>NC_072003.2:21806787-22138454 GCF_028885655.2 Pongo abelii
TTTGGGGACCGAGCCCTCAAGCTGTGGGATCTGATGCTATCTCCAAGTAGGTAGTGTCAGAATTGAATTAGAGGACACCCAGCACGTGTCCAGTGCCTGGTGGCGGGGAAAACCCCACGCATTTGGTCACGGAGGTCTTCTGTGTTGATGTTGGTGATGCAAAAGGAGAGAAAAAGTCAGTTTGAGTGTTTTTCTCAAGCAATTTCCTTATATCTTTCCAACAAATTCCTTCTTTTCTAAAATTAGCTTGAACACTACAATCAAAGAACCCTAACTCACATGGGTTCTTGTCCAAATCCTACCCAATTTCCAAGACCCATTTCAAACACCTGCTAGAAGTCATCTCTCCCTTCAAAATTGGACTCAAGAAAGCTGGACATGGTGGCTAATGCCTGTACTCCCGGCACTTTGGGAGGCTGAGGTGGGTGGAACGTTGGAGCCCAGGAGTTTGCAACCAGCCTGGACAACATGGCCAGACCCCATCTCTACAAAAAAAATTTTTTTAAAATTTAAAAACTTAGCCAGACATGGTGGTGCATGCCTGTAGTCCCAGCTACTTGGGAGGCTGAGGTGGGAGGATTGATTGAGTCCAGAAAGTCGAGGTTTCAGTGAGCCATGATCACACCACTGCACTCCAGCCTGGCTGACAGAGCGAGACTGTCTCAAAAGCAAAAACAAAAATGAATTGAACTCAACAATAATTTTCCCTTTCCCCTTTTGTCTTCTCTCTCTTGCTTTCTCTCATTCTCTCCCCACATCATTCTTCTTCCAGTCACTCACAGATCCCCACCCTGGAAGGTAAGATGGGAACTTCTAGTTGCCTATGCGTTATTACCCCTTATTCCTTCCAAAGGAACTCTGATTATGTTGGGAGAGGCAATATGTCAGGCTAGAAAACTACATTACCCATTCAGAGATCATTCTGGCCAAAGAGGTGGAAGTAGAAGTTATTGGGTAGAGACTCTGTTAAAACTCCCCAAAAGGGGGCTGTCTCAGATGAGAGTCACACTTTTGCTCATCTCTTTCTTCCTTCTGGCTACTTGGCATGCAGAGGGGACAGCTGGAGCTGCAGTGACCACTTGTGACTTTGCCATGACCTTCAGGTTGAAAGGCACATATTAACCATGGCGAGGCAGGGGAACCTGGATCCCTGCTGCCATACCAACCCTGGACACCTGCCTGCAGAATTTTTTTATATGAGAGACAACTCTATCTTTTAAAGACACCATTGATTAGGTTTTCTGTTTTATGCAATGGATACAGAAAGTCAGCGCTACATAGGCAGGAGAATAATCAGCCCAGAACCAATGTCTGGGCTATTGTTACTCAGAGTCATGGTATAACAATACAGAAGAAAACACTAAATGTAATTCATGGGTCTGGTTCTAGTCCTAATTCTGTCTTTTATATAAGAAAGAACCTATGTCCTTGCTGTTCACCTTCTAAGCAGCGCTGGGCTCTCCAAAATTCTTCTGGTCCCCAGCTAAGCAGTGGTCACCATCAGTCTCCCTCATCTTGCACAACTTCCCATGACCCAAGCATCCTTTCCCGCCAGAAAAGTTCCCCAAGACTCCTCCACCATCATCCAAACAAAACCAATCTCAGTGTTAATATCTAGGGTTTTTTGAGTGTATATTGTGTGCCAGGCATTGTGCCAGGCATTTTCTACTTATCTCATTTGAATGCACCCAGCAACCCAACCAGATTTTCTGTATGAGAAAAACAGAGTCATAAGTGGCAGAGATAGAATTTGAATTCAAGTCCACCTGGCCTCTGTAACCACACCAGACCAATCTGGTTCAACTTTTATGTAACAAAGTTGTGAGTTGTTTTTCAGTTGGTATCAACCCCCAGGTTAAAGGTCACATAACCTGAGCTTGCCCAGATGAACCAAGTGTACAACCACAGGTGGAACTTAAGTTCTCAGACCAAGGAATGGGGACTGAATTAAGAAGTGAACACCACATGGCAGGATTCAGGATCCAATCAAATTGAGCCCTGGTGTCACCCCATGGCAGGATCCAGTCAGATCATGCCTCCCAGCATCACCTCATTGCAAGATCCAATCAGATTATGCCTCATTACCCTATGCTTATAAAACCTGACCCAGTGCCCAGCTCAGGAAGACAGATTTGACCATTTCCTCCTCTCTCCTTGCCAGTCAACTTGCAAGAAAGCTTTTCTCTTTCTTTCTGTCCACTCTGTGTCCATGTGTTCTCATCATTTACCTCTCACTTATAAGAGAACATGTGGTATTTGGTTTTCTGTTCCTGCATTAGTTTGCTAAGAATAATTGCCTCCAGCTCCATTCATGTCCCTGCAAAGGACATGATCTCATTCTTTTTTATAGCTGCGTGATATTCCATGTGGTATATGCACCACATTTTCTTTATCCAGTCTATCACTGATGGGCATTTAGGTTGACTCCATGTTTTTGCTATTGTAAATCCCCAAAGAAAGCTTTTCTTTTCTCCAAAGCCACTGCAATGGTATTGGCTTCATGAGCATCAAGCCGTGAGCGCATTGATTGTTCAGTAATACTTCTAAAGTGGTGGTCCTAATGACCACCCTGTTCTGTACATGAGGAGGAAAAAAATAAAAAATATTAACTTATATCTGGCAGGGATGGCCAACTGTCCCCCAGTCTCTACTCTCCCCTTCTTAAATAGCAGTGGCTCTCCATCAGAGACAATTTTGTCTCCAAGGGTACATTTGGCAAAGTCTGGAGATATTTGGTTGTCACAACTTGATGGAGGGATGCTACTGGCATCTTGTAGGTGAAGGCCAGAGATGCTCCTAAATATGCTACAATGAACAGGGCGGCCCCCTGCAATAAATAATTATCTGGCCCAAAATACCAGTAGTGCTCAAGTTGAGAAACCCTGTTCAACAGGAGCCAGGGCCTCAATTTTTAGCTGGGCACAGGGCTGCCTAGAATAAAGCCCAGATATGAGTTTGTGTGGCCAGGTGACTAAGTTTTGACCAATGAGATGTGAGCAACTTCTGTACTGTGCCCTTAAGAGAGGCATACCCTCCCTTCCTCTTTTCCCCAATCCTAATGTCTAGAATGTGGACACAGTGGGGTGCCATCTTGGTGCTTGCAGATGGGGGCAGCATCTTGGGGATGGCAGAGCACCAAGGTGAGAGAAGCCTGCACCCCTGATGACTTCACAGAATGAGTTGCCACACTAGCTGGAAAACTCACGTGAGAGAGAAACAAACTCTTATCTTGCTAAATCCATTATTATTATGAGTCTTGTTTTTAGTAGTCAAACCCTGTGCCAAGACAATGTGATGATGTCTCCCTCTTTCACCTGCATTCGAGAACTTGTAGTCTCATAAAAATACCCTCTGGAAAAGCTTTGTTTTGGCAGCAGACCCTGAAGGACAAGAAAGCACTAACTGCAATGTCATCACAACCCCAAGGCATTTATTCTATTCGTACTTGCCCACAAATCATTTTCATTTGAGTATGTTAGTTCCTCGAATTCCCAGATTTTGACTCAGCCCCATTAGTCTTTGCTTACAGGGCCTCAAGTGGTCTCTTTATGCACAAAAACAATCTCCTGAATACACAACAGGTGCACACTTCTGGAATTTTAATCTGTTATCCTGAGGAGAATGGAATGAAGGGGCTAAGTGCCCAGCTTCACTTGAAGGGCTTGCAGCCATAGCTGAGCATGCCCCAATTCCTTTGTTCTCTCACCAAGTGGCAACTGGAGGCTGTGGTTGATCACCCAGATGTCATTATGATCTCCACTGAGTCATCCACACTGTTTCTTGCAGTCTGGAGAAATGTGGCATTCTCCAGGTTTGGAGCACAGCTGAGTACTTTCAGAGGTGCAGTGGAAGAACATTCAACAGAAATAATTATACATGACAAATCATTCACATTTGAATTTAAAAGGATCAACTAAATGTCCAGGACATTTTGGCTACAGAATTTGTATTTTTTTTTAATTTTAGTGAAAACATATAACATTAAGCATACCATCTTAACCATTTTCAAGTGTACAGTTTAGTGGTGTTAAGTATATTCTATTGTTGTGCAACAGATCTTCAAAACTGTTGGGTCTTGCAAAGGTGAAACCCTATACCCATTAAACAACTCCCTATTTCCCCCTCTCCCAAGCCCCTGATAACCCCACTTTCTGTTTCTACGAATTTGACTACTTTAGATACCTCACATAAATGGAATAATAGGGCGTTTGTCTTTCTGTGACTCACTTATTTCAGGGTGATGTCTTAAGCTGCTAAATTTGTAGTAATTTGTTTCATAGCTGCTTTAGAAAGCAGCTTCCACCCTGGCCCTATTTTAGCTAGTCCTCAATTTGGTCCGGTGTCTGAGCCCCTCGTCTGGAGTCAAGTCCTGCCTCCTACCTCATTGGCATATAAAATGCCTAGCATAGTTCAAGCAAAAATACACAGTAAATAAACGAAGGTTCCTGGTTTTTTTAGTTTTTAATTTTTTTGTTTGTTTGTTTGTTTTTCTGAGACAAGGTCTTGCTCTGTTGCCCAGGCTGGAGTGCTGTGTCACATTCTCTGCTCGCTGCACTCCGACTCCTGGGTTCAAGCGATTCTCCTGGCTCAGCCTCCCAAGTAGCTGGGACTACAGGTGTGTGCCATCACACCAGGCTAATTTTTGTAGAGACAGGGTTTCACCATGTTGGCCAGGTTGGTCTCGAACTCCTGACCTCAGGAGATCCGCCCACCTCAGCCTCCCACAGTGCTGAGATTACAGGCGTGAGTCACTGCACCTGGGCTATTTAGTTTTTAACATTGAAATAATTTTAGGCTATAGAAGAGTTGCAAAATTAGTACAGAGAATTCCTGTATCCTCTTCACCCAGCTTCCCCTAAAGTCACTATCTTACTTAACCACAGTATAATTATCAAAACTAAGACATTAATATTAGTACAATGCTATTAACAAAGTTATAGACTTTATTTGGATTTTACCAGTTTTTCCATTAATGTATTTTTTCCTGTTCCAGAATCCCATCCAGGGTCACAGATTATATATAGTCGTCATATCTTCTTAAATCTCTATTGGTCTGTGACTGTTTCTCAGTTTTTCCTTGTTTTTCATGGCTGTGACAGTTTTGAGAAGTGCTGGTTGAGTTAATCATGCCTTTTTACTTTCTGTATTGCTGATGCTTTGGTATCGGGGCCTAGCTGACCCTATCCCTCCCAGGGCTAGCCAATTCCTAGGTACAGTAAATAGCGAGACTGTGAGCATGCCTTCATATGCAAACTAACCAATCCAGAGCCCCAACCATCTATCTGCATATTCAGACTCTTACACTCTTGGCCATTGTCCCTCTCCCCTAATGACCCCAGAGCCAGGTGCTAGACAATTAGGGACAGGTCCTATGCCCTGAGCCTGCAAAAATGATTCATTAAAAAAAAATTTTTTTTCTGTTGCCCAGGCTGGAGTGCAGTGTTGGGATCATAGTTCACTGCAGCTGGGTTCAAGCAATTCTCCTGCCTCAGCCTCCCGAGTAGCTAGGACCACAGGCACATGCCACCATGCTTAGTTAATTTTTATTTTTATTTATTTGTTTGTTTATTTGTTTATCTTGTAGGGACGGGATCTCATTATGTTACCCAGACTAGTCTCAAACTCCTGGACTCTGGCAATCTTCCCTCCTTAACCTCCCAAAATGCTGGGATTATGGTGTGAGCCACTGCACCCGGCCTGCTGAAATCATTCACATTAGACAATCCTAAACCGGTTTGTCCTGCTTTGCCTTTCCTTTCCCACAGAAACCAGAATAAAGGCTCTTGCCCACATTTTCCTCCTGACCAACCCTGGTTCTTCCCCCATGTGTCCCTGCATGGAGTCCTCCTCCTCCGGGAACTGTTAGTAGCAAACCATCATTTCAATGAAATTATCTCCTGATGTGTTGGCCTTCCCGTACCAGAATAATAATAACACCTACACTTTAAAACAATGGTTATTTTATAGGATGTCTCTGAATTTGGTTTTGTCTGATGATTCGTCTTTTTTTTTTTTTTTTTTTTGAGACAGAGTTTCACTCTTGTCACCCAGGCTGGAGTGCAATGGCACAATCTTAGCTCACTGCAACCTCCACCTCCCAGGTTCAAGCCCAAGTAGCTGGTATTACAAGCGCCCACCACCACACCCAACTAATTTTTGTGTTTTTAGTAGAGACGGGGTTTCACCATGTTGGCCAGGCTGGTCTTGAACTCCTGACCTCAGGTGATCCACCAGCCTCAGCCTCCCAAAGTGCTGAGATACAGGCGTGAGCCACTACATCCAATCCAATTTTTTTGTCTTTTTTTTTTTTTTCTTTTTGTGGAGAATGGGGTCTCATTATATTGCCCAGGCAGGTCTAGAACTCCTGGGCTCAAGCTACCCTCCTGCCTCTGCCTCCCTAAGTGCTGAGGCACTGCACCTGGTGGGTTTTGTCTGATGATTTTTAATGATTAGACTGAGATTATGCATTTGGGAGAAAGATACCTTAAAGAAGTGCCCTTCGCAGCAGATCATGTCCGATACATCTGCTTTTGGTAATTAGTTGCAAAGGGTTTATTTTGATGCTGCTCTAGCTCTGCTTTTTCCCAACATTCTGCTGTTGGGATCATAATTGCCAATATTTATATATTTATTTTCTATGCTGCATGACAAATTACCATGAACTTCAGTGACTTAAACCAACACAAATTTATCATCTCACAGTTTTTGCAGGTCAGAAGTCCAGGCACAGCTCAGCTGAGTCATCAGCTCAGGGTCTCACCTGCCTGAAATCAAGAGGTCAGCTGGAGCTGTCGTCTCCACTAAAGCTCAGTGTTCCCTACCAAGCTGTATTGATTGTTACCAGAGTTCAGTTCCTAGTAGCTGTAGAATGCAGGCCCTCAGCTCCTGATGGTTGCCCACTGTTCCTGCCACATGGCCCTCCCACACATGGCAATTTGCTTCTTCAAGGCCAACTAGAAGGCATCATTGATGCTGTGAATTTCTTGACTCCCTCTGTCTCTGACCTCTAGACCCAGATTTTAAGGGTTCATGTGATTAAGTCAGGCCCACTCAGATTAATCCCCCTTTTGATGAACTTGAAGTAAACTGATGAGGGACCTTAATTGCATCTGAGAGATCCTCTCACCTTTGTCATCTATTGTGACCTAATCAGCAGAGTGTTGTCTCATCATATTCACTGTTCCCATCACACTCAAGGGGAGAAGACTGTGCAGGGTGTGTACTCCAGAGAACACTAGTCTTGGGGGATCTGCTTAGAAATCTGCCTACCACAATATCAGGCATTCTACTAATGCTTGTATGTACTCATTTAATCCTCACATCAACTCTGTGAAGGCGGGGATACTGCTGTCCCTATTGCATGGATGAGCAAACCAAGTGAAAAGAGGTTAAATGACTGTGGCCACATAGCTGGTGAGTGGCTGAGCCAGGGTTTAGACACCCCTGTCTGGCTCTCCCTGTTTCTCTCTGTCCCTCCGTGTGTCTCTGTATGTATGTCTCTCTATGTATGTGCATGTCTGTGTGTCTAGGGGTCTCTCTTTCTGTGTGTTTGTGTCCCTCTCCCTGCTGTCTCTTTCTTACTCTCTTTCTCTCTCTCATTCTCTCTCTCCCCATCCCCTGACTTCTAATCTTTTTCTCCTCTGAACTTTTGGTGAGTGTTTGCTTTTGGACAGTAATTTTGAGGAGTTTGAGAGATGGGGATGTTTAAGGAAAGGAAAGGAGAGGAAGTTTACAAAGCTCAACCCATTTTTTTATTCTTCCTTTTTTTTTTTTTCAAGACAGGGTCTCACTACAGTGCAGTGGTACCATCATAGCTCACTGCAGCCTCAACCTCCTGGGCTCAAGTGATCCTCCCCTCCCAGCCTCCTACTCAGGAGGCTAGAACTACAGGCGCACACCACCATGACCTGCTAATTTTATTTTTTATTCTTTGTAGAGACAGGCTCTTGCTATCTTGCCAGGTTGGTCTCAAACTCCTGGCCTCAAGTATCCTCCTGCCTAGGCCTCCCGAAGTGCTAGGATTATAGGCATGAGCCACCGCACCTGGCCAAGCTCAATCTTACTCATTGCTCCGGTTTACTAAGTGCATATGATGTTCCAGGTGCTGGGTTAAGATTAGCACTTTACATGCATCATCTCACTCATCCTCAGCAACCCCAAACCCCATTTGATTGACAAGGAGGTGGGAGCTCAGAGAGGTTAAGCTACTTATCCTAGGTCACACAGTAAGTGACCAGGACAAGATGCCCACTCACATTACCTCTGGCTTTCCCCTGCACCCCACTGCCCCTCCTCAGAGTCCTCTGGCTTCCCTAACATCATAGTAAGCAGCTGAGCCGGCCCTGCTGCCCAAAACCTCAGCTCACCTAGAAGGGGAGCTAGGAGTAAACAGAGGGCTCTTGCCTGCCCTGCCTCCCAGCTCCCCTGGCTCTCTCAGCCTGCTTTGCATTCACGACAACATCAATCTTGTTCAAACCCTGGAGTCCATAAGCCCCGCTGGGCTGGCTGCCTCTGAGTCACTGCACACCGGCAGACAGTGCTAAACTAATTTCCCAGCATCTTTGGGAAGGATTTGGTTTCTGTCTCCCCAGCTAAGAGCCATGCAGACAGTGGCAGCAGGCTGGCAGGACCTAGGGGCTCCCTGCCTGGCCTGGGAGAGCCCAGACTGAGATATGATGTGATAAGATATTGATTAGCAAAGTGGCTGGGGGTTGGAGAAGGTCCAGGTTGCAGCCTGAACTGGATTAAGGGATGGAACAGCAGGTGCCAAACCTCAAGGATGGTGCTAAAACATCCCTAGAAATGTAACCAAATAGAGAAAAGTGTCATTATTTTTTACAAAGACTTTTTTACAAAGACTAACAGGGCTCTTACCATGTATATGAATGATGTAATCTTCATTAACAATTCTACAAGGTAGGTACTATTTGTTATTGCCAAAGTGCTGAGGCACAAAGTGCTAGTAACTTGCTCAAGGTCACCACCTGGTAGGTGTGGGGCCAGGTTTTTAACCCTGACTGCCAGACTCAATAGGATACCTCAACATTAGCCTGTCCAGGTGCCCACACATCTTAGCCAACTCTGCTGAGCTGTCAGACTACGCCTAGAAAGGACACACATATATCCCGTCTTGGTTCAAGGCAATAGAATCTTTCAGATTTGTCAACCTTACAAACCTCATTGGTAAAGTGGGAATACTGATAATACCCACAAATAAGTTTTAAGATATATAAAGGTTTAGGACACTAAATATTAATAATGTTATTTAGAATCATTATAACAGAAAGGCTGCCAGTCCACTTCAACTTGACCATAACTCTAGCAGATGGACATTAAGATTCTACCAAATGGGCCAGGCGTGGTGGCTCACGCCTGTAATCCCAGCACTTTGAGAGGCCGAGGCGGGTGGATCACAAGGTCAGGAGGTGGAGACCATCCTGGCTAACACAGTGAAACTTCGTCTCGACTTAAAATACCAAAAATTAGCCAGGTGTGGTGGCACGCACATGTAGTCCCAGCTACTCAGGAGGCTGAGGCAGGAGAATTGCTTGAACCTGGGAGGTGGAGGTTGCAGTGAGCCAAGATCGTGCCACTGCACTCCAGCCTAGGCAACAGAGTGAGACTCCATCTCAAAAAAAAAAAAAAAAAAAAAAAAAAGGAAAGAAAGAAAGAAAAAAGATTCTACCAAATGGACTTCTTTTCACCAAATCCTCTAACAAAGCAAATAGTAATAGAGTGGACATCGATTTCCTTTTTCCTTTTCCTTCATTGTCTAAAAGCTGTGGTGGATGGAATTGACCTAAATCTCAAATCCAAGGGTGGGACTTGATGGGTCCAAGCTTATCAGGGTATTTCCATCAGACTTGCCCTTGACTGGTTCAAGTAACCCAGGCCTAGCCTAAGCGAATCAGCCCAGTGATCCACGATTAGGGGAATTGGTTCAAGACTGGTCCAATCAATGGAGTTAGGATTTGTATTCATCAATTAAGGGCGGTGACTCACCCTCCTCAGATATAAATAAGGAAGCTTGTAACCTTGTTTGTTGTTGGTAACTGCCTTAAAGCCCTTGAGAAAGCCAGTTTGTGGATGAATCCAACTTATGGAGAAGGCAGTGCCAGAAGAACTGCAGTGAAACGGAGCTGGAAACTTGATCAAACCACACCAGAAGTGTCTCTGAAGCTGGCTTTTATTGTTTGACCTGGTTTGAGTTGATTTCCTGTTACTTGCAACCAAAAGAATCACAATTGATAGACTAAACCATAGATAGCTTAAAAAATTATTGTGCAAAATTATATTAGTTCTTTGAGAAATTGGGAGAAAGGCAGGGGAGACAGTTTAGACAGAAAGTCGAGGTTTTTTTGTTTTTGTGAGACAGGGTCTCACTCCAGTTGCTCAGGCTGGAGTGCAATGGTGCTATCACAGCTCACTACAGCCTCAACTTCCTGGGCTCAAGCAATCCTCCCACCTCAGCCTCCCAAGTAGCTGGGACTACAGGCACGCACCACCACAACTGGCTAATTTTTTGTATTTTTAGTAGAGATAGGTTTTCACCATGTTGCCCAGGCTGGTCTTGAACTCCTGAACTCAAGCAATCCGCCTGCCTCGGCCACCCAAACTGTTGGGATTACAGGCATGAGCCACTGAGCCCGGCTGACAGAAAGTCTTTTACTCACCCACTAGGATGGCTATAATTTTTTTAAAGGACAAGAGCAAGTATTGACAAGGGTGTGGAAATTGGAGCCCCTATATGCTGCTGGTAGGAATGCAAAATTATGCAGGCACTGTGGAACTGTCACTGTGTGGCAGTTCCTCAATAAGTTAAGCACAGAATTACCATATATGCCAAAAAAATTGAAAACATGGATTTAAACAAAAACTTATCCACAAATGTTCATAGCCAAAAGGTGAAAACAACCCAAATATCCATAAACTGATGAATGGATAATCAAAATGGGAGATACCTGTGCCATGCAATATGTGTTAATATCATTATGCAATAATATTCCTCCTTGGCCGGGCACGGTGGCTGACGCCTGTAATTCCAGCATTTTGGGAGGTCAAGGCGGCCAGATCACTTGAGGTCAGCAGTTCGAGACCAGCCTGGCCAACATGCTGAAGCCCCATCTCTACTAAAAATACAAAAATTAGCTGGGTGTGGTGGCAGGTGCCTGTAATCCCAGCTACTTGGGAGGCTGAGGCAGGAGAATCACTTGAACCCGGGAGGCAGGGGTTGCAGTGAGCTGAGATCGCACCACTGCACTCCAGCCTGGGCGACAGAGCAAGGCTCCATCTCAGAAATAATAATAATAATAATAATAATAATAGTAATAATAATGATTCCTTCTTATTAAAAAGGAATGAAGTACTGATACATGTTACAACATGGATGAACCTTGAAAACATTATGCTGACTGAAAGAAGGCAGACTCAAAAGGCTACATATTGTGTGATTCCATTTATAAAAAATATCTAGAGTAAGAAAATCCATAGAGATAGCAGATTTGTGATTGCCAGGGATTGGAGGCAGGAGGGAAACAGCAGGAACTGCTTAGTGGGTATAGGATTTCCATATGGGGTAAGGAAAATGATCTGGAGCAAGATAGAGGTGATGTTTGCACAACATTGCTAATGGACTTAGTACCACTTAACTGTACACTTTCAAATGGTTAAAATGGTGAATATTTAAGGTTCTTTTTCTTTTTATTAAGGCAAAATCTGCAAAACATAAAATGAACCATTGAAAAATGTGGCCGGGCTCATGCCTGTAATTCCAGCACTTTGGGAGGCCAAGGCAGGTGGATCACTTGAAGCCAGGAGTTCAAGACCAGCCTGACCATCACGGCAAAACCCTGTCTCTACTAAAAATACAAAAATTAGCTAAGCGTGGTGGCACACACCTGTAATCCCAGCTATTTGGGTGGCTGAGGCACAAGAATCTCTTGAACCCAGGAGGCAGAGGTTCAGTGACCCGGGATCACCCCACTGCACTCCAGCCTGGGCCACAGAGCAAGACTCTGTCTCAAAAATAAATAAATAAATAAAAATAAAATGTAGCATTTAGTGGCCTTTTGTATAGAGTATATGTTTAGCATAAATGTACCACTTAGTGGTCACTTTAGTGTAACACTTTAATATAAAATGTTAAATTTTATGCTATGTACATTTTACCACAAGTAAAAAAAAAAAAATTACTCATCCACTTGTTCATCCTAGAGGTCTAGACTATTTTGGACAGATGCTGAGTGATCCAGGAGTTTACTATTATTATTTTATTCAATAAAATATCACATAGTGATATTCACTAGATCAGAACGTTTTCCTCTGTTATGAGAGCGTTTTCTACAGCCTGCAGTATTGTGAATGTGCAACAGTAGAACCATAAGAAGACTCAGCCAGTGAGAGCTCAGCTCTGTTCAGATCCAGGGCCAGTCGTGAAGGGCAAGACTGTTTACAGCCTCCATCCCAGCACCATGGAAGACCTGTGTTGGCAGCCATGGGAGCAGCCCTTTAGAAACCCCTTGGATCCATTTTTTAAATGATTTCTCTGTGGTTCACAACAAATAATAATTTATAAAGTTAACCATAGCCTGGGCACAGTGGCTCATGCTGTAATCCCAGCACTTTGGGAGGCCAAGGCAGGAGGATTACTTGAGCCTAGGAGTTTCAGACCAGCCTGGGCAACAAAAGTCTCTATTTTTTTTTTTGAGATGGAGTCTTGTTCTGTCGCCAGGCTGGAGTGCAGTGGCGTGATCTCAGCTCACTGCAACCTCCACCTCCTGGGTTCAAGCAACCCTCCCACCTCAGTGTCCCAAGTAGCTGGGACTACAGGCACGCGCCACCATGCCCAGCCAATTTTTGTATTTTTAGTAGAGACGGGGTTCCACCATGTTGTCCAGGATGGTCTCGATTTCTTGACCTTGTGATCAGCCCACCTCAGCCTCCTGAAGTGCTGGGATTACAGGTGTGAGCCACCACGCCAGGCCAAAATCTCTCTTTTATAGAGATCTTGTCTCTATAAAAAATGAAAAAAAAATTAGCCAGGCATGGTGGCATGCGCCTATAGTCCCAGCTACTCAAGAGGCTGAGGTGGAGGATTGCTTGAGCCCAGGAGGTCAAGCCTACAGTGAGCTATGATTCCACAACTGCACTTCAGCCTGGGTGACGGAGACTCTGTCTCAAAAAATATATATATATATAATATATATATACATAAAATAAAAAATTAATAGTCAGCAATAATGTATTGTACACGTAACATTTTGTGAAGAGGCCAGATCTTACATTAAGTGTTCTTGCCATAATTAAATTAAATTAAATTAAATTTTTAAATTTTTTTTTAAATAATAAAGTTCGACACCCTTCCTCTCAAATGTCAGCCTGCAAAAGACATGACAATCACCAACATTTTAAAAACTCAATATCCATGAAAGATTGATGTGAAGGCCTTGGAAGAATTTGACTTTTCCCCAGGTGACTTCCTCTCTCCAGGTTAAGAGCTGCTGTGTGTCTTTTGGAACTGAGGACACCAAAGCCTCAGGCGTCTGAAAGGTGGCCACTACAGTTAAAAAGCCAAGCACCCTCTGTTCATGTTACATCTTTATATTTTGGCAAAGCTTCCAAGTGACTGCTCAGAGGGGCACTGGCAATCCGTCATGCCTAAGGCATTCACATGATAGCAGGTGGCAACTATGGGTACCCACCAATACTACCCAACATTCCCAAACCCTCGCTGGAGCACATATGGCCTGCAAGTGTTTTGACACTGATGTTGAGTTGCAGTGTAAAAGCTGGAATCTGAGGTCCACACAAAAATCTTTTAACATTTGTTTAAATTTAAAAAAAAAGAAAGAAAAGCTCATAAATAGCAAAGAGCCGTGTCTATGATTGCCTGAGATTTTGTTTGGTTTTTATTTTCAGAGCCAATTGCAGATTTTATTCCTTCCACTTGGAGAAGGCCAAATCCCAGCTGAGTCCTTTTGATCTTTATCTTGCTTCTGGATCACATCCTCTTTGGATAATTGGCTTCGGTAAGCTCAGTAAATTCCAGGCTTCCTCTTGGAAGTTGCAGAAATATGTGGCAGGTTCTGTAAGGGATGCAGCCAGTTCTCCATGGGACATAGATTTTAGGCCTCACCAGACCACCCCACTTTGAACCCCAGTTCGCAGCATCACTGGGAATAGCAGGAGTCTCCCAGGAGCAAAGAAACTATGATTCAAGTAGAACCTAAGAGATGTGCAGATAGAAGTAATTCAAGATGTTGGTTTTTGTTTGTTTGTTTTTTAGTGAGGTCTTGCTCTGTTCCCCAGGCTGGAGTGCAGTGGCACAATTACAGCTCACTGTAACCTCAAACTCCTGGCCTCAAGCGATCCTCTCACCTCAGCCTCCTGAGTAGCTGGGACTACAAGCACACACAGCCATGACTGGCTATTTTGTTTTCTTTTTTATTTTTTTAGAGACAAGGTCTCACTATGTTTTCTAGGTTGGTCATGAACTCCTGGTCTCAAGCAGTCCTCCTGCTTTAGCCTCCCAAAGTGTTGGGATTACAGGCATGAGCCACTGCACCTGGCCTAAGATGTTAACTATTTTAACTGTAACCCTGATAACACCAACCTAGATATAACCAAGTCTTCTAAGATCAATCTTTCCTTCAGTGATGGTGTCTGATGGAGTGCTTTTAGCTGGAAGCATTGAAGCTTGCAGAAAACCCAAATCAACTGACTTAAGCAATGATAAATGCATAATCTAATATGGCAAGAAGAAATCACAAATAAGGCAAGAATGCATATTCTCACCACTTCTGTTCAACATTGTATTGGTAGTTCTAGCCCTTACAATAAGGCAAGAAAAAATAAATAAAAAGCATAAAGGTCAGAAAGGAAGAAGAAAAGCTGTCTCTATTTGCAGGTGACCTAATTCTTTGTTGCTGTTGTTGTTGCTTGTCTTTTTTTTTTTTTGAGATGAAATCTCGCTCTTGTCCTACAGGCTGGAGTACAATGGCGTGATCTTGGCTCACTGCAACTTCCGCCTCCTGGTTTCAAGCGATTCTCCTGCCTCAGCCTCCTGAGTAGCTGGGATTACAGGCACCTCCCACCATGCCTGGCTAATTTTTGTATTTTTAGTAGAGACAGGGTTTCACCCTGTTGGCCAGGCTGGTCTCGAACTCCTGACCTCAGGTGATGTGCCTGCCTCGGCCTCCCAAAGTGCTGGGATTACAGGCATGAGCCACTGCGCCCAGTCAACCTGATTCTTACATAGAAAAGGTTTAGGAATCTACAAAACAACCACTAGAACTTATAAATGAATTTAACAAGGTTGCAGAATACAGGGTCCGTATACATTATAATTACATAGCAAAATTCCTGAGGGTGGAAGAGTTGGGGAGGGTCCCAATGGGTCAATGATATCATCAAAGGCTTAAGTTCTTTTGAGCTTTTCACATTGCCAAACATAGCGTTGTTCCTAATGGTTGCAAGATGACTGCCACAGCTCCGAACATCACATCTTCACAAAGTAACATCCAAAGCCAGAGCAAGAAAGGAACACATGTCTCCTCCTTGGGTTCATTTATAAAATGAGAAAATTTTCACAGAGCCCCACCCCCCAGGCTTTCCTGCGCTGGCCAGAATGGTGTCACATGCCTGTTTCTGAACCAATCACTGGCAAAAAAAAAAGGACTTACCATGATTGGTTTGAAATATTCAACATCCACTCTCCCATCTCATGGACCTGGGGAGAGGGCTAGGGTTCCTTAAAGCTCATGGCCACTGAATGTCTGAAGGAAACCAGAATTTGGTTGATGAGTAAAAAAGAGAAAATGACTACCAGGTAAGCAATGGTATCTGCCATGCTATCCCACACACAATTTCCAAGAATCAAGCCACTGCAGGACTCCAAGCTGATTATGAATGAGATCTTAGCTTCTGTCTGCACTTGTGTATACTGCCTTGGGGTGGCCTCCAGCCCCTCTGGGGCTTTAAACTCAACCAGCAAAAGCCCTTCAGCTATTTATTAATATATTATTGAATGGTTAAAAAAGAAACAACTTCCATTCATAAGTACAGTTCTATTTTTTCAAGGCAATTTCCCATCCTTTGTATTATTTTCTCCACATGAACAACCCCAAGAAGTCCCAAGAGATTAAATGACGCCCCTAAGGTCACCCAGAAACATAGCAGCCACCGTGTATGCACCAGAATCTGTGCTAGGCACTGTACGTAAATAGTCTTATCTAATTTTCACTACAACCTAACGAGGTAGACTTTACTGCTATTCTCATTTTATAAAGGAGGACTGAGGCACACACAGGTTAAGTAACTTGTCTATGGTTACACAGCTAGTGAGTGGCAGAGCTAGGATAGACCTCAGGGCTGTCTGAGCCCCAATCCCATACTGTCTAACCTCTAAGTTATATATATTTTCCCTTTTTTAACCATGGGTATTCCAGATGTCATTACTCAGATTGACTTATTAAGAGATTAACCTATACAATATTCCCTCATGTTGTCACAAATAAGAACAGCCTCAGAAAGTGGAAATAATGGAATGGGAAGGACAGGGGCTGTCCTTCATGATTTTTTTTTAAATAGAGTTGGGGGGTCTCACTATGCTTCCCAGGCTGGTCTCAAACTCCTGGCCTTAAGTCATCCTTTCACCTTGGCCTCCCAAAGCATTGGGATAACAGGTGTGAGCCACCACACCTGGTCCTCTCCTCCTTCATAACTGCCCACCTACCCTGACTCTCCTATTAGCTAGTTATATACAAAACCACCCCACACTCCCCCAAAAGACCAGAGGCCAGGCTTCCATTGTACTCACTTTTTTTTTTTTTTTTTTTTTTTTTGAGACGGGGTTTTGCTCTTGTTGCCCAGGCTGAAGTGCAGTGGCAGGATCTCGGCTCACCGCAACCTCCGCCTCCCGGTTTCAAGCGATTCTCCTGCCTCAGCCTGCAGAGTAGCTGGGATTACAGGCACGCGCCACCACGCCCAGCTAATTTTTTGTATTTTTTAGTAGAGACAGGGTTTTGCCATGCTGGCCAGGATGGTCTCGATCTCTTCACCTCGTGATCTGCCTGCCTCAGCCTCCCAAAGTCTTGGGATTACAGGCGTAAGCCACCGCGCCCAGCTTGTACTTACTTTTTAAAAAACATTTCCTATCCTCCATTTCATCAAAAAGGATAATATGAAGATATTACTCCATGAATACTGTTTTCTATCTTCCCAGAAACTTGAATTTAATTTTGCTAGGAGATGAGGAAGAACTCTCAATATTCCTCTTTTATCCTCTGATTTTATTATAAATTGTGAGAATTAAAGCAACATAATTATATCATTTAGGGAAGGTTTTCAGGAAATTGACATTAAAAGAGAACTGAAGAAGAAAAAATCCTGTTCATTTTTAAAATCTATTTAGTGAATATTTGGATAGAATAGCACTCTATACCCACGCATACCTGTTAACTGGCAGTCTTTTCAACACTATTTGGAGTGTAAATGACATTAACATGAAAAGTAGAAATGTATACCACACAAATATTCTGAGTACTCTAATCCAAAAACAGAGAGTCCAGCAAAAGGTATAAAGCAGGTAAGGCAAATTAATAGCTTTCAGGCAGAATCTGGTCCGTAGACACAGGTGTTTGCTCCAGAGTCTCGCTCTGTCGCCCAGGCTGCAGGGCAGTGGCGCGATCTTGGCTCACTGCAAGCTCCGCCTCCCGGGTTCACGCCATTCTTCTGCCTCAGCCTTCCGAGTAGCTGGGACTACAGGCACCAGCCACCGGGCCCGGCTAATTTTTTGTATTTTTAGCAGAGACGGGGTTTCACCATGTTAGCCGGGATGGTCTCGATCTCCTGACCTCGTGATCCGCCCGCCTCGGCCTCCCAAAGTGCTGGGATTACAGACGTGAGCCACCGCGCCCGGCCTCTGGTGGGACTTTTTAAAAAATCAGTTGCACAGCCAGGGTGCAGTGGCTCACGCCTGTAATCCCAGCACTTTGGGAGGCCGAGGCGAGCAGATCACTTGAGGTCAGGAGCTTGAGACCAGCCTGGCCAACATGGTGAAACCTTGCCTCTACTAAAAATACAAAAAGTAGCCAGGCATGGCTACAGGTGGCACATGCCTGTAGTCCCAGCTACTCAGGGGGCTGAGGCAGGAGAATCGCTTGAACCTGGGAGGTGGAGGTTACAATGAGCTGAGATCGCACCTCTGCACTCCAGCCTGGGCAACAGAGAGAGACTGCCTCAAAAAAAAAAAAAAAAAAAAAAAAAAAATTGCACAGCCTGGTCAACACAGCAAGACCCTGTCTAAAAAAATAATTTTTAAAAATTAGCCAGGCATGGTGGCATGAGCAGGTAGTCCCAGCTACTTGGGAGGCTGAGGCAGGAGGATGGTTTGAACCCAGGAGTTTGAGGAGGCAGAGAACTATGAACGTGCCACCGCACCCCAGCCTGGGCAACAGAATGAGACTCCATCTCTCAAAAATAAAAGTAAAAATTAAAAAAAAATCTTTTGTGGTTGGCTATCTCAATGGCTATTCCCTATCCTCTTCTCCCTTGTGCATGACTATAGGGTCTGAAAAAAATAAAAGACAGATAAAAAAATAAAATATTACAGATACTTGTAATAATATGTAATTTCTGGATTTTGACCATTGCACTGTGGTTATATATAAGAATGAACTTGTACATGGCAAATAAACTCTGACATGTGCAGAAGTACAGAGCATTCTGTTTACAACTTATTTTTAAATAAACAGAAAAATAATATGAAAAATAGAACTATAAGGCAAATGTAGCAAAATGTTAATTGGAGAATGTGATGACAGATATATGGAAGTTTTTAATACTATTCTTGCAATGTTGTTGTAATTTGAACTTATATTTCAAAATAAAGTTACCAAAAATAATTAAAATGAGAAAAGTTTTTTAAAGAAAAAGAGAATAAAGGCAGATACTGTCCTATCTTACTTTGAAGCTAAATGTGATCATGCAATCTAGGTTTGGCTCATGAGCTATAAGACAAGGCATGCTGGGCTTTTGTTTACCCTGATAAAATGGAAAGTCCTGTGAGGGGTGCTCAGGGGTGCCACCCCATCCTCCTCTTCACCAGTGGAATACAGTTGTGATGCTGGAGCTGTGGTAGCCATCTTATGATCATGAGGCAACAAGACTAAGAGCCAAGAAAGCCAATATGTGAAGGATGAGAATGCAGAGAGGAAGTGCCTGGTCCTTGATGTCATTGTGGAAATACTGGACTGCCTCTGTGACTGCCCATCTCTACTTTCTTGTGTCCTTGTGTGTTAAGCTGTTCTCTTTTATTTGAGACAGAGTCTCACTCTATCGCCCAGGCTGGAGTGCAGTGGCACAATCTCAGCTCACTGCAACCTTGTGCTCCTGGATTCAATTGATTCTCATGCCTCAGCCTCCCGAGTAGCTGGGATTACAGGCAGGTGCCAACATGCTGGCAAATTTTTGTATTTTTTAGTAGAGATAGGGTTTCACCAGGTTGGCCAGGCTGGTCTGGAACTCCTGACCTCAAGTGATTTGCCCACCTTGGCCTCCCAAAGTGCTGGGATTACAGGCGTGAGCCACAGTGCCTGGCCTTAAACAGTTCTTAGTATTTTGCAGCTGAATGCATTCCTAATACGGTCACTGTGCTTGACTTTTTTTTTTAACTTCCCAGCATCTAAACTTCATGTGTTGAGAGAATCCTGAAACAGGTTCTTCTCCCCATTTCAGAAGTCAACAGGGACAGATACTCCCTCTCCCTGTCCTCTGGAAGCCAGGGTACTGGGACACGCAACCCAGGTGCTGCCAACAGAAGCGCACACCCAGTATTTTGAACATGGAGGAAGTTGGGAGAAAGCAAAGGCAAGTGACATCAGTGGTCTAGAAGGTCATTGTTCAATGTCCTGGGCAATATGGCCAATGTTAGCTTTTTACCACCTGCTATGTACCCAGATGTTGGGCCTCTTCTGGTTCTTGCCTATTTGTTTTTTTGTGTGTTGTTTTGTTTTGTTGTTGTTGTTTTTGTGACAGAGTCTCACTCTGTCACCCAGGCTGGAGCACAGTGGCATGATCATAGCTCACTGCAGCCTCAACTTCCCAGGCTCAAGTTATCCTCCAACCTCAGCCTCCCAAGGAGCTGGGACTTCAAGTGTGTGCCACCACACCCAGCAATTTTTTTTCTTTTTTTTTTTTTTTTTTTTTTTTAGTTAGAGATGAGTTTTCATTATGTTGCCCAGGCTGGTCTCGAGCTCCTGGCTTCAAGCAATCCTCCCTCCTTGGCCTCCCAAAGTGCTGGGATTACAGACGTGAGCCATCATAACCTGCCTCTTGCCCACTTCTTCAGTCCAGTTTTCCACCTTGTGGTCAATTTTTTGAGCTGCCTGGTAAATTATTTTTCTGCTTAAGTCAGAAAGGATTTTGTTAGCAGTTGCTAACCCTGACTGATATAACTGCTCATATCTAAAAATCAAAACATTCACATTGAAATTCATATTTTTTACTTGACTTAAAAAATCAGAAGACTGGCCAGGCGTGATGGCTCATGCCTGTAATTCCAGCACTTTGGGAGGCGAAGGTGGGCAGATCACGAGGTCAAGAGTTTGAGACCAGACTGGCCAACATGGTGAAACCCTGTCTCTACTAAAAATACAAAAATTATCTGGGTGTGGTGGCACGCGCCTGTAGTCTCAGCTACTTGGGAGGCTGAGGCTGGAGAATTGCTTGAACCTGGGAGGTAGAGGTTGCAGTGAGCCAAGACAGTGTCATTGCACTCCAGCCTGGGCAACAGAGTGAGACTCCATCTCAAAACAAAACAAAACAAAAAACAAAACAAAACAAAAAACAAAAAACAGAAGACTGTGCAAGATTGGACCTTAATTTCCTTGCAGAAACAGTAGGCTGGCACTGAGTAATAGCTACCACCTGCCTTTCAACGGTATATTTTGGTGACCAACATGTTGTTTGGGCTTATGTCTTTCAGTCCTAGTTATCTATGAACTGTTTTTCCTCACAATATTTCTGACACCAAATGTGTGAGTTTTTTCCACACCAACAACCACTTTCCCAGCTCTCCCAACTGGGTATCCTACAATTCAATCCAATTCTGACACTAACAACCTGGAGCTGGCATCAGACTCCACTGGCTTAAGGACTCAGTCCCACAAGAATGGCCTCGCTTCAGATGCCAGTCATAAGTACTGGGTGCTCAGGGAACCCACACTTCTGTCCAACTTGGCCACAAAGTCAAGGGTTCCCACAACTCCTCCTCTTTCAGGTTTGATGTTTTGCCAGAACAGCTCACAGAACTCAAGAATGCTCTTTTTTTTTTTCTTTTTTGACAGGGTCTCACTCTGTTGCCCACACTGGAGTGCAGTGGTGTGATCGTAGCACACTGCAGCCTCAACCTCCCAGACGCAAGTGATCCTCCCACCTCAGCCTCCCAAGTAGCTGGGACTGCAGTCATGTGCCACCATGTCCAGCAAATTTTTTTTTTTTTAGGTGGAGTTTTGCTCTTGTTGCCCAGGCTAGAGTGCAGTGGCATGATCTCGGCTCATTGCAGCCTCCGCCTTCTGGTTTCAAGCGATTCTCCTGCCTCAGCCTCCCGAGTAGCTGGGATTACAGGCGCCCACCGCCACGCTTGGCTAATTTTTGTATTTTTAGTAGAGACGGGGTTTCACCATGTTGACCAGTCTAGTCTCGAACTCCTGATGTCATGATATGCCCACCTAGGCCTCTCAAAATGCTGGGATCACAGGCATGAGCCACCATGCCCAGCAAATTTTTTTTTATTATTTGTAGAGACAGGGTCTCATATGTTGCCCAGGCTGGTCTTGAACTCCTGGCCTCAAGAAATCCTCCCTCCTCAGCCTCCCAAAGTGTTGGCATTACAGGCACGAGCCACCATACCCAGCCAGGAATGCTCTTTATGTACTATTACTGGTTTATTATACAGGATAAAACTCAGAAACAGCAAAATAGAAGAGATGCCTAGGGCAAAGTATGGGGGTGTTGGCTGATGCAGACCTTCCATGCCCTCTCTGGGTGCACCACCCTCCCAGCATTTTGATGTATTCATGAATCCCGAAGCTCTCCAAGCCCTGTGGTTTAGGAGGTTTCATTCCATTGGCGTGATTGGTTAAATCATTGACCATTGGTGACTGAGGTCAATTTCGAGCCCCTGGGACGTTGGAGGTGGAGCCAAAAGTTCCAACCCTCTAATCCTGCCTTGGTCTTTCCAGTGACCAGCCTCATCTGAAGCTATAAAGGGGCCCCCAGTCACCAATCATCTCATTAGCATACAAAATACACCCATAGGCAGGTGTGGTGGCCTGTACCTGTAATCCCAGCTACTCTGGAGGCAGAGGAAGGAGGATTACTTGAGCTCAGGAGCTTGAGGCTGCAGTAAGCTATGATCGTGCCACTGCACTCCAGCCTGGGTGACAGAACAAAACCCTGTCTCTAAAAAAAAAAAAAAAAAAAACAAAGGAAAAAACACCCTTATCAGTCCAGAAATTCCAAAGGTATTAGGAGCAATGTGCCAGACACCAAGGACAAAGATCAAATATATCTTTCTAATTATGCCTCAATATCCATATTAAATGTTTCATCTAAAAGTTTTCTTTCCATCATTTATATTAACATCTTATAAGAAATACTCAGAACTATAACATCCAATTAAGCCTTTTTAACGCTATGTCAATTTTTTTTTCACGTTGGTCAAGTTCAATGTCTGGATGTAGTAGGTTCCAATAAAAATATACTAAGTTGGGCCAGATGTGGTGGCTCATGCCTGTAATACCAACACTTTGGGATGCCAAGGCAGGCGCATCACTTGAGGTCAGGAGTTCAAGACCAGCCTGGCCAACATGGTGAAACCCCATCTTTACTAAAAACACCAAAAAAAAAAAAAAATTAGCTGGGCATGGTGGCAGATGCCTGTAATCCCAGCTACTTGGGAGGCTGAGGCAGGAGAATTGCTTGACTCCAGGAGGCAGAGGTTGCAGTGAGCTGGGATTGCGCCACTGCACTCCAGGCTGGGTGGCAGAGCAATACTTTGTCTCAAAAAAAAAAAAAAAATATATATATATATACACATACATACACACACACACACACACACACACACAAAATGGGTGAATAAATGAATATAAAGAATGATTATAGCATTAGTGGCAGTGAGGGGAATGTGCAGCCTGGATAAAAGGGCAGCAAGTCTGTAAACGACCAGAGAAATATTAGGCCAAAGAAGAAGTAGGTGTATTTTGGCTTGACCCGAAAGTCAGAACTAGAGCTGTAGTGTGGAATTTATACAGAAGCAAATTTTCATTTAGACTAAGAAAAACTGCAAACAATTAGAGCTGCCCATCGCTGGAAAGGGCTCGCTGCCAAGAATGAGACCTCCATTACTGAAGGCATTCTTGCAAAGACTGAAGCCAACCCTGGGCAACACAGTGAAACCGTCTCTACAAAAAAAAAAAAAAAAAAAAAATTAGGCTGGGCGCGGTGGCTCACACCTGTAATCCCAGCATTTTGGGAGGCCTAGGTGGGTGGATCACGAGGTCAGGAGATCGAGAGCAGCCTGGCTAACATGGTGAAACCCTGTCTCTACCAAAAATACAAAAAATTAGCCAGGCGTGGTGGCACATACCTGTAGTCCCAGCTACTCAGGAGGCTGAGGCAGGAAAATTGCTTGAACCTGGAAGGCGGGGGTTGCAGTGAGCCGAGATCATGCCACTACACTCCAGCCTGGGTGACGGAGCAAGACTCTGTCTCAAAAAAATAAAAAAACAATAAAAAATTAACCAGAAGTGGTGGTGCACACCTGTGGTCCCAGCTACTCGGGAGGCTGAAATAGGAGGATCTCTTGAGCCTGGGAATTTGAGGCTGCAGTGAGTAGTGATCATGCCACTATACTCCAGCCTGGGCAACAGAGCAAGACCCTATCTCTAAATTAATTAAAAATTGTAAAAGACTTGACTGGGCACGGTGGGTCACACCTGTAATCCCAGGACTTTGGGAGGCTGAGGCCAGCAGATTGTTTGAGCCCAGGAGTTCAAGACCAGCGTGGGCAACATAACAAAACCCCGTCTCTACAAAAAAATACAAAAATTAGCTGGGCATGGTGGTGCACACCCGTAGTCCCAGCTACTCAGGAGGCTGAGGTGAAAGGATCGTTTGAGCCCAGGAGGCAGAGGTTGCAATTAGCTGAGATTGTGCCACTGCACTCCAGCCTGGGTGACAGAGCAAGACTCTGTCTCAAAAAAGAAAAAAAAAAAAAAAGACTGAATGGGTATCGGGCAGGTAAGTAGGAAGTTCTGCACTCTGTGGAGGGCATAGTAAGACCGACACTTCTCAAATTAGAATGTGCACAGAGATCTTGTACAGACCGTGATTCAATACGTCTGGGTTTAGGGCTGGAGATTCTGCATTTCTAACAAGCTCTCAAGGAATGCCGGTGCTCTTGGTCTATAGTCCATATGTTGAGAAGCTAAGGATGAGATGAACCAGACTCCCTTAGGACCCCAAAGATTTATGAATCTCCCATCAATGTGTGAAAG
Source organism: Pongo abelii (assembly GCF_028885655.2). Taxonomy (NCBI): domain Eukaryota; kingdom Metazoa; phylum Chordata; class Mammalia; order Primates; family Hominidae; genus Pongo; species Pongo abelii. Next base: position 21,831,348 of record NC_072003.2, read on the forward strand.
CTCCAAGCCAATAGAGACCACGTCTTCCCTTTATAACAATACCAAGCATGGTGCCTGGCACATAGTAGGTGCTCAGAAAAAGTTGTTGAGGACCATGGAGTATGCAGCCATAAAAAGGAATGAGATCATATCCTTTGCAGCAACGTGGTTGGAGTTGGAGGACATAATCCTAAGCAAATTAATACAGGAACAGAAAACCAAATACCACATGTTCTCACTTATAAATGGGAGCTAAATATCAAAGTTCGCGTGGACACAGAGAGGGGAACGATACACACTGGGACCTATTGAGGGTGGAAGGTGGGGGAGATGACTGAAAAACTACCTTCCAGGTACTATGCTTACTACCTTGGTGGGGAAATAATCTGTACACCAAACTCCCATGACATAAAATTTACCCATGTAACAAACCCACATATGTACTCATTGAATGTAAAATGAAAGGTGAAAGAAAAAAAAAATATTGAGGAATATTCCTCAGCAATAAAAAGAAACTAACTGAGTAATAGAAGCTGCTCTCAAAAGATCATCTGCCACATGATCATATCTATAGGACATTCTTGAAAAGACAAAGCCGTGACACAGAGCCTATGAGTGTTTGCCGGGGTGAGGGGTGGGGGGAATGTAACTATAAAGAGAAAGCATGATGGAGTTGTGGGGACGATGCAACTGTTTTGTATTCTGATGACGGTGCTGGTTTCAGAAATCTATACATGTCTTAAAATTCACAGATCTGCACACCAGGCTGGGCGTGGTGGCTCATGCCTGTAATCCCAACACTTTGGGAGGCTGAGACACAAGGATTGCTTGAGCCCAGGAGTTCAAGACCAGCCTGGGTAACATAGGGAGACCCCATCACCACAAAAGTAAAAATTTAAAAATTAGCTAGGTGTGGTGGTGCACACCTGTGGTCCCAGGTACTTGGGAAGCTGAGGTGGAGGAACATTTGAGCCAGTTGTGTTGAGGCTGCAGTGAGTTGTGATCACACCACTGCACTCCAGCCTTGGTGACATAGTGAGACCTTGTACTCAAAAAAAAAAAAAAAAAAAAAAAAAAAATCTGCACACCACAAAAGGTCAAACTTACTGTATGATCATTCAAAAAATAAAATAAATATATTGGAAACTAATAATCATTATTGAAAACAGACATTTCAGAATGACAGTAATTGAACACCTACCCCGTGCCAAGCCAGAGCCAGGTACTGAAAATTCAAAGATGAAAGAGACAAAGCCCCCGCCCCGAACCCAATCCTCATCATTGCTGAAACTGCTCTCTGAAAATAATTATTCGAGAGCCATAAGGAACAAACAGAGGCTCGGAAACCATCTAAGGTCTTCATCGGTTTGTAATCACCATTGTTTATGCTGGGAATCAAGATGAGTACCGATTACATTCTGGGCGTTTGATAGGCTTGGAAAAAATTCGAGGAATGTTGCTCAAATTGCCTTATTTATTAGCCTGTCCCCACTTAACATGTCCATGTTTGCCTCCAGACTTAACCTTGTAGACTGTCAAATCCATCCAAGGGGAAATCCAATTTGCATAATCTAGTCTAGCTGCCAACTGACAAATAAAACAGATCCAGCCCAGAGCAGAGAGAATCTTGACTCAGAACTTGTAAAAATTCAAACAACTCAAAACTCTAAAATGCAAAGATCATTTCTGTAGACAATTTGGTGTATATTCCTCCAGTGTTTTTTTTCTATCCATATACTAAAAAATGTACGTACATTATTTGTTTTACAACAATGTGATCATACTGAATAAACTGTTCCATAACTTGCTTCTTTTCTTCACTTGACAGTACGGACAGTTTTTCATGTCAGTAATAGAAACTGACTTTTGTTTTTTTTTGCAAGGGCTGTACAAGTAAACCATTGCTGAAATGTACCATAATTTATTAACTTTGTCCTTGTATTAGTCCATTTTGCATTGCTATAAAGGAATACCTGAATCTAGGTAACATAGAGAAAAGAGGTTTATTTGGCTCACAGTTCTATAGGCTGAACACGAAGCTTGACACCAACATCTGCTTCTGGTCAGGACTGCAGGATGCATTTACTCATGGTGGAAGGTGAAGGAGGAGCAGGCATGTCACATGGCAAGAGAGGGAGCAAGAGAGAATAGGAGGGGTGCCGTGCTCTCTTAAACAACCAGCTCTCACATGAACTAATGGAGGGATGACTCACTTATTATCAAAGGGAGGGCATCAAGCCATTCATAAGGGATCCACCCCCCGACCCAAATGCCTCCCACTAGGTCCCACCTCCAACATTGGGCATCAAATTTCAACATGAGACTTGTCAGGGACAAATATCCAAGCTATATCAGTCCCTTCTTGGTAGATAATTGCATTACTTCCATCTTTCACTGTTATAAATTTTGTCAGTCAGGATGAGCTAGGTTAGGCTGCTGTAATGAATATTTCAAAGCTTAGTGCTGAAAATAAGAAAGGTTTATTTCTTGCTCATGATACATCTCCACTGTTGGTCAGCTGGGACTCTACCTTATGTCATCCTCATTCCAAGAACCAGGCTGATGGAGCAGCCATTATCTGGAAGGTGCAGGACAGTGTAGCACAGGAAAAAAGAGTTTGACAAGGTGTCTTAGTCCATTTTGTGCTGCTATAACAGAATACCACAGGCTGGGTAATTTATAACGAACAGAAACGTATTGGCTCACAGTTCTGGAGGCTGGGAAGTCCAAGATCACAAGACCAGCATCTGGCGAGAGCCTTCTTGTGCACCATCTCATAGCAGATGAGCAAGGAGAAGGTAACAGACAGCCAAAAGAGAGCCAAACTTATTATTTTATAAGGAATCCACTCTATCATTACTCCATCATGAGGGCAGGGCCCCCATGACCCAAACACCTCCCATTAGATCCCACCTCCCAACACCACCATGTTGAGGATCAAGTTGCCAACACATGAACTTTGGGGGACACATTCAATGGTGGAAGCATCCTGGCCACGCTGGCAGCTGATTAGATGGTACTCACCTAGATTAGCAATGGTGGAAGCTAATGTTTTCATTGCTGGGGTGGGAGATTACAGATAAGCAAGTAGAGATGACTAAAATGATCCACGTGGAAACGGATTTGAGTTAGAGACATTAGTACAAAGTCCTGTTTAGTGTACTATCATTCAGATGGTATATATATATATATGGAGTTTATTAAGTATTTGCTCACATAATCACAAGGTCCCACAGTAGGCCATCTGCAAGCTGAGGAGCAAGGAGAGCCAGTCCAAGTTCCAAAACTGAAGAACCTGGAGTTCGATGTTCGAGGGCAGGAAGCATCCAGCATGGAAGAAAGATGTAGGCTGGAAGGCTAGACCGGTCTAGCCTTTTCATGTTTTTTCTGCCTGCTTTATATCCTGGCCACACTGGCAGCTGATTAGATGGTACCCACCTGGATTAAGGGTGGGTCTGCCTTTCCCAGCCCACCGACTCAAATGTTAAGCTCCTTTGGCAATACTCTCACAGACACGCCCAGGATGAATACTTTGCATCCTTCAATCCAATCAAGTTAACATTCAGTATTAACCAGCACAGAGCTCTTTGGAGAGGCAGCTGATTCTAGGACAGGGCCAGTGTGTTAGTCCATTTCTGCATTGCTGTAAAAAAGTACCCGAGACTGGGTGATTTATAAAGAAAAGAGGCTTAATTGGCTCATGATTCTGCAGGCCGTACAGGAAGCATGGCACCTGCATGTGCTTCTGGTGAGGACCTCGGGAAGCTTCCAATCATGGCAGAAGGCAAAGGGGGAGCTGATGTATCACACTGTGAGAACAGAAGCAAGAGACGGGGAAGAGCCAGGATTCTTTAAACAACGAGCTCTCATGTGAACTGAGTGAGAACTCACTCATCACCAAGGGGATAGCGCTAAGCCATTTATGAGGGATCCGCCCTTGTGATCCAGTCACTTCCCACTTCCCCAACAGTCCCCACCTCCAACACTGGAGGTCACATTTCAACATAAGATGTAAAGGGGACACACATCCAAAGTATATCAACCAGGAAATATAAAAGACAAGCCTGGAGAATCTTGTAGTGCCAGAAAGGAAGGAAATGCACACACACACACACACACACACACACACACACACACACACACACACACACACACACACACACACACACACACACACACACACACACACACACACACACACCCCCCACAATGGTGGGGTATGCCAAAGGGAGACAGATGCCAACTAAAAGGGTCTCAGTAGCCAAAACTAGAGTAATCTGAGCAACAAAAAGCCCCCAAAACATAAAGTTATATTAGATTAGAACTCAAAAGAACTCATGAGTCCATACTGATACAAATAAATGATTTATCTATTTTTATTTTATTTTTACTTTTATTTTTGACACAGGGTCTTGCTTTATCACCCAGGCTGGAGTGCAGTGGTGCAATCACAGCTCACTGCAGCCTGAAACTCCTGGACTCAAGCAGTCCTCTCGCCTCAGCCTCCCAATGTGCTGGGATTAGAGGCATGAGCCACCAAGCTCAGTTTAAATAAATGATTTCATAAACAAATAAGGAAAGCTAGCTCATGGTTCTGCAGGCTGTACAGGAAGCATGGCACTGGCATCTGCTCCTGGTGAGAGCCTCGGGAAGCTTCCAATCATGGCAGAAGGCGAATCACCCATGTGGAAGAATATTCCAAATAATTCATGTAGACACTTTGTCCTCAAGAGTTGGGGGAACATAATGCCTCACTCCTTAAGTGTAGGCAGCACACGGTGTCTTCCCTCCAAAGAGTGTATGCAGTATGGAAAGGGGTGGAGGGAGAGTGAGCGTTCAGTGGAGAAACCTGGTAAATCCAGCCTCAGCCAGGTGATGAAGGTCAACATTAACAGTGACCGATCACGTCGATGGTAGGCACCCTCGATATGCGATGAGAGAGGCACTTTATCTCTGAGGTCTTCCTCCCAAAACCCCATAACCTCTGTCTAATGATAAGAAAGACATAAGACAAAACCAAATTCAGGGACATTCTACAAAATAACCATCCAGCACTCCTCAAAACTGTCAAAAAAGCCAAGAACAAGGGAAGTCAGAGCGACTGTCACCATGAAGAGGAGCCTAAGGAGATATTAGGACTAAGTACAATGTCATGTTTCTGGATGGGATCCAGGATCAGAAAAAGGACATTACAGAAAACTAAGGACTTAATGCTATTTCTGGTTTTGAGACAAACTATAACCCATGAATAAAACAAAGAGAAACTAGTGTTGTGTGATTCAGTTGGGGTGCTGCCATCTGCAAGTATTAATAAGAGAAACTCCAGCCAAAAATGGCCTAAGTGTAAGAATCCAGAGCCAGGCGCAGTGGTGTGCACCTGAAATCCCAGCTACTCAGGAGGCTGGGTCAGGAGGATTGGATCATTTGAGCCCAGGAATTTGAGACCAGCCAGGGGAATGTAGTGAGACCCTGTCTCAAAAAAGAAAAGGAAAGGTCGTGGACTCAGTGGCTCACACCTGTAATAATCCTAGCACTTTGGGAGGTCTGAACTCCCGGTCAACCTGGTAAAACCTCCTCTCTATGAAAAATACAAAAAAATTAGCCAGGTGTGGTGGTGCATACCTATAATCCCAGCTACTTGGAAAGCTGAGGCAGGAAAATCACTTGAATCCAGGAGGCGGAGGTTGCAGTGAGCCAAGATTACATCACCGCACTCCAGCCTCGGCAACAGAGTGAGACTCCATCTCAAGAAAAAAAAAAAAAAAGAAGAAGAAGGAAAGAAAAAGAAAAGGAAAGGAAAGGTCTGGCTCAGTGGCTCATGCCTGTAATCCCAGCACTTTGGGAAGCTGAGGCGGGTGGATTGCTTGAACTCAGGAGCTTGAGACCAGCCTGGGCAACATGGCAAGACCCCATCTCTACAAAAAAATACAAAAATTAGCCAGGTGTGGTGGCACATGCCTGTGGTCCCAGCTACTTGAGAGTCTGAGGTGGGAGGATTGCTTCAGCCCAGGAGTTCAAGGCTGCACTGAGCTGAGATCACACCACTGCACTCCAGCTTGGGTGACAGAGTGAGACCTTGTCTAAAATTAAGAAAAAAAAAAAAGAATTCAGGCAGCAGAGAGAATCCAGGGCCAATTGGTTGAGTGGCTTAACCAAGTCAAGCCCTTCCATCCTCATACTTGGCCATTTTTGGGGTCGCCTCCTCTGGTTGACCTGATATGGGCACTTCCAAGCACCGTGGGCAGGCAGGGATGAAGAGCAGGAGCTGTTTCTTCTTTGTGTATCTCTTTTTTAAGACTAAAGAAACGTTTCCAGAAGCTGCCCAGTAGACTCTGCCTCATTGACCAGAACCTAACACCCCTTGCTAAGCCCAGGCACCACCACAACAGGCTGAGACCAATCAGGATTTGCCCTGCAGTCACACAGGAAGGGCTGGACACAGGGTAAAAATCAGGATTCAGGCTGCATAAGGGCAGATGGCTGCTTCAGCACAGTCTTGTGAATACAAGAGAAAATGGAAAGAACAACTCCTTTCATGTATAATTAGAAAACTAAGGTGAAGTAGGGTGCAGTGGCTCACATCTGTAATCCCAACTCTTTGGGAGACCAAGGCAGGAGGATCCCTACAGCTCAGGAGTTCAAGACTAGCCTGGGCAACATAGTGAGACCCCATCACTATTTCTAAAACAAGTAAAAATAATTCTAAAAAGGAAAACCAAGTTGAAACTATGTTCCTGTCACCAACACACCACTTTCCCCAAAGCCAGATTTTCTCACTAGGTTGGGTTATATGAGGTCCTACCCAAATGCAAAGAGAGAAAAAATTACCATTTCAAGACGCTTCTAGTCTGAAGAAACTAAGTTTCTATCTAGGACTTCAAATTGCTTTGTGCCCTTCAACATATAACCACTTTCTCTTTGAGTTACAATGTATTTGACTGTAAATAAATATGGAAATATGTCTAATTCTGCAATTTTTAATTTTTTTAGAGACAGAGTCTTGCTCTGTTGCCCAGGCTGGAGTGCAGTGGCAGGATCTCAGCTTACTGAAGCCTCGATCTCCTGGGCTCAAGCAATCCTGCCACCTCAGCCTCATAGCTAGCTAGGACTACAGGCATGCATTACTACGCCCAGCTAACTTTTGTTGTTGTTGTTGTTGTAGAGACAGTTATGTTGCTCAAGCTGGCCTCAAACTTCTGGCCTCAAGTGATCCTCTGGCCTTAGCCTCCCAAAGTGCTGGGAATCGCAGTCATGAGCCATCGTTCCTAGCTATCTCCAATTTCTTGAAATTACTGCTTACTGAGTTTTTTTAACATACAAGTGCAACCTTCTAATAACATTTTGTCATTGATATTATTATATTTATTAAACAGACAGCATAGCTAATTAAGGATGCGACTGTATGAATATAAATCCCAAATTTACAACAAATCTATTAATAGTAGCAGTGTGACATTAAAGAGATTTATTAACCACTCTAAGCTTCAGTTTCCTTGGTGTATTAGTCTGTTTTCATGGTGCAAATAAAGACATACCTGAGACTGGGTAATTTATACAGGAAAAAGGGTTTAATGAACTTACAGTTCCACGTGGCTGGGGAGGCCTCACAATCATGGTCTGACGCAAGGAGGAACAAGTCACGTCTTACATGGATGGCAGCAGGCAAAAAGAGAGAGCTTGTGCAGGGAAACTCCCATTTAAAACCATTAGATCTTGTGAGACTTATTCATTATCGTGAGAACAGCATGGGAGAGACTCGCCCCCATGATTCAATTACCTCCCACCAGGTTCTCCCCATGACATGTGGGAATTGTGGGAGTTACAGTTCAAAATGAGATTTGGGTGGGGACACAGCCAAACCATATTACTTGGTTACAAAATAATAACATTTACTTCTAGGAGAATTATATAAGATGAGGCCTGTGACGTGCTTAAAATGTGTCTGGCACGTAATAAATACTCAATAAATATGAGTCCTTATACACATATGAAAGTCAATATTCACATTTTTTGCCAGATTGAATCCTCTCTCCTGCATCACGTGGAGCTGAATGAAAATGATCTGGTGAGGGCGGGAGGAGGTGTGGTAGAACTACACATCCCAAAGATGGACACATTCTAATTCTCCCAGATTTCTAAGAATATGTTACCTTACATGGCAAAAGAGACTTTGCCCATTTGATTAAGTTATGGATCTCAGGCCAGGTGCAGTGGCTCACACCTGTAATATCAGCACTTTGGGAGGCCGAGGTGGGCAGATCACTTGAGGCCAGGAGTTCAAGACCAGCCTGGCCAACATGGTGAAACCCCATCTTTACTAAAAATACAAAAACTAGCTGGGTGTCTTGGTGGGTGCCTGTAATCCCAGCTTTTCGGGAGGCTGAGGCACAAGAATTGCTTGAGCCAGGGAGGCAGAGGTTGCAGAGTGCCGAGATCATGCCACTGCACTCCAGCCTGGGCAACAGAGCGAGACCCTGTCTCAGAAAAAAATTATGGATCTCAAAGTGGGAGATTATCCTGCATTACCCAATTGGACCAAATCTAATAACACAAGTCCTTATCAATAGAAGAGAGAGGCAGAAAAGTGTGTCAGAGAAATACTATAAGCAAAAGACTCCTCTAGTCACTGCTGGCTCAGAATATGGAGGAGGGGAACACGGTATGTGGAAGTTTCTAGAAGATGACAACAGCCCTTGGCTGATGGCCGGGCAGAAAACCGGGGCTCCATCCCTATAGCTGCAAAGGGCAGAATTCTGCCAACAACTCAAATAAGCAGTAAAGGGAATCTCCCTTGTAACATCCAGAAAGAAATGCAACCCTTTGCACACCTTGATTCTAGTCCAGTGAGACAAATTTTGCACTTCTGACCTATAGATATATAAGATAATACATTTGTGAGGTTTTTTTATTCTGGTAAAAAAATACCATCTTAACTATTTTTAAGTGTACAGAACAGTTGTGTTAACTATAGGCACATTGTTCTACAATAAGCCTCTAGAAGTTTTTCATCTTGCAAAACTGAAACTATATCCACAACAATGCCCTGTTTTCCTCTCCTTCACACCTCCTGATAATCATTGTTTTACTTTCTGTTTATAAAAGTTTGACAGCCAGGCATGGTGGCTCATGCTTGTAATCCCAATGCTTTGGGAGGCCAAGAGAAGAGCATCACTTGAGTCCAGGAATTTGATACCAGCCTGGGTAACATAGTGAGCTCCCATCTCTACAAAAAATTTAAAAATTAGCTGGATGCAGTGCTGGGTGCCTGTAGTCCCAACTACTCTGGAGGCTGAGGCAGAAGGATCACTTGAGCCCATCGAGCCCAGGAGTGAGCTATGACGACACCACTGCACTCCAGCCTGGCAACAGAATGAGACCCTGTCTAAAAAAAAAAAAAAAAAAGATTGATTAATTTGGATACCTCATATAAATGGAGTCATGCAGTATTTGTCCTTCTGTGACTGGTTTATTTCATTTAGCATATTTCCTCCAAAGTTCATCCATGTTGCAGCATATGATAAAATTTCCTTTTTTAAGGCTGAATAATATTCCATCATGTGTATATACCACATTTTGTTTATCCACTCATCCATTGATAGATATTTAGGTGCTTCTACTTCTGGTTATTGTGAATAATGCTGCAATGAGCATGGGAGCACAGATATCTGCACAGATGCTTTTTCAAATATTTTAGGTATATACCCAGAAGGGGGATTGCTGGGGCATATGGTAATTCTATTTTTAATTTTTTGAGGACCCTCTGTACTGTTTTCCAGAGTGGCTACATCATAAATTTACGTTGTTTGCAGCCACTAAATTTGTGATAATTTGTTGTGGTAGTGATAGGAAACTAATATTGGGTCTTTATTGATTTTACTTCTTTTTATTAACATTTTCTTTTTTTTTTGAGACAGAGTCTTGCTCTGCTGCCCAGCCTGGAGTGCAGTGGTGCAATCACGGCTCACTGCATCCTCAAACTCCTGGGCTCAAGCAATTCTCGCAGCTCAGCCACCTGAGTAGCTGGGCCTACAGGTGCATGCTACCATGCCCAGCTAACTTTTTCTATTTTTATTTTTATTTTTATTTTTTTGTAGAAACAGGGTCTCACTTTGTTTCCCAGGCTGGTCTTGAACTCCTGGGTTCAGTTCATCTTCCCACCTTGGCCTCCCAAAGTGCTGGAATTACAGGCATGAGCCACCATGCTCAGCCTTTTTTTTTTTCCCAACCTTTTTGACATATAACATACACACAGAAAAATGCACCTATAAGCACACAGCTTGCTAAGTTTTCACAATTTGTCACCTGTAAAACCAGCATCTGGGTCAAGAAACAACTCTATTACCCCTCCCCCAGGAGCCCCCTCATACCTGGAAGGAGCCTGTGGGAACTAGGAAGAACCAAGGCCCAGGAAGGTGCAGTAAGTAGCACCATATATTTATTTGGAAAATATCAAGTACTCTTTGAAAATACTTAATTGGTAAGATTGTTGGAGGAAAGTCATTCCTCTTCTAGGGAAATCCATTTAATGTTTCCATTTTTGATGACTTTTAAAAGGATGTCCAAGAGGTTTTTCATGTGCTGCAAACAGAAATCATTCCATAAACTTATGGGATTGTTCATTAAAAATGACTTTTTAAAAAAATGTAAACCCACCCCTGCTGTCAATCTTAGGGGGAATGAGAACACAGGTCCAGTTATTGAAGTGGCCTAGCCTCTTCCGCCACCTGCTGGTGGATTATGGGAACCTCATCACCATATGATGCTTGTTTGGGGTATTTTTCATTTCTTCTATAAATACATATTGAACAAATAATATGTGTTGGATACAGTCTTATGTCCATAAAGCTCAGGATTTGGTAGAAAAGGCAGACATCTTCTCTCTATATATATTCTCTTCATATATAATAACTGTAAATTTACGAGTGTAATAAATTCAGCCGTGACAAGTGATCCCCAAGCTGTCTGTTCATCAGATCCCCATAAGAATTTTGTTAGAATAATTTTTACCAAAAACCCCACTGCCAGAGATCTGTGTCCATAGGCCTACTGTGGGGCCCAGGAAATCTGTATTTTCTGTCAGCACCCAACAAGATTGTTGATGCACAGATAAGGATGTAGTAGATCGGTTTGGGGTGGGTTACGGGGAACTTTGAACGTTGAATTAGACTTTAAATGCACTGATAGTAAAATTACAAACAAAGCAAAGATATCAGAGCGCCAAGAACCAGTGAATGGAAATCATCAGGGTAGCAAGGCAGTTGGAACTGGAGAAAGTTGTAGAGGGAAGAGGGAGAGAGAAAAGTAAATGGGGAGATTGATTATAAGGCAGGGAACTGGGTTTTATGGAAGAAGAGGGAGAGAAAAAAGCAAGAGAGTCCAGGCGCGGTGACTCATGCCTGTAATCCCAGCACTTTGAGAGGCTGAGGTGGGCGGATCTCTTGAGCTCAGGAGTTCAAGACAAGCCTGGGCAATGTAGTGAGACCCAGTCTGTACCAAAAATACAAAAAAAAAAAAAAAATTAGCTGGGCGTGGTAGCATGCGCCAGTAGTCCCAACTATTTGGGAGGCTGATGTGGGAGGACTGCTTGAGCCTAAAAGGCAGAGGTTGCCCTGAGCTGAGATCACTCCACTGCACTCCAGCCTGGGCAACAGAGTGAGAACTTGTCTCAAAAGAAAAAAAAACAAGAAAGAAAGAAAAGAAAGCAAGAGAGAAAAAAACAGATTTTCAAAAGCACAGCCCCTTATACCAGGTTACTCAATCCCTACCACTGTAATAATTGCATCATATATACAGTCATGCACTGCGACAATGTTTCCGCCAACAACAGGCTGTGTACACAATGATGATCCCATAAGATTATAATGCTGTATTTTTACTGTAACTTCTCCATGTTTAGATATACACATACTTCCCATTGTTTTACAATTGCCTAAAATATTCAGTACAGGAACATGCTGTACAGGTTTGTAGCCCAGGAGCAACAGGCTATACCATTATACCTATAGCCTAGGTGTGTAGAAGGCTATACCATCTAGGTTTATGTGAGTACATGCTATGATGTTCACACAAAGATGACCTTGCCTAATGACACATGTCTCGAAACATATCTTCATCGTTGAGCAACTCAGGACTATACTATAAGGGCTCAAAAGAGTCAAAACAGTAAGCATGACACTCAGGGCCCAGTGTGGTGTCTCACCCCTGTAATGCCAACAGTTTGGAAGGTGGATCACTTGAGCCCAGGAGTTTGAGACCAGCCTAGGCAACATGATGAAACACTATCTCTACAAAAAATACAAAAATTAGCCAGGCATGGTGGTGTGCACCTTTAGTCCCTGCTACTCAGGAGACCTCCCAGCTGCTCAATAGGCTGAGGTGGGAGGACCGCTTGAGCCCAGGAGGTCAAGGCTGCAGTAAGCTATAATTGCACCACTGCACTGCAGCCTAGGTGACAGAGAAAGGCCCTGTATGTATGTATGTATGTATATATATATATATGAACAGACGAAAGAAAGAAAGGAACAAAGAAAGAAAGAAACAGACACTCAGCACCCCAGAACACAAAGCGTGATAAGAAGTGCGATCCAGGATATATATTTTGGAAATGCTCTACCATGCTATATGCCAAAGTCTGGAAAGTTCCCAAAAGACCACCAGACAGGGACTGGTAAACTAACCAAGGCAGGGACTCACCTGCCATCCCCATCATTGTCTATAAGCACGTGGGTGCTTATAGAAAAGACACATTGAGCAGGGCATGTGCGCAGGCACCTGTAATCTCAGCTACTCAGGAGGCTGAGGTGGGAGGATCCCTTGAGCCCAGGAGTTCAAGATTACTGTGAACTGTAATCTGCACCATACACTCCAACCTGGGCAACAGGGCAAAACCCTGTCTCAAAAAGAAATCTTGTGCTCCATGGCCAGTTTGTACTGCTGCCCTGCCTGTTGCAGGCACAAGTAGAAGAGCAAGTCTGAGAGGAACCATAGTACTTCAACTTGCCGACACAATGATTGGTCCAGAGTGTGGTCATGTGACACTCAATGAACCAATCACAGCCCTTCCCTTGCCTTTTAGAAACAGACTGGGAGACATTTACTGAGCACCTATTTTGAGGGACTTACAAGATTTCCTTCCAGCTTTGAAATCCACGAACCTATAAAAATAATTCCATTTTAATTCCCCACTTGGAAACAATGATTTGTTAAGCACTTATTGTATGCTAAGCAATATGCTCTATGCATTATCTTTCAACAACCTTACAAGATAGATAATATTTCTGTTTCCATTTTTTAAATAAGGAAAGGTTTCCCAGAAGTCAAACAATTTGCTTAAGGTCAAACAGTTAGAAAGTGCTCAAGTTTGAAGTTTCAATTTCTCTGACTCCAGAGCTCAGAGTCTTAATTAATGGCTAAACTGACTCTCATTGACATAATTATGCTCTGAGCACATCACCAGTTCATTACAATTTCTTTGAAAATACCATTTTTAATGGCTGTAACTTTTTTTATCTTATGGATGCTGTATAATTTAAGTAACTCCCAGTTGTTGAATAATTAGGACATTCACAATCTTTGCCATTATAATCGGCATTTTGTTCTAAATCTAAGTCAGCAAACTGCAGCTTGTGGGCCAGATCCACTTTGCTGCCTGTTTTGTTGGAACACAGCCACGTGCATTTATTCCCATAGTGTCTATGGTTGCTTTCAAGGCAAAGTGGAGTAGTTGCAACAGAAACCTTATGTCCCACAAAGCCTCAAATACTTACAATCTGACTATTTACAGAAAAGGTTTGCCAACCTCTGTTCTAAATATTTATCTACAATGCCGATTCCATCCTTAGGATAAACATATAGAAAGAGAATCAAGGCCGTGAGTGGTGGCTCATACCTGCAATCCCAGCACTTTGGGAAGCCCAGGTGGGCAGATCGCTTGAGCCTGGGATCCTGGGCAACATGGCTAAACCCCATCTCTACAAAAAAAAAAAAAAAAAAAAAAAAATTACAAAAATTAGCTGGCTTGCACCTGTAGTCCCAGCTACTTGGAAGGCCAAGGTGATAGTGTGGCTTGAGCCTGGGATATGGAGGTTGCAGTGAGCCTAGATTGTGCCACTGCTCTCCAGCCTGGGCAACAGAGCCAGACTCTGTCTCAAAAAAACAAAAATAGAACCAGCCAGGTACAGTGGTGCACACCGTAGTCTCAGCTACCCTGGAAGCCGAGGCAGAAAGATCTCTTGAGCCCAAGAGTCTAAATCCAGCCTGGGCAACATAGCAAGAACCCTACCTCTTAAAAACAAATAAATTAAATAAATATTTAAAAGTAAAACCAGGTGCAGTGGCTCATGCCTATAATCCCAGCACTTTGGGAGGCCAAGGAGGGAGGATCACTTGAGGCCAGGAGTTTGAGGCCAGCCTGAGCAACATAGTGAGACCCTGTCTCCACAAAAATATATATATAATTATTTTAAGATAATAAAAGTTTAAAAATATTAAATTTTTAAAATCGAGACAGGGTCTTTCTCTGTCATCCAGGCTGGAGTGCAATAGTGCAAACATGGCTCACTGCAGCCTTGACCTCCCAGGTTCAAATGATCCACCTGCCTCAGCTTCCTAAGTAGCTGGGATCACAGGCAAATGCCACCACATTGGGCTAATTTAAAAAAAAAATTGTAGAGACAGGGTACCACTATGTTGCCCAGGCTGGTCTTGAACTCCTGGGCTCAAGTAATCCTCCCGCCTTGGCCTCCCAAAGTGCTAGGATTACAGGCATGAACCACTGTACCTGACCTTAATTTTTTTTAAAGAGTGAATCAAGTCAAATTACTTTTCAGAAAGTTGATTTCAAACAACATTGCCACCAGCAGTTTGTTTAAAGGTTTCATTTCCCAGGCCTTCCACCTTGGCCAGCCCTGGATGACATTATGCAAATAGAAATTGAGGTATTCCACTGTTTTAGGGGCCTCTGGGGATACAGCAATGACCAAAATACACAAGTCATTGCCCCCTTGGGGCTTGTAATCTATGAGAGGGGTGAGGAGATACAATAAACTGCTTGCCAAGTAAATATGTCATTTGTCAGATGGCAATTGGTGCTATGAAGAAAATCAAAGTGGTTGATTTTCCACCCAAGAAGGTGGAGTGGGGTGCTAGTTTACATAAGGAGTTCACCATCTGTCACTGATGTGATGACATTTGAGCAGAGAACTGAAGGAAGAGCATCCCAGGTGGAGGATAAAGCAAATACAGTGAACATGATATTTTCAAAATTCAACAGGGAAAATCATTATTTTTAGCTCCATAGTAGAGTGGTGCTGAGGAGTATTGAGATAACTTCGTCCAGCAAGTAGTCCAAAGGTATTTCTGTTTGACTCTGAAGCCCCTTGTACTTGCAGCTGATTTGCTTCGAGATTAGGGTTTGCTAAAGCTAACACTAAAATTAGCTTTCATTTCCTAAATAAACAGCAGCTGGCAGTACATTTGGGGGTGGAGAGCAGCCCAAATGAGCAGGGTAACAAGAAAAAAAATTGAGGCTTTCACATTTGCTAAGGAAGGAGAGGTGCATATCAGTAACTGAGTCAGGTGATATGTTCAAACCCCCGGGTGACGGTGTCTTCTGAAACCATAACAAGTTAAAATCCTCACTGTCATCAGAAATATTTTCCTTTTCCTCCTCCTCCTTCTTCATTCAATCACCAAATCCTGTAATATCTCCCTAAGAATGAGCACATGAGGCTGGGCACAGCGACTCATGCTTGTAATCCCAGCACTCTGGGAGGCCAAGGCAGGCATTAGAGCCAGGAGTTCAAGACCAGCCTGGGCAACATGGTGAAACCACATCTCTACCAAAAATATATATATATACAAAAATTAGCTTAGCTGGTCATGGTGGCACACACCTGTAGTCTTGGCTGCTTGGGAGGCTGAGGTGGGAATATCACATGAGCCTGGGGAGGTCGAAACTGCAGTGAGCGATGATTGCACCACTGCATTCCAGCCTGGGCAACAGAGCAAGACTCTGATTAAAAAAAAATATTTTTTTTGCTGGGCATGGTGGTGCAAACCTGTAGTCCCAGCTACTCAGGAGGCTGAGATGGGAGGATCACTTGAGCCCAGGAGTTTGAGGCTATGGTGAGTTATGATTGTGCCACTGCACTCCAGCCTGGGTGACAGAGCAAGACCCAGTCTCAAAAATAAAATAAAATAAAATAAAAATAAAATGCCAACATGATAATGTCACACTCTTGTATTAGTAATGTCTGTTTGTTCCCAGCTAAAACTCTCATCTTTGGCTTAAATAGACACTCACAACCTTAGCTCCTTTTCCATCCTTCATTCCTGCCGCATCTGCCCCAGATGTGCTCTGTTCCTGCCACACTCACCTCAAATGTAACTGTGGTGGCCAGCATCCAAGATGACCATCAGGGATTATCATCTGGCAATGATGCCCCCGTCTGATCCCTTTCCACGTTGGATGGAGCTGAGCGATCTGTAGGATATTGCAAAAGTGGCAACATATGGCTTCCAAGCATAGATCATTAAAGATGTTGTGTCTTTCTCCTTGCTCTTTCTTGAGCCGCTCTCTTGGGGAAGTCAGCCATCCTGTTGTGAGGACACTGAAGCAACCCTGTGGGAATATCAGTGTGGTGAGAAACTGAGGCCCCCAGCCAACAGCCATGCGAGTGAGCTGCCTTGGAAGCCTGACTCCACACATCCACCTGACTACTTCTGGAAGCCTGACTCCACGTGTCCACATCTGATCCATCTCCATCAGCACTAGGCTGTTGGCCAATGCCCCTGTTTGTGTCTTGCTGTTTCACTTGGACTATGACTAGGATTCAGGGGGCAAAAATCACCAATTATGGTGAATTCAGGTTTTAGTTGATGCAGCTCCCATCAGCAAGGGCTTTTGCCTTTTTTAATGAAAATACCCATCTGGCATGATGGTTCACACCTGCATTTTGGGAGGCCGAGGCAGGTGTATCGCTTGAGCCCAGGAGTTCAAAACCAGCCTGGGAACATGGTGAAACCCTGTCTCTACAAAAAACAAACATTAGCCAGGCATGGTGGTGCACACCTGTAGTCCCAGGTACTAGGGAGGCTGAGGTGGCAGGATTGCTTGAGCCCAGGAGGTGGAGGCTGCAGTGGGCCATGAGCATGCCACTGCACTCCAGCCTGGGAGACTGAGCAAGACCGTGTCTTAAAATAAAAAGAAAAGAAAGAAAAGGAAAAGAAAAAAGAAATACCCAAAGCCTGAGCTGACCTGGTGATTCTGCCACCCCTGCAATCCTGATTGAATAATGCAACCCAAATTGGTCATAAATTATTCTCGTGTATTTTGAAATCATCTACCACAAGGAGAACAAACACAAAAATTGCATAATCTCAGTTTTCTGATAAGAACAGAGGGTTTACCAGTGGCAGTGAGGGCTTGGTGCTTGCCCTTGAAAGTGGAGTTCTCGTCTGGAATTTCTATAATAGACCCAGAGTCAACAGGCAGGTTCATGCCTGAGGGAGCTCAAGGACCATACTGGCTGCTCTGTGAAATGACTACCCCTGGCTTTTGGGAGGTTTAGAGATGACTTGAGCGCTTCATAACTAAAAACATCCATGGCATTTGAGCCTCACCCAATCTCTCAACTTTGTCATTCCCTGGGGATTTAGGGTGCACCGTTGGCTGGGGAACCAGCTGCTAAAGAGAGAGGCAGTGCACCTGAGACTGTACAAGAGCCAGGTTACCTGAGACAGGGAATCTGAGACAGTACTCTCTGTACTTCTGTATCCTCCTCTATAAAATGATTCTAATAATAGCATCTACCTCTGTAGAAGAAAAAATTATTCACTGACACATGTTAAAGTATGGTAAGGCAGACTATTCAGGACCATCATGGTAGGTATAGGGAACATAGTAATGAAATTTTGCAATGGGAGAGAGATTGGGCTCAGTCTTAAATGGCTGGCCAGCTAAGTGGCTGACTGGGAGGCTGGGTGAGGGGTAGGCTGGGAGGCTAGCCGAGTGGCTGTCTTCGAGGCTTGCTAGCAGGCTGGCTGGCCTGCTGAGAGGCTGGCGGGTCGGCTGAGAGTCTGGTCAAGAGGCTAGCAGGCAGTCTTCCTGGCTGGGTGAGAGCCTGGCTGGCTGAGAGGTTGGCTGAGAGGCTAGCTGAGACGTCGGCCGGCTCTGTCTGGATTGGATGAGGACACTTTGGAGAAGGGAGCAGGAATAAGGAAGATACCCTTACCACCTGCTATCCCCCAGATCTGGGAGCACCTGGCGCTGAGGGTGGGCGGGGGGCAGTGACCGGGAAGGGCCTATAGCACCCGGCTCCCTCCGTGCACCCTCGGATGCCAGGAACACCTTCCCTATGAGCGCTTCCCATGGCCCTACCGTGGTGGACTGCCGGCTGCCAGCTGGGGCTGCCAGCAGGAGCGTACTGTCACTGGACTCGCTCATGACCGCACCGTGTCTGCAGAGGCCACTGGGGACCCTCTCCCACTGCCACCATCGCCGCCTCCCAGGCCTTCCCTCACAAAGCTGGGATTCCAGGTTCTGGCGCTGACATCACAGGGGACAGGGAGGGGCGCCAAGGCCACCCTTCCTATGCCAGCAGCCTGCTGGACCCCATGAGGGGCCAAGTGCAGGGACCGGAGAGGGGCTGCAGAGCCTGGAAGATCTAGCAAGGCTCCATCCAGCAGCAGCGACAAGGGACGACCTCCCAGATGTTTCACTCTACTTAAAAACTAACAATAGAATGGGTGCACTGGGAGCCCAGTCCCCACCAGTACCTCGTGTACCCATGTCACAAACACATACATGGACCCCCTGCATCTAAAATCATATCAAATCTGATAAAGAAATAAATGACAAAAATAATGGTTGGACACAGTGGCTCATGTGTGTAATCTCAGCATTTTTGGAGGCTGAGGCTGGAGGATAGCTTGAGCCCTGAAGTTTGAGACCAGCCTGGCCAATATAGTGAGACCCCACCATCTCTAAAATAAAAACAAAAGAAAACAACAACAACAACAACAACAAAAGCCCCAAGACTCCAAATAAGTGTATCTAGTAAGTTACCATTTGGGAACAAAAAGGAAAACAAAAAATAGATTTGTACATGTTTGTAAATGCCTAGGCTATCTCCCTAGAGGGCACAAGTAACTGGCTACCTGTGGTAGCTCTGGGTGGGGAGCTAGAGGGTGGAGTGAAGGGAAAACTGTAACTACATGCAGTGCTTGTCTTCTACATTTTGCACTATATCCTCGTTTCATCTCTACCTCTGTCTATGTGCAGCTTAAAAACATAAAATTAAAAGTAATTTCCAGTGACCAGCCTGGGCAACATGGTGAAACCTCGCCTCTAAAAGAAAAAAAAGAAAGAAAAGAAAAAAAGAACAGTAATTGCTAAATATAAATAAAATAGGCCAGGCGTGGTGGCTCACACCTGTAATCCCAGCACTCTGGGAGGCCGAGACGTGTGAATCACGAGGTCAGGAGATAGAGACCATCCTGGTTAACACGGTGAAACCCCGTCTCTATTAAAAATACAAAAAAATTAGCTGGGCATGGTGGCGGGCGCCTGTAGTCCCAGCTACTCGGGAGGCTAAGGCAGAAGAATGGTGTGAACCCAGGAGATGGAGCTTGCAGTGAACCAAGATCATGCCACTGCACTCCAGCCTGGACGACAGAGAGAGACTCCGTCTCAAGAAAAAATAAAAATAGAAATAAATAAATAAATAAAATAATGGCTAAATAAACAAATGGGGAAAATGGAGAGAAATCTCCTGTGCAGATTTTGAAATCATTTATGTAGATACTTCAAGGACAGAGAGCTTAACTCCCTACTCCTTAAGTGTGGGTTGCCCATAGTGACATCCTTCCGAAGAGTGTAGTATGGTGGAAGAGGGTGGGGGTGGGCTTTACAGTAGATAATACCTGCAAAACACTGTCTCAGACAGATGATCAAAGTTAACATCAACAACATTAAGCCATGTGGATCGTATGTAGTGTGCACTCTTTATACGATGTGATCAGAAGAGCACTTCTGTGGTCATAAGAAAAATATCAGACAAATTCAATTGAGGGGTATGCTACAGAATATCTGATTAGTACTCCTCAAAACTGTCAAGGTCATTAAAAGAAAGAAAAAGGAGGCTGGACACAGTGGCTCATGCCTGTAATTCCAGAGCTTTAGGAGTCCAAGGGGAGATAATGGCTTGAGCCCAGGAGGTGGAGACTAGCCTGGGCAACATAGTGAGACACTGTCTCTCCAAAAAAATTTTTTAAATAGCTGAATGTGCTGGTGCATGGCTGTAGTGTGAGCTACTCAGATCCTGGAACACAAGTTAAAACACATTAAAAACTATGGAAATCTGAATAAAGTGGGCACTTCATTTAATAGTCATGTATCAATCTTGGTTCATTAATTGTGAGAAATGTACCATATTGATGTAGGATGTTAACAGTAGGGGAAACTGGGCGTGGGCCACGTGAAAACTCTGTCTTATCCTCAAAGGTTTTCTGTAGATCTAAAACTGTTCTAAAACAGAAAATTATGTGTGTGGGTAAGTAATTTCCTGGCTCAAAATAAAAGCTATTTTCATTGTGGTTAAGGGTAAGGTCACTGGTTGGGAACCTGGTTTCCGATTATTTCCTGTGTGAGCTGGACCACATGCCACAACCTTTCTGAGCCTGTTTTCTCATCCATAAAATGAGGATATAAGACTAGAGCTTAGGTCTCAGGGCTGTGGCAAGAACAATTGCCTAGAGACAGCCTATATTTCCACTGACGGGAGATGGATTAAATAAATTTTGACATATCTGTGCAGCAATTACATACCTCTATATGTAGATATATAGAAAATTATATTTATAGAAGGTTTATTATTATTATTATTATTATTAATATTTTGAGATGAAGTCTCTGCCGCACAGGCTGGAGTGCAGTGGCGCGATCTTGGCTCACTGCAAGCTCCACCTACAGAGTTCACGCCATTCTCCTGCCTCAGCCTCCCGAGTAGCTGGGACTACAGGTGCCCGCCACCACACCCGGCTAATTTTTTGTATTTTTAGTAGAGACGGGGTTTCACCGTGTTAGCCAGGATGGTCTCGATCTCCTGAGCTCGTGATCTGCCTGTCTCGGCCTCCCAAAGTGCTGGGATTACAGGTGTGAGCCACTGCGCCCAGCCTATAGAAGGTATATTAAGTGAAAAAGCAAGGTGGAAGCTAGACATATGGCTCATGCCTATAACCCCAGAATTTTTGGAGGCTGAGGCAGGAGGTTCGTCTGAGTCCAGGAGTTTAAGACCAGCCTGGGCAACATGGCAAGACACCCATCTCTACAAACAATAAAAAAGTAAAAATTAGCCAGGTGTGGTGGCACATGCTTGCAGTCCTGGCTACTCAGGAGTCTAAGGAAGGAGGATTGCTAAGCCCAGGAGTTCAAGATTACAGTGAGCCCTGCTCATGACACTGCACTTCAGCATGGGTGACAGAGTGAGACACTGTCTCAAAAACAAAACAAAACAAAACAAAACGAGATGCCAGGTAAGCCACTATTTGGGTTAAAAAACCAAGAATATATGTGTATATGTTTGTAAATGCATCATACATCTCAGGACAAGGGCAGGGAAAATTTTACCTATTACCCCTTTTTTTTACTCCATAGACATATTACTAATACATGCTCCAATTTTAAAAAATGATCTTTAAACCTGTGGCACAGAGGGAATGTCAGGAAATAATGACTATTTCTACTGAGAGACAATTCCTCCCTCTTCCCTTCCTTACTGGAGGCCACCTCCCAGCCCCCAGTCCCAGCCTGCAGATCTGGAAAGGGATGGGTGGAACCCAGTTGTTCCACGTATGGAAGAAGGAATGTGATGGAGGCGAGTGGTGACTGTGCAGTGACCCTAGAGAAAAGACCCAGCACTTCCTGCTGGCTGCACCTGGCACCTGGCACCTGGCCCTGACTTGGATCTGCATCCTGAGCCAGGGAGACCTCAGTTTTTTCTTCCAGGAGCAGAGGAATGAACCAGGTTCCTGAAGGAGACTTCCCACTCCCAGAACAGGAACAATTTTACAGGAATAGAAATTGGATAGTTCTTCAGGAAACAACAGTCTCTTAAATCTCCTGTTTGAGGGAATAGAAGACGACCACTTAGGAGGATGTCTTTGTTCTCAGGAGGTACCTAGAAAAGTAGCTGGGATTGAGGTAGGCTAAAAGATATCCCCAGAAGATTTCAGACTCTAATCTAAAAAAAAAAGTGTGAACATTACTATGTAGTGAAGAATTACTTTACTCACAGAGAGGTCTATCCCTTTGCCTCCAGCTCCTGGGGGGTGATCCCCAAGCCCCTGAGATGGCCTGCACGACAGGACATCTTTATTTACCTGGAGCCTTGGGTGACATCAGATAATTTAGCAATGTGATTTATGGTGGAGTTTTGTGAATTAGCCAACAAATTTATGAGAATTTGTTGCAGCAGTCACAAGAAACGAATACAGGAATGCAGTTTCAAAAAGTCTGTAATTAACTCTCATATGGCTCAGAGAGAAGTAGGAAGAAGCAAGTCTGGTAAAACGTGAACAATTAGTGAACTTACGTAAAAGGAATGTGGTTGTCTATTGTACTGTTCTTGCAAATTTTTGCTGGTTTGAAAATTTTCAAAATAAAAGATGGAGGAAGGAATAAAAATACTCATTTAAAACATTACAGTATAGGCCGGGTATGGTGGCTCATGTCTGTAATCAACATTTTGGGAGGCTGAGGCAAGAGGATCGCTTGAGGCCAGGAGTTTGAGACTAGCCTGGCCAACATGGCAAAACCCTGTCTCTACTAAACATGCAAAAATTATCTGGGTGTGATGGCGCACAACTGTAATCCCAGCTACTCAGGAGGCTGAGGCAGGAGAATCTCTTGAACCCAGGAGGTGGAGGTTGCAGTGAGCTGTGATCACACTACTGCACTCCAGCCTGGGTGACAGAGTGAGACCCTGTCTCTAACAATAATAAAAATAAAATAAAATGAAACAAAACAGCATGGAAAAGTCCAGCATCTTCAAATATTGCTGGACTATTACTGCCAAGCCCAATGTAGTCAGAAGTAGGATTTGAACATTTAAATGCATCCTTTGCTGATTGGACAGAATGTAACCTTTAAAAATTATTTTCCTTCTTATACAAACAGCAGGGTTCCTTCTTCATCACTGAAGAATAAGATGGCATGCTTCAGACCACAGCATCAATGCCCATGCCAGGTAGCTTCACTTTGTGGTTCCTGGGTGATAGGATTTGGCTCTGTGTTCCCATCCAAATCTCATATTGAATTGTAATCCCCAGTGTTGGAAGTGGGGCCTGGTGGGAGATGATTGGATCATGGGGGTGGTTTCTAATGGTTTATCATCATCCCTCTAGTGGTGTCTTGTGACAGAGTTCTCCTGAGATCTGCTTGTTTTAAAGTGTGTATCACTTCCCCTATGCCTCTCTGCTCCTCCTTCTCCTGCCATGCAGATGTGCCTGCTTCCCATTTGCCTTCTGCCATGATTATAAGTTTCCTGAGGCCTCCCCAGCCATGCATCCTGTACAGCCTATGGAACTGTGAGCCAATTAAACCTCTTTTCTTTATAAATTACCCGGTCTCAGGTATGTCTTTATAGCAGTGTGAGAACAGACGAATACACTGGGCTTGTTTCTTGTGCTCAAAGGCCAAGTGTCATGGATATTAATTACCAAGTCACATGCTGGTCATAAACTTACATGATGTGCTCCCTGGAAACTAAGCTAGGAACTCACCAAGGAGGCTTTGGTGGAGTGGGGGTGCAGGTCGGGGGATCAAAGGAACTGATGAGAGGCAGAGAGAATAGGAGACCTGGCTTCTTGCACTCTGCCCTGTGTCACATTTCTGCTGGTGCTGAGGTTAATTGCACCACCTCTGGGAATTATTTACTCAGGCTGTGATCCTGGCCCCAGCTCTGACTACTTGGTAATTGGCAAATTATTTCACATTTTTGTGCCTAAGTTTCCTTATCTGTAAAATGGATGTGATAATAAGTGCCGTAATTTTTAAAAAAATAAATAAAGATAGGGTCTCGCTATGTTGCCCAGGTTGGTCTCAAATTCCTGGGCTCAAGCAATCCTCCTGCCTTGGCCTCCCAAAGTGCTGGGATTATAGGTATAAGCCACCATGCCCAACTGAGTACTCTAATATTTACTGCTGCATAACAAATTTACCCAAAATATAGCAATCTAAAACAACAAATAAGAATTTATTTTCTCTCACAGCTTCTGTAGATCAGGAATTGAGGAGCAGCTTAGCTTGGAGTTTCTGGCTCAGAAACTCAGGGTCTCTCACGAGTTTGCAGTTAAGATGTTGCAGGAGCTGCAGTCATCTGAAGGCTTGACTGGGGCTGGAGGACCTGCTTCCAAGGTGGCCCAGACACATGGCTGTTCCTCAGTTCCTCTACACAGAGGCATCTCCACAGGGCTAACTGTGGGTCCTTACAAAATGACAGCTGGCTTCTCCCAGAATGGGTAACTCAAGAGAGAGAAAGAGGAAGGAAGCAGCAGCAGTGTCTTTTATAACCTAGTCTTGGAAGTCACATGCCATCATTTCTCTGTTTTCCTTTTTTTGAGACAAGGTCTCCCTCTGTAGCCCAGCCTGGAGTGCAGTGATACAATCACAGCTTACTGTAGCCTCAACCTACTGAGGGCTCAAGAGCTCCTCCTGCCTTAGTCTCCTGAGTAGCTGGGACTACAGATGTGTGCCATTGCCACCATGCCAGTTAATTTTTAATATTTTGTAGAGGTAGGGTCTTACTATATTGCTCAGGCTGACATACCATTATTTCTACAATATCTTATTGGTTGCACAGATTGACCCTATTCACAGGGCATACACAAGAAGGTGAATACCAGGAGGGGAGGATCATTGACAGCCATTTTGAAGGCTGACTACCACAAGTATCTAACTCAAAGGGTTGCCGTGGGGATTAAATGCATTAGTATATGGAAAGAATCCTAGACCAAAGCTTATATACAGTAAATGTTTATAAATGTTAGTTTTTGTTATTATTGGCCTGTAGGGTAGCAGTTTCACTACAGATACTGTCATTTTTAAGGTAATAATCTTTCTGTCTTCGTTTGTTTGTTTTTATCTGGTTACAGATTAAAATCAGCAATTTTCTTTATTTTTTTTTTCTTTTTTTGCCCATCTTCAATCACAAAATCACCTATGGATTTTTGAGTTGAATGTTGTCTTTTAAAACAATTTTAAATGGTTTTGAACTTATGAAAATAATGCTTGTTCAAAAACTTGACAGAAATATGTATAATATGGCCAGGCACGGTGGCTCATGCTTGTAATCCCAACACTTTGGGAGCACTTGAGGTCAGGAGTTTGAGACCCGACTGGGCAACAGGGCAAAACCCCATCTCTACTAAAAATACAAAAATTACCCAGGCATGGTGGCACGTGCCTGCAATGTCAGCTATTCGGGAGGCTGAGGCAGGGGAATCGCTTGAACACAGGAGGTGGATGTTACAGTGAGCTAAGATCTGTGCCACTGTACTCCAGCCTGGGCAACAGAGCAAAACTCCATCTCAAATAAAAGAAAAAAGAAATATGTATGACATATGCTTGTTTTCAGTAACACAGAAACAAGCAGAATAAAAAGTAGCATCCCTCTTCATACCTCTCTCGTGCTTCTCTTCCCAGAGGTAACCACTTTTAAGTTTATATTCTTCTGACCACTTTGTCTTAAAAGACATGCTGTACTGGTATTAAATACATGGGATTATTGAGTTTATATGGGTCAGTGATTTAAGAATTGGTTGAACAGTTTATCTTGAAAATTATGCATGTTGTAACAAGGCATTTAGATAATAGCCCCAAGCCCCACCTCACTCCTGCTGGCATGACCATTGTGAAATATTTTTTTTCTAGAGGGTAGGGGGATGTTTTCATATTTTGGGATATTACGTAGGATGGAATAATGGAATTGTGATACAGCTGGATCTACAAATAGGCTGGTTGACTTCATTTCACATCTACAATGCAATATTGGAGAAAGGGTGTGAGCTCTGAAGTGGAGACTGATCTGGATTTGAATGTTGGTTCTGATGCTTCCTAGTGAGAGGAGTTTAGGCAAGTTTTTCTTTGTTTGTCTGTCTGTATCTCTCAGTGTCCATATTTGCAAAGCCACCTCATGGGTATGTTAAGTGAGGTCATGCGTGATGTCAGGTGCGAAGTTGACTCCTAGCCCGAGGTGCTTAGTCCAGGTTAGCTCCCTTCCATGGTCCAGGTTAGCACCTTTACTTTGCCCTAGGTTGGCTCCCTTTTCTTAGTTTTGGTTAGCACCGTTTCTTTGGTCTAGGTTAACACCTTTTTCTGCACTCCACTTCTGGAAAGACTGTGGGACTTCCCACAAGGGGGCGCAGGTACAAAGGGATTGCAGCCAGAAGCAGAGCACAGTCGCTGCCCGTGGAGGCTAAGGGGCCACCTTTGTATTCACCGCAAGCGTCTCTGCTGTGTGCAAACACCATCCTCTCAGGTGACGGCACAATAAAATGATCTCAGTTATGAGTGCTCCAGGGGTTGGCCACAGCTCTGTTCTCCCTCTGGGGAGCCTGTCTTCTAGTTGCTATGCAATTTTCAGTCCTTCTTTTCCCAAAGGCACTGAGTGAAATCCCTTTTATGACCAGGAGCTTTAGTTTCTAACAGCTTTAAAGTAGATGATGTCGTACTTCCAATGTTTTCTCTATCAGGTTAGCCGAAGAAATCTGGACAGAATCAAGGGCCACTCAAAAAATGCTTGCGTGAACACAATGTAACATGCTTGTGAAACCGACCCAATAGATCCGCAGACAGACTTCTTTTTTTCTTTAAACATGGAAATTGACTCTTCTGGTTGTTTCGTTGTTGTTGTTTTTGTTTCGTTTTGTTTTTGATGGAGTCTCATTCTGTTGCCCAGGCTGGAGTGTGGGGGCACAATCTCGGCTCACTGCAACCTCCACCTCCCGGGTTCGAGCCATTCTCCTGTCTCAGCCTCCCAAGTAGCTGGGATTATAGGTGTGCGCCACCACTCCCAGCTAATTTTTGTATTTTACGTAGAGACGGGGTTTCACCATGTTGGCCAGGCTGGTCTCGAACTCCTGACTCCAAGTGACCTGCCCACCTCAGCCTCCCAAAGTGCTGGGATTACAGGCGTGAGCCACCATGTCTGGCCGCTTCTGGTCTTAAAGCTTGAAACTTACATTTGTTTTATCTGAGTTCCTTCCTCAGAAAACATCTTCAGGCCTCTCAAAAAATAAAAAATAAATTTAAAAAAAAACTATCAAAGAACTGAAACTCACTAGATCACCACATCAGAACAATGAGATATGGGACCCCTCATTTATCCTGATTGCTTCCTTGCCCCTTCCTGTTTTCTTATACATTGCTACATTTGTTCCCTGCTATGTAAACCCCCAGATTTAGTCAGTCAGGGAGATGGATTTGAGCCTGAGCTCCCATCTCCTTGGCTGCAGCACCTGATTAAAGCCTTCTTCCTTGGCAATAGTCATTGTCTCATTGGCTTTCTGTGTGGTGAGCAGCAGGACCAAGACTGAACCCCTGGTGTTTTGGTAACACTTACATTTTAAAATTATTTTTAAAAATCAGTTATTGTTATGTTCCAGGTCTTACATCATTCAATGCTCAGAACCACCCTATGAGATAGGTACTGTCATTATTATTATTTTGAGACACGGTCTTATTCTGTCACCCTGGCTGGAGTGCAGTGGTGCAATCTCAGCTCACTGCAGCCTCGATCTCCAGGGCTCAAGTAATCCTTTCATCTCAGCCTCCCGAGTAGCTGGGACCACAGGTGCATGCCACCACGCCCAGCGAAATTTTATATTTTTTGTTGGAATGGGGTCACACTGTGTCCAGAATTTATTCCTTCCGGTGGGTTCTTGGTCTCGCTGACTTCAAGAATGAAGCTGCGGACCCTCGCAGTGAGTGTTACATCTCTCAAAGATGGCGTGTCCAGAGTTTGTTCCTTCAGATGTTCAGATGTGTCCGGAGTTCCTTCCGGTGGGTTCGTGGTCTTGCTAACTTCAGGAGTGAAGCCGCAGACCTTCGCAGTGAGTGTTATAGCTCTTAAAGGTGTCCAGAGTTGTTTGTTCCTCCCGGTGGGTTCGTGGTCTCACTGACTTCAGGAATGCAGCTGCAGACCTTCCTGGTAAGTGTTACAGCTTGTAAAGATAGTGTGGACCCACAGAGTGAACAGCAGCAAGATTTATTGTGAAGAGTGAAAGAACAAAGCTTCCACAGTGTGGAAGGGGACTCCAACAGGTTGCGGCTGCTGTCTGAGGTTGCCAGATTTTATTCCGTTATTTGTCCCCACCCACGTCCTGCTGATTGGTCCATTTTACAGAGTGCTGATTGGTCCATTTTACAGAATGCTGATTGATGCATTTACAACCCTTTAGCTAGACACAGAGTGCAAATTGGTGTGTTTTTACAGAGAGCTGATTGGTGCGTTTACAATCCTTTAGCTAGCCACAGAGCGCAGATTGGTGCATTTTTACAGAGTGCTGATTGGTGCATTTACAATTCTTTAGCTAGACACAGAGGGCTGATTGGTGCATTTTTACAGAGTGCTGATTGGTGCATTTACAGTCCTCTAGCTAGACAGAAAAGTTCTCCAAGTCCCCGCTCGACCCAAGAAGTCCAGCTGGCTTCATCTCTCAACATGATGTTGCCTAGGCTGGTCTTGAACTCCTGCACTCAAGTGATCCACTCGCCTCAGGCTCCCAAAGTGCTGGGATTACAGGTGTGAGCCACCACACACAGCTGGTACTATTATTAGCCCCATTTGATGAGTGAAAAAAATAGGGACAACAGAGAGGGCTGACAACTTTCCCAACATCACACAGCCAGGAAATGCTGGAGGCAAGTTTCAAAGTCTTTTCTGTCCAAAGTCCACAGCTTGCGGGTCTTAACTGCTACATACGTAGACTTTCTGCTCGAGATAAAGACAACTGGACTTGGAATTAAAACACATGGTTGAATCACTGTTCTTTACCACTAAGTAAACTGATCATGGGAAAATCCCCTGGTTTTATCCACTTCTCGATAAGAAACTGAAGTCTGGGGAGAGTATGAATTTTTTTGTTTTGTCTTAGAGACAGGGTCTCACTCTATTGCATAGGCTGGAGTGCAGTCGTGTGACCATAGCTCCCTGCAGCCTCTAACTCCTGGGCTCAAGTGATCTGAGTTGCTGGGGCTACAGACATGTGCCACCATGCCTGGCTAATTTATTTGTTTTAGAGATGAGGTCTCAGTATGCTGCCCAGCCTGGTCTCAAACCTCTGGCCTTAAGCAATCCTCTCACTTCAGCCTCCCAAGTTGTTGGGATTACAGGTGCAATCCACCGTGTCTGGGGAAAGTATGAATCGTAACTCCACTAAGAGCACTCTCACGGGGTTGTGTGTCGTATGTGATAATGGGTGTGAAAGTGCTTGGCAAACTGTAAAACAAGGTACACCCATATTAAGGGTGTGTTGACAAAGTTGAAGCTGATGATGATGATGGCCAGGAAACAATCAGTCAGGGACTATAGGGTTCTCATCAAATTTAGGGGTTGCTTTTTTTTTTCTCCTTTCTTACTTTTAGCCCCAGGGACCATATTCATTCAATTGATATTGAATACCTACTATGTGCCAGGCACCATCCTAGGCACTGGGGATTCAACAACAGAGAACAGAACAAAGCAAAGTCCCTGCCCTCTGGGAGCCCATATTCTAGAGACAAGACACACATGCATCTATAATGTGTCAGGCAGGGACAAGTGCTTTGGAAAATAATAAAGCAGAAGCCGGGTGTGGTGGCTCACGCCTGTAATTGCAGCACTTTGGGAAACCGAGGTGGGAGGATCACTTGAGGCCAGGAGTTCAAGACCAGCCTAGGCAACATGAGACCATCCCTGTCTCTACTAAAAATTTTTAGAAGTTAGCCAGGCATAGTGGTGCACGACTATAGTCCCAGCTACTCAGGAGGCTGAGGCAGGAGGATCACTAAAGGCCAGGAGGTCAAGGTTGCAGTGAGCTAGGATTGTGCCACAACACTCCAGCATGGGCAATTTCAGGGGTCCCTGAAGTCCCCTCCTTTTCCGGAATACCTAATGATTATTCCATCCCCTAATTAAAGAAATACCAAATAAAATTAGAAACCCAAACTCTGTTTGTGTGTCTCGTTCTCACGAGCACGCACCCACTTCTCTCTTAAGTGTGGACTTTTGCTTTCCAATAAAAGCTTCTTGCTTTTCACTTCATTTTGACTCACCTGTGAATTCTTTCTTGTGATGATGTCAAGAATCTGGGGATTCTTGACAAGAAGCTGTGGCTGGGGTCTCACTGGCATCCAGAAACCCTCCTGAGCCCTCCTGTGACACCAGGATTTGCTGACAGAGCAAATGTGAGGAGAGGCATCAGAATTTCTCTAAGATTTCTGAGCTGAGCAACCATCTGGAAGGTTGGAGCTGCTGTATTTGGGTGGGGAATGTTGGGGAAACCAGCCCTACACCACCCAGTGGGTACCCTGAGTCTGGTGGAGACAAAGGAGTTAGAAAGAGACAGAATAAGCATTTAAAAGGTGGGTCCAGGGGACCAGAATATCGGAGGCTTGCTCACGGCCCAGAGCTCTTGGGCTCTGCCCAATTTACTGGTTTACAAGCTTTTTGTTCTTAGGGCAGATGGGAAGGGGAGGAAGGGATGAGGAAAAGGATTAATCAGTGAAGGAGAACTCGTGAGTCATTCGATAAGATGGGTAGCAGTGGTGGTTTCTGTGAATTTCCTTGAGCAAAGGCATGTGTCTAAACTACTTAAGATCTTTAACTTATCAGGACTGAAATGGGTGGGAGCGGGTTTCAGGAGGAGCCAAGATGTTTGATTATACTCCACTGCTTCAAGGGAGTGTTGTCTCCCTAAGCAACCTGTGGAATGCTGCTGAGCAGTTATGCTCTTGGTGCATAAAGAAATGAAAGCAATAAGGAGACTTTTCTTCTCAGAGGCTGCCCATGGCTTCCCATGGGTGTCTCACACAGGGGAGACCAACTCAACTGGCACCCCAGAAACTCTTTCCCACATGTTCCCCTTTTTTGTCTCTATTAATTTTTTTGATTAATAACCGCCATTGCTATCGTGGCTTGTTCATGGTGTCTGGCTTCTCTCCCAAGGCACCATCTGCATCTGTAGACTAAAAACAAACAACATAAACAGACACAAACCAAAATAAAATTTGCAATTGTTGATCTACCTATGGCTTCAATCCACTTTAAAGGTTTGGTATTAGAAAGGCCATCAGAGGCTCCAGCAAGAATATCAGCTCCAGGCAATAGGGTGAGATGAGCCTGAGATGCCTCAAAAACTTGTTTTTTCAGTTTAGCAATATCTAATGTTAAATTATCTTCTTTTCCTTATAGGTGATGTTTAATCCTCTCTCACTGGTGTTCAATGGCATTATAAGAACTAGGAGTAAAACAAAAATTGGAAGTATTCCAATCACATTGCATTTGAATTCTATGCTCCAAGCTCATAAGCCAATCTCCCATCCAAATTACTGTTTGACGGAGATCATTAATTTGATTTGCCAATTTTTGACCTATTTAGCTTTGGGAATTCCAAAGCTTAGAAGAATTTTTCTGCCAACTATCCACAAAGCCCACAGTTTGAATAGAAGAGTGCAAAGCAACACCAGCAGCAGCAGCAGTAGCTGTGACAGCTATAAGGCCCATGATCACAGCTATTAAAGTAAATATGAGTCTCTTTGATCTATTAAGTATTCCTTTTAGTATTCGGTGATAATATGTATGGAGGGAGAGGCCTCCCAAGGTCTATTGAGGGAAACAGTTATCCAAACTCCTTGGGCCCTAACCAGTAAAATGCTATTATCTTTATTAAAGGTAGAATTAATGCAGGTAAAAAGATGACAGTTGAGGCATGATATGGTTTGAGAGTCAGTTAGGATATTAATTTTTCCCACTGCCAACATAAAAGGAGGTTTAACAAAATTCTGCAATGGGACTGCCTGATTAGAGGTCATGGCTACAACAAATCAAAGTTTTTTTTTACTAAGGGTCTTTGTTTTATATTCTCCTTTCCAAATCTGAGTTGGAATTTGAGCCATCATTAATTTCCACAATTCTAGATGTTCTGGACTTATAATTGGATCAATCATTTTTGGGCTTGAAAGAGCCATACTGTTCTCCTCCCACTTAATAGGTTAATTTGTTTTAATTCTTCTATATAATTTTGGTGCATTATCTGTGTAGTTGTTTGTAAAAGGAGTCTCTCTACAATCTTCGCACTGTCCAGTAAAATTTACTGCAAAGCATCCCGTAGGGGCCCAATCAATGACGATTCCATAGGACTTACTTTGCAGTACAGCAGCGCTGTTTGCAATACAATCTTCCCAGGTTAGCACCTCTAGCTTTCCACACCATTTAGTGGCCTTCCTCGGGCAGGGCTTCTTATTAGGTTTAAATTTATTAATCTGGTGATGTGTCATAACATAGCTGTGCTCAAGGTATTTAATAGTGTCCAACGATTGAAATGTTCTTCCACTGATTGCATGAATAGAGGCTTTTGATCCATTATGTGCAGGGACACGAGCCATCCAGCTTCGTTTATCATAATTTAAACATCCTGCTGCCGGTTCCAGGCAGATGGAAGGAAAGTGATAACCAATGGAAACATTCATTAACATTCCTTCCTCCTCTGGA
Source organism: Pongo abelii (assembly GCF_028885655.2). NCBI lineage: Eukaryota > Metazoa > Chordata > Mammalia > Primates > Hominidae > Pongo > Pongo abelii. The sequence goes on from NC_072003.2 coordinate 21,864,077, forward strand.
TGAGTAGGACCTCGGTTATCTATTGGTCTGGGCATCCAGATACTATCATTAACATGGGGTCTGACCATGTAACAGGCCTAATCAGTGGTGGGAATGGAATGTAGGCCCAATAAGTGTAATTTTGATCTGCCTCAGCTACAGGCAGACACACCACAAGGGAGATTACCGTCATCATAGCTACCATTAGATTACTGGTGCTCAGTGGCTTGTTCTAAGACCTCAGATTCTCTTTTGCAATGTGAGCTAGTCTCTTCATCTGCCCCCAGGTCAGTGGAGTTGCTTGGCGAGTTTTACTGGTTTCCATCTGCTCAACAGAGATGTTCATCTGAGCCATCTGATGAACTGGGGGTGCAGGGATGTTCCGAGGTCTTTTCCTCTTCTTTGGATTCTGGCTCATGGCACAGCTTAAGATGTCTTGTGGGTACCCAGACAGGAAGCTGATTCTCTCCTGGTGAGATACAAGCAAACCCCTGACCCCATGTAATAATTTTGCCTTTTTCCCAGGTTTTGGTTCTGATGTCCTTCCACCACACATGTTTTCCTTCATAAGCATTTATTTTTTGCCTTGTCAAATGCTTCTCTGCTGCCATTGTAATCTGATCTCTAGACAAATTCAGAAAATGTGAAGTGGTAAGAGTCAATTGTAGCTGCATATGGGGAGTAGCGTATTCTCTGGTTCCCCCCTCTGTCTTTTGTTTTTGTAATTGAGATTTTAAGGTTCAATTAGCCTGTTCAACAATGGCTTGGCCTTGAGAATTATAGGGTATTCCAGTACTGTGCTCAATGTTCCACTGTTGAAGGAACACCTGAAAGATTTACTACAGGAGCCTGGGCCATTGTTTGTTTTAATCTTTTGTGGGATGCCCATGGCAGCGAAACAGGAAAGTAAATGTCTTAATATGAGCAGCCGCCTCGCCTGTTTGGCAAGTTGCCCATACAAAATGAGAAAAGGTATCTATAGTAACATGGACATATGAAAATTTCCTGAACAAAGGTACATGGGTTAGGTCCGTTTGCCACAACATATTGGGGGTTAATCCCTGTGGGTTAACACCAGTCCTTTCACGTGGCAGTTGTACTACCTGGCACTTAGGGCAATGTTGCACAATGCCCTTTGCCTGTCTCCAAGTAATTTGTTATTTTTGTTTAAGTCCTGCTGCATTAACGTGTTAGGGAGTGAAAATCTTGGACATTAGTAAGCACAGTGGAAATAGTAAATCAGCTTGATCATTAGCCCTTACAAGGGGCCCAGGAAGATTAGCGTGTGCTCAAATGTGTGTAATATAGAAAGGAAAACGGCGATCACACACTGCCTTTTGTAAAGAAGAAAACAGCTGATAGAGTTGTTCATTCACCAGATATTTAATGAGTGCAGTTTCTATGTATTGAGTGGCTTGAACAACATAAGCTGAATCAAAGACAATATTTACAGGTTGCTTAAAGTCTTCTAACACGCCTATAACTGCCTGTAATTCAGCCTTCTGCGCCGATTGAAAGTCAGTTTGAATAATTCTGTTTTTAGGTCCTATGTAAGCTGCTTTTCCATTGCTAGCGCCATCTGTAAACACAGTCACCGCTCCTTCCAATGGAGCACTATGGGTAATTTTTGGAAGGACCCATGTTGTTAACTTTAAAAACTGAAAAATTTTGTTTTTTGGATAATGATTGTCAAGAACTCCAGTGAAGCCAGCTAAATTTATTTGCCAATTGACCGAATTAACAAAGGCTTGCCAAATCTGATTTTTATTCATTGGAATTATAATCTTATCTGGATCTGAGCCACAAAGTTTAACAACTCTAAGGCAAGCTTGCCCAATCAAGATTGCCATCTGATCCAAGTATACTGTGAGTGTTCTAACAGTATTGTGAGGCAGAAAAGACCATTCAACTAAGTCCTCACTCTGAGCTGTAACCCCTGTAGGAGAATGGAGAGTAGGGAACACAATGAACTGTAATGGTAAACTTGACTCTATTCTATTTACCTGGGCCTGTTGTATTTTTTCTTCAACTATTTGTAATTCTTTGTCAGCCTCAGGAGTCAGTTATCATTTACTATTGAGTGCAGGGTTTCCTCTTAAAATAGAGAACAGATTAGACATAGCATAGGTAGGGATTCCCAAAGTAGGTCAAATCCAACTGATATCCCCTAATAATTTTTGAAAATCATTTAGTTTTCAGAGAGTCTTTTCGAATTTGAACCTTTTGGGATTTAATTGCCCTTTCCTGAACCTGCATTCCCAAATATTGGAAAGGAGTGGCCATTTGAATTTTTTCTGGTGCTATGAGCAATCCAGCATTGACTAGCACCTCCTGTAAATATGAATAACACTGGATAAGTCAGTCTCGATTTTCGCCTGCACACAATATGTCATCCATATAATGAATGATATACGAATCGGGAAACTGATCTCTCACAGGCTGAAAATCCTTCCCCACAAAAGTTTGACAAATAGTAGGACTATTCAACATACCCTGTGGCAAGACTTTCCAATGATATCTGGCTGCTGGTTTCTTGTTGTTCATAGCAGGAGTAGTAAAAGCAAATTTCTCAAAATCGGACTCTGCTAGAGGAATATTAAAAAAGCAATCCTTCAAATCTATAATTATTAATGGCCAGTCTCTAGGAATCATGATGGGTTATGGAAGCCCTGGCTGCAGGGCCCCCGTCAGCTGGATGACTGCATTGACTGCTCGTAAGTCAGTTAGCATGAACCATCTGCTGGATTTTTTCTTTATTACAAACACTGGCGAATTCCATGGAGGAAATGTGGGCTCAATGTTTCCTTTGTTTAATTGCTCTTTGACTAATTCCTGTAAGGCCCCCAATTTTTCCTGAGAAAGCAGTCCCTGCTCAACCCAAACAGGATTCTGGGTCTTCCATTTTAAGGGAATAGAACTTGGAGGCTCAACAGTGACCAGCCCTAAAAATGGTAACCTAATTCTTTTCAGTCTTTTTTTACAGTAACCTGTATGGGTTCAATAATGCCAGTCTCCCATCTTCCTAGGCCTTTTCTGGGAATATAGCCCATGTTTGACATTATTTTTTGACTAGCTTGACTGAACTGGGGAGAACGGATTGAAATTTCTGTGCCCCATTGCTGAAGCAGATCTCTCCCCCATAAGTTATCAAGAATGGGCATAATTAGAGGTTGTATTGTGCCTTCCTGTTCTTCTGGACCAAGACATGGTAAGATAAAAGTACTTTGGAAAACTTCTGAAGCAGTTCTGACCCCAACAAGACCTACTGGGGCCTTTTGTTTGGGCCAGTTTTTTGGTCATTGATAAAGAGCTGTGATCGACACATCTGCTTCTGTGTCGACCAGACCCTCAAATTGTTTTCCTTGAATAGTAACCACACAAATAGGTCTATTGTCAGAGACTTGATTTACCCAATAGGTAGCGTTGCCTGCTGAATTTGTGCTTCCAAATCCTCCTGTTCTTTCTTCTGAACTTTCTCCTAACTTAACATATGGTAAAAGCAACAGTTGAGCTATTCTGTCACCTTGATTAGCACTCCAGGGAACAGTGGAGGAGATAACAATTTGAATTTCTCCCTGGCAATCAGAGTCCATTACTCCAGTATGTACTTGAATTCTCTTTAAGTTTAAGCTGGACCTTCCCAGTATAAGTCCCACCGTGCCATTTGGCAATGGGCCGTAAACTCCCATTGGGACCTTCCTAGGAGGCTCCCCAGGAAGGAGTGATATGGCTTCGGTACAGCATAAATCTACTGCCCCACTTTTAGCTGTGGAGGGGGACAATTGCTGTACATTCATACAGGGATAGACTGGGCCGAGAACACACCGTTTGGAGTTGGGAACATCCCATCCTGAATTGGGAATGCCCCATTTTGAATCAGGGCCCAGGGCTGGCCCCTCTGTCCATTTCCTGGCAAGGGCTGTCTGCTGTTGTCAAACTTTGAATGACATTGATTAGCGCAGTCTTTTCCTTTTTTACTTCTAGGAAAGGTACCTGGTTCCCTGCTTTTTCCTCCTGAGTTTTGCCTTTTTTGGCTCTTTGTACACTCTCTTTTTGTATGTCCTATCTGTCCACAATTATAGCAAGATCCAGGGCACACTCATATGTTTTTTGTTACCTTTAGTCCAGCCATTGCTTGAGCAAGGAGGCTGGCCTTATATAAGTGCCCCCCAATGCCATCGCAGGCTTTAATGTATACTCTTAAAGTTTTTTCCTCATTTAGATCTGCCTTTCCCTTAATAGGTCTAACTGCTGCCTGACATTCTGTATTAGCATTTTCATAAGCAAGTAGCTGAACGATCACTTTCCTGGCATGAGAATCCAAAATGGCCTTTTGAGCCACATCTTGCAAATGGATGATAAAATCTGGATAAGGCTCCTTTGGACCCTGTCAAACTGAGTTAAAAGAAGGATAAGTAGTACCAGGGTTGTGAATTTTTTCCCAGGCTCTTAGGCATATAGTTCTGAGCTGATCAACAGCCTCATCACCCATTACCATCTGTTGATTTAGAGTACCCCATGCCTGTCCAATTCCAAGCAATTGATCAGATGTGATATTAACGAAAGGTTGGGCTTGAGCATTTCTCCATGCCTGATTTGTTGCTTCATCCGTCCACCAGGTTTTAAATTGGAGAAGTTGAGAGGAGGACAGGGTGGATCAGGCTAATGACTCCCAATCCATAGATATTAAATGCCGGTTATAAGCCACAGATTGTAACAAGGAATGAACATAAGGAGAATTTGGCCCATATTGTCCAATTGCTTGCTTTAAGTCTTTTAATATTTTAAAAGGAAATGGCTCCCAGCATGCTTGAGCATGTTCTCCAGGCTCCTCAGCTGGCGAAATAATTACTGGAAACTGCCAAGCATTCAAATCCCTCATTTCTCATGCCTGGTGAATGGATGCCTGGATTGTCCCTGTGTCATAATATGTATTTGGGCCAGTTCACAGCATTCCTCTACCATAATTAATAGGTGGACCAACCTGGATCATTCCCTCACTGTAATTGGCTGTTGGGTGAGACTGAAGCTTCCCTTTGCCATAGTTAATGGTGGGGCGTGCAACAATGGGAGTGGCAAGCCGTGTCTCAGGCTCCCATTCCAAAAATTCATAAGGCTGAGGCAGGGGTGGCCATTCCGGACCTTCCCCTAAAGGGGCAGTAGGTGGCACTGTTTCTGCAGTAGGTGGAACTGTTTCATAAGTTTTTGGAGGTTAGCCCATATAGCTTCCTGTTTCTCCCCCTTTTTTAAACTAGACTGTGATGGTTCACTTTGCTGATCATCAGACTCATGATTATTAAACTTTTCTATGTCATCCTGAAACTCCTCCTCCTCAGTGTAGAAGGGCTCCAGTGCTGTTTTAATTGCTGGCCACACAGACCAAGTGGAGAAGGGAATATCATAGCCTTCTTGTTTTGCTCCTTTTAAGTCGGAACCGACCTTGTCCCAATCTTTTACATTCATGGTTCCATATCCCAGGAACAAAGGAGAATACTTTTCTACGAGATGGAACAAAGATGTGAGATTTTGGGTACTCACAATTACCTCCCTGTGGCACAATAACTGCTGCACCAGGCTTAAGTAATTTGCAAACTTACTTTCAGCCTGACCCATATTTTCCTGAGGTTACCCTGGAATTCTCCGAGCACCCTACTTACTCATAGAGCCTGAAGTGAAAATGTACTCGGGCAACCTTTGTCAGTCATCCTCCACTTTCCACGCTCTGGCGTTTCTTCACCAGATTATTTGTAGAGATTACGGGGAGCCCCATGTTGGGCGCCAGATGTTGGGGAAACCAGCCCCACACCACCCAGTGGGTACCCCAAATCCGATGGAGACAAAGGAGTTAGAAAGAGACAGAATAAGCGTTTAAAAGGCGGGTTCAGGGGACCAGAATATCGGAGGCTTGCTCACGGCCCAGAGCTCTTGGGCTTCACCCAATTTATTGGCTTACAAGCTCTTTGTTCTTAGGGCAGATGGGAGGGGGAGGAAGGGATGAGGAACAGGATTAATCAGTGAAGAGAACTCGTGAGTCATTTGATAAGATGTGTAGCAGTGGTGGTTTCTGTGAATTTCTTTGAGCAAAGGTGTGTGTCTAAACTACTTAAGATCTTTAACTTATCAGGACTGAAACAGATGGAAGTGGGTTTCAGGAGGAGCCAAGATGTTTGATTATACTCCATTGCTTCAAGGGAGTGTAATCTCCCTGAGCAACCTGTGGAATGCTGCTGAGCGGTTATGCTCTCAGGGCATAAAGACATGAAGGCAATAAGGAGACTTTTCTTCTCAGATGCTGCCCATGGCTTCCCATGGGTATCTCACACAGGGGAGACCAACTCAACTGGCAACCCAGAAACTCTCTTTCCCACAGGGAAATTGTGGAAGAGCAGGTTAGAAGAGTAACCCTCAGGGGTCGATTTTAGTTTTGTTAAATTTGAGATGTACCCAGTTTTGTTTTGTTTTTTTAAGATAGGGTCTTCTTCTGTTACCCAGGCTGGAATACAATGGCATAATCATAGCTCACTGCAGCCTCTGCCTCCAAGGCCCAAGCAATCTTCCCACCTCAGCCTTCCAAGTAGCTGAGACCACAGATGCATGCCACCATGCATGGCTAATTTTTTAAGAAACTTTTTTTGAGAGATGGGGTCTACCTAATGTTGCCCAGGCTGGTCGTGAACTACTGGGCTCAAGCAACCTTCCCCTGCCTCAGCCTCCCAAAGTGCTGGGATTATAGGAGTGAGCTATTGCCCCAGACTCTGAGATGCACCCTACTTTTGAGTGGGGTGATGGATTCTGATCCTTCAAGATCACATTGAAAAGGGTATGTTTAAAGGGATGGGAGGACTTTGTGATAGCATGTAAAATGGTCAGCACAGTTATTACCATGGAACTAAATTTCTTTTTATTTAACAAGCACTTACACACTTTTATGTGTGGCAGGCATTATAGATATAACTCTTTATATAAGCTACTCATTAAATCCCCATTAAAACCCAAAATGATAGGTCCTATTGTTGCAGTACTTTTCTTTAGTTCAGCTAAAGATGGGTTTTTTGCCTCACAGCCACAAAAATTCAGGCTCACAGACAATTTGAATGGTGACTAAGGCAGGGTTTTATTGGGTGGAAAGGGAAGAAAAGGGGGAAACAGGGACTCTTGCTAGGCCAGAGTCCCTGCTAGAGCACTTCCCACCTGGCCATTCAAATCCCAGATTCCACACAGAAAGAGGAGGAGCCGGGCTCCTCCTGGCTGCAAAGTCACAAACTTGTGTGGCTCCTTCCAGTGCGCAGGCCAGTTGGAGAGGTTGGAGGTTCTCTGGGGACCACCCCCCACCTAGCTGTCTCATTCCCATCTCTAAAAAAGTACATCTAACTGCCATTAGATTAAGGAAAGGGATGAAGACTGATCTTAACTGCTTCCTGCTGACAGGGGACGCTGTTTTGGGGAAACGACAGTCAGAGCTCCCTCAGAGGTCTATCTAAGGGTTCCTGGCAGAAGGGACCATCATCCCAGGCTCCAGTTATATGATTGTTTGGAGTTTGATGGCCTGAAGGCAAGAACAGACAAACTAGGTTATTAGAAAACATGTATCAAAACAAAACAAGGGGAAGGGGAAGGACAGCTCAAAAATTCCAAAGCCTTTGACCAGTTTGCACAGGGAGAGGGAGACCAAAAGCCTGACTGGCAAAAAAACTTTACCTTTTGCCGGCATGTTGGGCTTCTGGGTTCCCTTCCCTTGAGGCCAATCCTAAGCCCACCAGTTTAAGTTTTGGGAAATTAACTCTTTCCAGTTTGGAGGATGCATCTGAGGGGAGTGTACCATACTACAGAGACACAATTACCTATCAGTGATGAGAGAACAGAGGAGGAGAAAGGAAAAAGAAGGCGTTCTTCAAAGGAGTCCAGGGGCTTCAGGATGCATTTGAAAGGGGTACAGACTGAAGATGAATGGCTATCCATCTAGCAAGAGGGGAGCAGGCATCTCTGGTTCCCTTCTCTTCCTAGCAGATACCTGGGGTACATGAGGGAGAGAGGGAAGAGCATCTTCTTTCCTCTTCCATCCTGCATTCCCGAGTCCCCATGACCTTGGCAGGCATGGCCACGAATGCTAAAGCTGCTTGCACCCATGAAGCAGGGAGGGCCTAGAGAATAGGAATTATTCTCTCTCACCTATGCCTCTATCTCCCCTACTGTCAGTAGCCCTGGAGTTCCCTAGACGTCATTTATACCATGGATTTTAATGTGGCCATTATCCATGAAACAGGAAGCTTGGGGTTGCCTTAATTATCAGGAATCAGCCATGCTCACCTGCGCTGTGCCTTTTAACTGCTGTTGTCATTTGACTCTGGATTCCTCAGATTCAGTTTTCCTTTCTAGGGCTTTGACATGATGCTTGGAATTGAGTTTGGGACAAAAATGTGTCTCGGGGGGGGTTGCATGGACTCTTTATTATAAGCTGAATGCTAAGGTGAAACTGTGGAACTGAGTCCTCCTCCAACAAGGGAAAGAAAAGGATGTCTTGTGACATGCCCAGATAACTGGTGGCTTTAGTTATGTTTGCTAGGATTTGGGTGCATTGTGCTTGGCTTTGGTTAGCTCCCTTGGTCTTACTTTCCCAAAAAGGAAACCTCTGGGTGATGGGCACCCTCTATTCCAATCACCTGGCAGGATTTGCAAGATAATTGCTCAGGACTAGAATACTGATCCAGATTTTTACATTAGCCATCCCTTTTGCTCTCTCTGAGTTGCAGTCAGAGATTACTGGTTGGTTCACAGGAACAAGCAGGGTTAGTCTAAAATGTAGGTGAAAACTTTAAAACAACTAGTGAGTTTAGAATTTAATGACAAATATATAAGTTTTGACACATGATTTCTCTCTCTGCAGTCCATATGTTTGTTTAAAAAAAATCATCATAGGACTGAGTGGTTTGCAAAATAGACTTTAGTCTTATACTTGGCCTGATTATTTGCATAAAGTGCAGCAAGAATAACTATTTCTACATAGGCCTTTTGGATTCACTTTGATGGAAGTTTGTTGCCCAAGAATCTCAGGTAAGAAGACCTTTTAAAGCCAAGGCTAGCCATGGGTTTATCCTCAAATACCTGTGAGTTGGGTGATCCTTTCCTCTTAAGGTCCCCAGATAAAGTTGGAGATCCTGGACGTGTTAGAAAGGGACATTCTTTACTGATCCCAAGTCAGGAACCCTGTACAGGGACTGCGTAAGCAAGGGTATGAAGCCAGTTTCCCCCCTGGGCTTTTATTGACTCTGCAAGTCGAGATTGACTCCTTAAAGGGAAGCACACCCTTCCAGTCAAAGACTTGGTAAAATAACCACTTTCTCCAATTGTGTCCTGTTGCAAAAGAAAACTGGATTCTTACCTGCACTGATGCAAACAACCATATTGCCATAATTTAAGAACACTCACACATAGTTTCCAAATTCTACAGAAACCAGGTGGAGAGAAACAGACGTGCTCCAAATTTTGTTTCCAGGAGTACACCTTGCTCAGTTATTAAAGGCCATAAATAGTTCAAAATAAGTTTCCTTGACTCTGAAAAACAAAACAAGGATTAGCAATGTTCCAAGCAAAAGTCAGAAAGGTTTCTTCAGCTTTTTGAGTTCAGTCCATTTAGTTAACTCTTGTTTTGCTTGATATTTGTGGACATTTCAGCTCTTTATGAGTCCTATACATTTTCCTTTATCCAATGGTACAATCTCTAAAGTTATCAGAAGTTTGCATTTGAGAGCACCTGTTAAAATTCTATAGCTCATTATAAACTCTTTGAAAAGGATTAAAACAAGACAACAATTGTCTGTGAATAGCAAAATGTCCAGGGCAGTTACAGTTAGAAACAAATTAACAAAGAAGTTTGGTTACCTCCATGGTTTACAATAACTTAACATAAAAACCTTAATTATGATTGATAGCATATACTCAGACACAAGAATTTTAGAAATCCCATATAATTTTGGAACATGTATTAGCATTATTTACCAAAAATATAATCTAAAGAAGATTGAACATCATTTTGGCAATCCCATGTACCTAAACATGTCAAATAATCCTGTTTACCTCTCTTTTCTGGACACTTATGGGCCCTCTGAAGCATCTGAAAAGCCAGGTGTTAGGAAAGACAATTTTGAAACTTCAGTTTGATTTTGGGAAACCTTTTAAATATGTTTAAAGCACTTGATATTATGAAATAGAATTCCAGGTTACCATAAGTTATTTATTTTGCCAAAATAATGACTCAGAAATTTAAAAGAAGCAAAAACCTTTTATAACTCTTTATGAATTTTGCCAAAGAGCAGATTGGCATTTTAAGAATACCTTGTTGTGTTTTTATTTCAATTCTCAATTTACGGAAAAACCATATAATACCCTTTTGAATTTAATTAATGTGTTCACACAGAGAACATTTTCTACAAGATTAATTTCCACAATTCTTCCACCACTTCTTTGAACTTTCAGCTTTTTCCTATCTAATTTAAAACAATCCTTTAACCCTAGGCAAAAATGTATATTTCCATGCCTTCTTATAACATTTTACAAAAAAAAAAAAAAAACCACATTGTACTGTTCTTACACATCTTGCATGTAAATCTATTTCCAGTAGTTTCAATTACATGTTATAATGGTAACCCCTAGCAATTTTTAACTTTAATTTAAAACCTGGTAAGTTGTTTTAATTGTGTGCTAAGTACAGACAAGTTTTGACTCCACTATAATTAAGGGTGTGGTTGCTGCATAGGTCCCCAGACCTTACCAGTTGTGAAGCTGGCAAGTCAAATAGTTCTTAAAACCCAAAAAGCAGTTTGTAACCTCAAAACACTTAGCAAACCTAGGATTTGACCTGCATTATTTTGTCCGCCTACTCACATTTTAATGACATCTGCTTTTTACCAATAATCTTTAAGACTGTTTTTATTTCTCGAAGATTAAAGTCACATGAACTGAAAGGTACCACAGCTTTTATCTCTCCTTTAAAAAACATTGATGCAAGCGCTTGTCTTTCTTTAGGCCAAATTAATTAGAGCTCTTTTACAGACATCACATATAATACACACACAGACAGGCAGAAGAAAACCCAGTCCTCTGGGTGGGGCCCTTTAACAGACAGGGCTAGGAAAACATGCAAATATCAAACCAGAAAGAAACTTATTCCCTAAGGCGGGACTGCTAAACAAAGCCTTGCCACCACAGTTACAAGCCATGCCCTTGGGATGTAAAACAAGATGGGGGCTTGATTTCACAACTAAAACTTTGCAGAAAATATAAACAGTGATAGCTTTGGGGCCTGGCCTAGTAAGAACGATTTCTAAAAGAAAGAAAAAAAAAACTTTAAAGGTTAACTGCTGATAGGGTGAAGAATAGGAAAGAAAAATAAACAGTTTAAAAATGCCTGGGGAAGAATATCTTATTCTTATGCAAGTGGTTCCTCCACCAGGGAGACAAGTTTAAGCTTAATTACTGTCTGGTAGAGTTAAACTCCTTGGCTAGGGAAAGGGAAGGCTGCAGCAGGTGGCGTGTGGCTGGGAACCAGGCAGCCAGCTGAACCCTTGGGCCATGCATCCCAGCCCCAGGAGGAAGTGGGGAGCAGCGGGGAGCTGCTGCTTTCTGGTGCATCCCAAAAGAGGAAGGAAAAAGCCATGAGGATTAAAAGGCTCGGAAGGGAGAGAGAAAAATAATTCTTGACTTGCATCTCACTCACCACTTCTCGGGCCCCATGTTGGGTGCCAAAAATGTTGCAGGGCTTTTCCTTAGTTCAGCTAAAGATAGGGTTTTTTGTCCCACGATCATGAAAATTCAGGCTCACAGGCAATTTGAATGGTGAGTAAGACAGGGTTTTATTGGGTGAAAAGGGAAGAAAAGGGGGAACAGGGACTCTCACTGGGCCAGAGTCTCTGTTACAGCACTTCCTACCTGGCCATTCAAATCCCAGTTTCCACACAGAAAGAGGAGGGGCTGGGCTCCTCCCTGCTGCAAACAGCACAAACTTGTGTGGCTCCTCCCAGTGTGCAGGCCAGTTGGAGAGGCTAGAGATTATTGAAGGACCCCCTCCTACCTGGCTGTCTCACTATTATTGCCCTCATTTTACAGATGAAGAAACTGAGGCACAGAGATTAAGTAATTTGCCCAAGATTATGAAGCTAGTAAGGATATAGCAGAACTGGAATTCAAAGTCAAATAGTATGGCTTCAGAATCCCTGCACTTAACTACTATATTAATTAAGTAATTAATTGAATTATTTCTCAGTACATGTTGGCTGTTGCTGTCATCATTATTATTATTATTTTTCACCTTTTAACATTAAAAAAAATTTTTTTTTGAGACAGGGTCTCACTCTGTTGCCCAGGCTGGAGTGCAGTAGTGCAGTCATAGCTCATGACAATCTCAAACTCCTGGGTTCAAGCAGTCCTCCTGCCTCAGCCTTCTAAGTAGCTGGGGACTATAGGCCTCTGCCATCATGCCCCCATTATCCTTGATTCTATTTACAAAGCAGAAAAGTTCAAATGGACAGACAACTGTATTATATACAAGAAATTAGACTTGCCATGTGACCTCCCCACTTTGACTGTGACTCAGATGCTCACTGAAGCATTATTTCCTTAGGGAAACCTTCCCTGACACCAGGAGAATGCCCCTAATTATAAATTCTTACAACATTACATACCTCTTCTTGGTTGCAATAATCACAATTACATTTATGTCATTGTAAGGACGTAATGACATTTCAATATTGTGCTAAAAACACACCTTATTAAATTTATCAGTCTTAATTATTTTTAAGTATATGGTTCATCAGTGTGAAGTATGGGAAGTATTCACATTGTGTAACAGATCTCTAGAATGTTTTCACCTTGAAAAACTGAAGTTCTATGTTCATTGCACACAAATTATCTCCCTCCTCCTTTCTCTAAGCCATTGGCAACCACCTTTCTCCTTTCTGTTTCTATTATTTTGATTGCTTTAGGTACATGCAATGATTGAAATCATACAGTATTTGCTCTCCTGTGCCTGGCTTATTTCGCTTAGCATGATGTCCTTGAGGTTCATCCATGTGGTAGTATGTGATGGGATTTCCTTCTTTTTTAAGGCTGCATAATATCCCATTGTACATATATAACCACATTGTCTTTACCCATTCATCTGCTGATGGACATTTAGCTTGCTTTTAATGCTTGACTATTGTGAATAATGCTGCAATAAACATGGGTGTGCAAATATCTTTTGTTGTTGTTGTTGTTTTGTTTTGTTTTGTTTTTGAGGCAGGGTCTTCCTTTGTTGCCTGGGCTACAGTGCAGTGGCATGATTACTGTTCACTGCAGCCTCCACCTCCCAGGCTCAAGCCATCCTCGTACCTCAGCCTCCTGAGTAGTTGGAACTACAGGCATGTGCCACCATGCCTGGCTAATTTTTGTATTTTTTTGTGGAAACTGGGTTTCACCATGCTGCCCAGGCTGGTCTCAAACTCCTGGGCTCAAGTGATCCACCTGCCTCAACCTCCCAAAGTGCTGGAACTACAGGCCTGAGCTATGATGCCCGGCCCAGATGTCATTTTGAGATCTTGCTTTGAATTTTTTTGGATATATACCTTTCTGTTTTTGTTTTTTTGAGGAACCACTATACTGTTTTCCACAGTGGCACCCGTTTTGCATTCCCACTGACAGTGCACAATTTCTCCACATCCTCATCAACACTTATTTTTTGTTTGTTTGTTTTTGTTTTTTGATAGTGGCCAGCCTAGTAGATGTGAGCTGGAAATGTTGCAGGATTTTTTTTTTTTTTTTTTTTTTTTGAGATGGAGTCTTGCTCTGTCGCCCAGAGCTGGAGTGCGGTGCCGCGATCTCGGCTCACTGCAAGCTCCGCCTCCCGGGTTCACGCCATTCTCCTGCCTCAGCCTCCTGTGTAGCTGGGACTACAGGCACCCGCCACCATGCCTGGCTAATTGTTTTGTATTTTTAGTAGAGACGGGGTTTCACCGTGTTAGCCAGGATGGTCTCAATCTCCCGACCTCGTGATTCGCCCGCCTGGGCCTCCCAAAGTGCTGGGATTACAGGCTTGAGCCACCGCACCCAGCTTGTTGTGGGATTTTTAAGGAATCACAGAGACTGATGGGGTTCAGGAGGATATTTATTAATTATTTAGGTGCACCGGCCCAGTCCGATTAACATCCAAAGGACTGAGCACCGAATAAAGAGTTAAGTTAACTTTTAAGCATTTCGTGGGGGTAGGGAGATCTGTTCAGGGGGAAGCATACTACAGAAGCGAGAAACAAAGGCAGTTATTCAATTGAGACATGCATTACATCCTTTCTTACTTTTCAAGGAAAAACATGTTTTGTTACTCGAGTTTATCTGTCTAGCGACCTTGCAGCTACACAGCTAGGGAATCAGGGTCTTCACAGTGCCTGGGAAAGGCAGAGAGAGAAGGCTCACTAGCCACAGAAAAATAGGCAGTTAGTTTTAGAAGGACTCCAGCTCTTTCTCTTTCTCAGGGGGAATTGAGTTTTCTCACATACAACTGAGTTTCTGCTTATGCACTCTTTAATTTCTTTTAATTCCTGTTCCAATATCTCATTATGGTTTTGATTTGCGTTTATCTCGTAGTTACTGATAATCATGACAGGACTTGCATCTCTCTTAGGATTAGATGATGTGGCTCTTGGCCAGAGTTTTGGAGAGCACAGCCCTGACCCATGCGCCTGCTGGGTCCTCCGAGCGCCGCAGCACCCAGGCCTGCGCGGCATCTGTCCTCCGAGCGCCGCAGCACCCAGGCCTGCGCGGCATCTGGTGGCAGTCGGGTAAGGCTGGCTCATGGAAAGAAAGAATGAATGCAGACTACGGGCGGTGAATAGAGGTCTCGGATGCCAGCAGGCGTCCCAACCCAGCAGGAACTGGCTCAATTCCCAGAAGAAAGCGATCGGCCCCGAGGCAGGAAGGCCGGCTCCGGTGCAGGGCGCGCTGCCTGCGGGCTGCCCCGGGCCGGAGTCGACCCAAGGGCCAGCGCAAGCAGCGGCAACAGGAGCGCCAGGAGGTGAGGCGGGTTCGCCAGGAGTGGGGCCAGCGCCCGGGCTGCCAGCCTAGCACGGGCGTCTTGGCGGAGCCCTCTCGCCGACTCCCAGAGAGGCTGGGAAGAACTGGGAGGGGTGTCCCCATTGCGGGGCGCCCAAGCGTGGCAGCACTGGCCTGGACCGGGGAGCGAGCGGGGTGCGGCGCCAGAGTGCGGGGAGAACCACCAGGCGGGGAATCAGGGAGCACGTGGAGGGGGCAGCGGCTCCAGCCCCAGACCGCCGCGCTCTGACCCTTTGCATTAAGAAAGCTTCCGGGGAATGCACACGGCCAGGCCGCCGCCTTCGTGCAGCCCGCCCTGCAGGTGCAGGAAAAAAAGAATAATCGCACCGTTTCTCGGGTGCTTACTCCACCATGTCCGATCTGGTAAGCTTTTTTTCTGAGCAGCGGCCTGGGTTAGAGCGAACATGAGCTTTAGAAGCGCACTATTTGTGTGTTGTGCACCTCTGGACAGGTTACTTATCCTCTCTGGGCTCCAGTTTCCACACCTGTTTAAAAAAAAAGGAAAAAGATAGGTTAAAATTAGACTTCCCTCACAGAGATTCTGTGAGCCTTGTTTGCTTCCTAAATGTTAGATGTTGTTATTTCTCCTGGGGTAATCTACGAAATAGAGTCTCCTGGTCCTATTTTACCCTTGGGAGATCCAGTTTCAGACAGTTAAGTAACCTGCCCACAGCAATTAAATGGAAACTGTGGGATTTGAACTCAGGAAGTCAAACTCCGGAGACTGAATATTATCTAATCCAGGTCCCACCATTTCTCAGAAAGGTGAACTTGGGTTTGCCACTTCTGAGATCCTTTTCCCTATCTGTGAAACAGGTGCCATAATAGTAGCTTGCCTATGGGGTTGTGAAGATCTACTGAGCTAACCCACATACGTGTCCCCCTACTAATGTGTGCATGCCAGAAGGGCAGGATTTTTTTCTGTTTTGCTTGCAGATACATCCCCAGTGCCTGGCACACAGTAGATGTCCTATAAATACTTGCCGAATGAATAAGGAGCACATGTTACCTTTTATCCTTCCAATAACCCCTGCTAGTTCCAGACTACAGATTAGGAGACAAAGGTTCAAAGAGGTTGAATAAGTCACCCCATGTTACCTGGGTGGTCTGTAGAGGAGTCTGTGTGATCTTGACATGCAATCCAGGTTCCATCACCTCCTAGCACGGTGAATGTGGCAGTTATCTGATTCTTCTGTGCCTCAGTTTCCTTATCTATAAAATGAAGACAATAATGGCACCTACCCTATAGGGTTTTTGTGGGATTTTTTTTTTTTTAATTGTTGTCTCGCTCTGTTGCCCAGGCTGGAATGCAGTGTTGTGATTGTAGCTCATGCAGCTTCAACCTCCCAGGCTCAAGCGATCCTCCTGCCTCAGCCTCCCGAGTAGCTGGGACCAAAGGCACGCACACCACCATGCCTGGCTAATTTTGTAAATTTTTGTAGAGATGGGGGTCTCACTATGTTGCCCAGTCTGGCCTTGAACTTCTGGGCTCAAAAGATCCTCCTGCCTCAGCCTCCTAAAATGCTGGGATTACGGGCATGAGCCACCAAGCCTGACTTTTTTTTTTTTTTTTTTGAGACAGAGTCTCGCTCTGTTGCCCAGGCTGGAGTGCAATGTTGCGATCTCAGCTCACTGCAACCTCCGTCTCCCAGGTTCAAGCAATTCTCCTCCCTCAACCTCCCAAGTAGCTGAGATTACAGGTGCCCACCACCACGCCTGGCTAATTTTTTTTGTATTTTTAGTAGAGATGGGGTTTTGTCATGTTGGCCAGGCTGGTCTTGAACTCCTGACCTCAGTTGATCCACTTGCCTCGGCCTCCCAAAGTGCTGGGATTACAGGCGTGAGCCACCGCACCCAGCCCGAGCCCACCCTTTTGTGGGGAGTAAAGATGAAACACTCAGAACAGTGCCTGGCACTTAGTAGGTGCTCAATCAACATTAGCTACAGTAAATGCTGTGACCGCCCTCTACAGGAGTGGGGGAATGGCACAGTAGTTGCATCCATTTAGAAGAGGCAGAAGGAAGAGTGGGATGTCATGGGGCAGAGGTGATGAAGGAGCTTCCCTGCCCTCTGAGTAGCCCACAGAACCAGGCCCTGCAGAGGAGGGGGTGCCACCCATATCCCTGCTCTTCACCTGGGGGCACCAAGAGGCTTTCTCCAAGACCCACCATTCTTTTGTTATACAAAAGAATGTCCTGTCTTCTCCCCCTGCTTGCAGCTGATGAAGCTCTGGGAGGAGTATTTCAGGTGGGAAGGATAGTTGTGGAGTGGTTATTTTGGCTAGACCTGGGTTCACATGTCATCTTGGAGTAATTCTCAGCTCTGGGATTTTGGCAAGTTGTCTTTGGAGCCTCAGTTTCCTCGTCTGTAGAATGGGGAGAATCATAGGACCTCCTAGGGCTGTTGGAGCGGTGATCTGCATTCGTGTCTAGAGAGCACTAGGCAGAATGTCTGGCACATAATGAATGACAGCTATAACTGTCCATGTTATTTGATGCTTGATGCTCCTTTCCATTCCTGGCCTTAGGATCTGTTGCTGTGTAGGTCAAACTCTCCAAGGAGGATTAAATAAAGCACCTTTTCCTTGAACCCCTTCTCATCTATTTATTTATTTAGTTTTAGAGACTGAGTCTTGCTCTGTTGCCCAAGTTGGAGTGCAGTGGCACAATTGTAGCTCCCTGCAGCCTTAAAGTCATGGCTCAAGCGATCCTCCCACCTCAGCTTCCTGAGTAGCTGGGACTGCAGCTGCTCACCTCTACGCCCAGCTAATTTTTTAATTTTTTGTAGAGACAAGGTCTCGCTGTGTTGCCCAGGCTGGTCTCAAACTCCTGGCCTCAAGCAATCATCCTGCCTCAGCCTCCCAAGTAGCTAGGACTTTAGGCGTACCCTACCACCCGCTTCTCATCCAGATAGTCTCCTTGCAGGGATCTCCACCTGTCAAAGTTTTGGAGAGTTCTGTGTTCTGGTAGGACAAATGCTGCATTTAAGTGTGCCAGGGCAGGCTGGGCATGGTTACTCAAACCTGTATTCCCAGCACTTTGGGAGGCCAAGGCGGGCAGATCACTTGAGTCCAGGAGTTCCAGACCAGCCCAGAGAACACGGCAAGACCTTGTCTCTACTAAAAGTACAAAAATTAGCTGGGTGTGGTGGTGCATGCCTGTGGTTCCAGCTACTCGGGAGGCTGAGGCACGAGAATTGCTTGAGCCCGGGAGGCAGAGATTGCAGTGAGCCAAGATTGCGCCACTGCATTCCAGCCTGGGCGACATCACCAAACCCTGTCTCAAAAAATAAAATAAATAAAAAAAAAAAAAAAAAAAAAAGGCCAGGGCAGTTTCTGGGGATGGTAAGGCTGGCATGGGATGGGAAGGACATTGTGCTTTCCTCTTAGGGGGAGGCACTACATCCTTTAATATGGTACTTGGTGGATGAGGAATCCTAGCCTTTTAACATAATCATAGTCTTTAATGTCTGTTCTGCTTACCATGTGCCTGATATTGTGCTAAGTCCCAGCCCTAGTCATCTATAGAACTCAGGCTCCAGAGCCAGACCTCCTGGGTTAAAATCCTGCCTCTTCCACTTTCTTGCCTCTGCCACTTTCTTGCTGTGTGACCTTGGGCCAAGTTACTTAACCTCTCTGTGCTTCAAATGACTCATCTGTAAACTGGGATGATTCTAGTAGTACCTAACTCATAGGGCTGCTGTGAGGATTAAATACAACCCACACATAGATGGTGATAGAACAATGTAAGGATAAATGTTGGCCACTTATGTATTATAATGACTTCCATTTTATAGCTGAGGAGACTGAGGCAGGCTCAGGGAAATTCATAACCCATCCAATGACACAGAGCTATCCTTCCTATTCTAGTGTCTGCTCATTTATTTTTATTTCCCTCTTAATTCATGCCCCCATCATTGTACCCCCTAATTCAATCATCAGCCTCTATCTAGGGTCCCTGCTTTCTGTGTCTGGGGCTCCCAGCATCTGCTGCTTCCAGAAGGTTCTCCCTCTTCCTCACTTCCCAAAATTGAGGGGCTCCCCAGTGACCTTGGAAATAGATCTTTTTCTTTTACTGTTCCTGTTGTTTTCTCCAATTACTAACACAATACTCATGCATGTTATTTTAAAAATTTATTTATAAAAATATTTGCATAGAAGGTGAAAAACTCTGCTAATTCACCCCCTGGTGATAATTGCTGCTTGGAGTTTCATGTGTGTTACTCCAGATTTCTCCCTCTCCTCCTGGGTGTAATAATAGAGATTATTTTTACTTATCTTTTAAAAAGATGGGACCATGCTATTCGTACTGTGTGCAATTCACAGGAGACAATTTTCAAGATTTAACTTATTTTTTGAAAAAGTTACACTGCCACGTGGTATAAAACCCCAAAGAGACCAGGCACAGTGGCTTGTAATCCCAGAGCCTTGGGAGGCTGAGGCGGGAGGATCGCTTGAGGCCAGGAGTTGGAGACCAGCCTAGGCAACATAGGGAGACCCCCATCTCGACAAAAAAGAGAAATTAGGTGGGCATAGTGGTGAGTTCCTGTAGTCCCAGATGCTCAGGAGGCTGAGGCTGAGGCAAGAAGATCGCTTGAGCCCAGCCTGGGCGACATCCAAAAGATGTCTAAGCAAATACTGAAAAGTATCTCCCTCCATATCTGTCTCCGGCCACCCAGTTTCTCACTCTGGAAGCAACCAGTATTGCCAACTTACAGTCTGCCTACAGACAAGAAGCGTATAATTACAGTTTATAGGGCATATATCTGTCATAAACTGAAATATGTAAAAATATGCTATAGTTTCTAGAAGAGGAGAAACAGAGGGGCGAAAACTCTATTAGAGAAAATGTTGAGTTGCTGATTTCCTTGTCCCATGCAATGGAGAGGGAGGAGACTCTGTTCAAAGTCCATGGAACTTGGTCACATTTAGAGCAGTGGTTCTCAGGTGGAGGCAGCTTTGCCTCCCAGGGGATATTTGCCCATTCCTGAAGACGTTTTTGGTTGTCATAGCTTGCAGATGGGGTGGGGTTGGGGTGTCCTCCTGGTAACTAATAGATAGAAGCCAGACATACTGCTAAACATCCTACAATGCGCAGAGCAGTCCCCCCAGCTCCCCACAATAGGCAGTTGTCTGGCCCCAAATGACAATACTGCCGAGGTTGAGAAATCCTGACTTATAGCTACAAAAGAATCAAAATCACTGCTTTGACTTCTTGCCAGGAGCTCGTTTGGTGCAGCTCCACAATGATTGGCAGGCAGAACCCCACGATCCAGGTGTTCCTAGAGTCAAATTCTGCCAGGTACTGTCCTTTCACCCCAGTAATGACAGCTCTTGGGGCAAACCAAACTGTCTTCTTGGAAACCACCACCCTCCTCCTCTCATTTCCTCTGATCATACAATTTATAACTCAAGTCTCTTCCACAGGAGAAAATTCCATTTCTCCATTGGAAAGCCACTGTTTTGCATTTAGTGCTAATATATCAAAGATTGGGGCTAGGTGCAGTGGCTCATGCCTGTAATCCCAACACCTTGGGAAGCCAAGGTGGGATGATCACTTGAGCCCAGTAGTTTGAGACAAGCCTGGGCAACGTAGAGAGACCCCATATCTACAAAAATTTAAAATGTTAGCCAAATGTGGTGGTACATACCTGTAGTCTCACCTCCTTGGGAGGTTGAGTGAGGCAGGAGGATTGCTTGAGCCCAACAGTCAGAGGCTGCAGTGAGCTATGATTGTACCACTGCATTCCAGCCTTGGCTGACAAAGCAAGAGCCTGTCTCAAAGAAAAAAAAAAATAGAGGAACGGTAACTATAGACCCCAATTCTTTCTGTGAATTATAGAACTAGGACATTCTTTTTTTCTTTTAAATGATACTCCCCCAAATGCAAATGCCATAGGAAACGGATCTTGTTTGTTCTGGTATTTGTAAAAATACAGAAATTTGATCCAGCCCTCGATTGTCTACCTCCTTCTTTATTTCTGTATGAATATAAAATCTCCTTCTCAGAGAAAACCCTTTGTGATGGATTAGCATCCCATCTGCTGGGGTTTATCCCTGGGAATGTGAGTCTTAGGTGGCTAGAAATAATCTTAGTCCAGACTTTCTCAAATGTTAACTGATGTAGCCCTTATCAACACTAGGAGCAGGGAGCGTATGTAGTTCCCACTTTGTAGGTTAATGGGGAGGAAATTGAGGCTCAGAGGAGTTGAGACATTATAGTCTTAGAGTGCCAGAGTCAGCATTTGAATTCAAGTCAACTGTCTTGAAATGTGGGCTGGTTTTATACTGCCTGTCCTTTGTTTCCAGAAGGGACATGCCATTGGTGATCATAATTACAGAGTTAAACCTGTATGGTCCGCATGTTGCCAAAGGGGATGTATCTATAGAAAAATGTGGCCAGGCGGCCAGACGCAGTGGCTCATGCCTGTAATCCCAGCTCTTTGGCAGGCCGAGGCAGGTGGATTACCTGAGGTCAGGAGTTCAAGACCAGCCTGGCCAACATGGTGAAACCCCATCTCTACTAAAAATACAAAAATTAGCTGGGTGTAGTGGCGGACACCTGTAATCCCAGCTACTCGGGAGGCTGAGGCAGGAGAATCACTTGAACCTGGGAGGCGTAGGTTGCAGTGAGCCCAGATGGCGCCATTGCACTCCAGCCTGGGCGACAGAGCAAGACTCTGTCTCCAAAAAAAAAGAAAAAGAAAAAGAAAAAGAAAAACGTGGCCAGGCCAGGTGCAATGGCTTACGCCTGTAATCCCAGCAGTTTTGGAGACCAAGATGGGTGGATCACTTGAGCTCAGGAGTTCAAGACCAGCCTGGGCAACACGACAAAACCCCAACTCTTCAAAAAATACAAAAATTAGTCAGGCATGATGGCTCGCACCTGTGGTCCCAGCTACTTGGGAGGCTGAGGCAGGAGGATCCCTTGAGCCCAGGAGGAGGAAGTTGCAGTGAGCTGAGATTGTGGCACTGCACTGCAGCCTAGGTGACAGAGGGCAACTCTGTCTCAAAAAAAAAAAAAGTAGCCAGTGCCTGGGGGTGTCTAGTGGAGCATCACGTTCCATTCTTTGTTGGATTAATGAATTCAGGTAGTTTCTTCCCACACCACTTCACTCTCTAGGGTTAAAAAAAACACACACAAAACGAATCTATTTACTTCCTTATGGTGTCCAAGAAATAACCTCTGGAAAGGACTTTGATATTTTTATTGAGCTGATATCAAAAGAATATTAATGAGAGGGAGGAGTTAGGGCTTAGGAAGAAGGAAATGCACAACTTGGGACCTGAGTTAGGCCTTCATCGTTGCAGACTCAGTGGACAGAGGCCATAGGTGCAGCTGTGATGTTACAGGTGGAAGACTGATTTGCATTTTCACCAGGTGAGACCTGGTTATTCATTGGGTGGTGAGGAAAGAGATGATAGCCAGGGCGGCATAAAACGGCAATGAGCTCAGTAAACAACCCCCTCCCCGTGATCTTCGTGGCATCCCACCCAGACGTGTGACCAAGATAGCAAGGAGCAGTCTTTAAGGCAACATGGCAGAGAGGCAGAAAAAGATGGGCCTTACCAGTTAGTTAAGAAAAAAAGAGGACCTGTTGCCTGTCCCTCTAGCTTTGAACTACAAAGTGGAGGGGAAGTTTATCTGGATTTTCACGTAGAACTGAGGGCAGGTAAGTGAAGGTGCTTTGAAGGAGGGGTGGGAGGTCCTGGGAATAATGCGGAATGCTTGGGAACGTGTCAGGGAAGGAGGACGGAAACTGAGGCTGTCATATTGCTTATTGCCAGACGAGGGTACAGAACTGAGGCACAACAGATATTTGTTAGAGGAAAGAATGACCATGGGGAAATGGGAGGCAAGAGTGTTGATTATGAGAACAAGCCCTAGGGTTATCTGGTTGAGTTGGAATCTGGGCTTCCCCAGGTCTAACTGTGGGATTCTGGGTCAGTTATTGTATGTTTCTGGCCTTGGTTTCCTTGTCTGTAGAATGGGTAGTATGCCAAAAGCTCCCACTTCCACAGGTGGATATCAGAGCTAATAAGAAAATACGGTGCACGACAAACACACAATAAATGTGAACTCTATGTCTGGGGGTGTCTCCTGGAGCATCATGTTCTAGAAGAATGCTTTGTAGGATGAGTGAATTCAGGTGGTCTCTCCCAATGGTACTTCATTCTCTGGGGTTTAAAAAAAAAATCTATTTATTTCTTTATGGTGTTCAAGAAACAATAACTTCTCATTTTTCTCATCCTTCTCATTTTTCTCATCCTTCCCTTCTTCCTCTGATAAGTGATTTTTGTGTTGCTTTTTTTTTGTTTGAGACAGTATCTCACTCTGTTGCCCAGGCTGGAGTGCAGTGGTGAAATCATAGCTCACTGCAGCCTTGATCTCCTGGGCTCAAGCAATCCTCCTGCTTCAGCCTTCTGAGTAGTGGAGACTACAGGCACATGCCACCATGCCCGCCTAACATTTATGATTTTTAGTAGAGACAAGGTCTCACTATATTGCCTAGGATGGTCTCAAACTCCTAAGCTCAAGCCATCCTTCTGCCTCAACCTCCCAAAGTGCCGGCATTACAGGCATGAGCCACCATGCACTGCCAACAATGATGTTGTTGATGATGATGATCCAAGCCCAGCATACGCAATCAGAGAGGTATGGGTTTGAATCCCATTCTGCCTCTGTTTAGCTGTGTGACCTTAAGTGAGTTACTTAACCTCTCTGGGTCTCAATGTAATCATAAAATGGGGGTAATAATACCTCCCCATAAAGTTGTTTGAGCATTCAGTTGCTAATACATGTGAAGGGCATAGCCCTGTGCCTGGCATGCATGTCAGCACTCAATAAATAGTGCTGTCTTCATGCTTATTACTGTGGTTGTTATTATTATTAACTTATTATTATTGTTATTGTTTGACTAGATTCTTTCTACACTAGAGAGGGGAAGAGAAGCTCAGTGGAAATGAATGTGTTGTTTTTTTTCTTTTGAGATGGAGTCTTGCTCTGTCGCCCAGTCTGGAGTGCAGTGGTGCGATCTCTGCTCACTGCAAGCTCTGCCTCCCAGGTTCACACCATTCTCCTGCCTCAGCCTCCCGAGTAGCTGGGACTACGGGCACCTGCCACCACACCCGGCTAATTTTTTGTATTTTTAGTAGAGACAGGGTTTCACCGTGTTAGCCGGGATGGTCTCAATCTCCTGACCTCGTGATCCGCCCGCCTGGGCCTCCCAAAGTGCTGGGATTACAGGCGTGAGCCACCACGCCCAGCCACTAATGTTAAAAGTAGGGTTTATTGTCATATTTTGCCAGAAAAGGTCCTGTCCCCAGAAGACAGGGTCAAGTTCAAGCTATAGAACATCTTCATAAATACTTAATGAATAACTCAATGAATCATATTTGCAAGATTTTTCAGAATGACGTGGCAGGAGGTGACACCATTATTGCTCAGGTTATTTCTAGTCACCCAACGTTCACCATTCCCAGAGATAAATCACAGCAGCTAGAATGCTAATCATCAGATATGGTCATTTCTGCAAAGGCATTCATAGGGAAAGAAATATTTATAGGGAGTGTAGTGGTGTGATCATAGCTCATTGCAGCCTTGAACTTCTGGGCTTGAGTGATCCTCCTGCCTTAGCCTCCTAAGTAGCTGGGACTACAGGCATGCACCACCACGAATGATTAAAAATCAACTAATTTTAGGCCAGGCGTGGTGGGTCACGTCTGTAATCCTAGCACTTTGGGAGGCTGAGGAGGGCGGATCACGAGATTAGGAGATCAAGACCATCCTGGCCAACATGGTGAAACCCTGTCTCTACTAAAATACAAAAAAAAATTAGCCAGGCATGGTGGCATGCGCCTGTAGTCTCAGCTACTGGAGAGGCTGAAGCAAGGGAATCACTGGAACCCGGGTGGTGGAGGTTGCAGTGAGGTGAGATCATGCCACTGCACTCCAGCCTGGCAACAGAGCAAGACTCCGTCTCAAAAACAAAAAACAAAAAACAAACAAACAAAAAATTCAACTAATTTTAAAATTTTCTGTAGAGACAGAGTTTCACTCTGTCCCCCAGGCTGGAGTGCAGTGGCATGATCATAGCGCACTGCAGCCTCAACTCCCTTGTTTCAAGTCATCATCCAGACTCAGCCTCCTGGGTAGCTGGGACTAACGGCTGCATGCCACTGTGCTCAGCTAATTTTTAAAATTTTTTGTAGAGCCAGGGTCTTGCTATATCACCTAGGCTGGTCTCCAACTCCTGGTTTCAAGCAATCCTCCTGCCTCAGCCTCCCAAAGCCCTGGGATTACAGGATTAAGCCATCTCGCCTGGCTGAACATGGGTGTAATTTAAAAGAAAAAAAAGACAGTCCTGTGTTTAGAATTCACCAGAAGAATTGGAAGCCCATAGTTACAGTTCCCAGCCTTTGATGTGTTAGCACCCACATCCAATGCAAAATAGTGGCTTTCCAAAGGAGAAATGGAATTTTATCCTGTGTCAGAGACTTGAGTTATAAATTATATGATCAGAGGAAAGGACTTAAAATGAGAGGAGGTGAGTGGAGATCTCCAAGAAAATGGTTTAGGTCACCCCAAGAATTGTCATTCCTGAGGTGAGAGAACAGGACCTGGCAGTATGAGACTCATGGACACCTGGATTGCAAGGTTCTGTCTGTCAGTCAGTGTGGCACTGAGAAAGATCAGAGCTGGAGCCAAAAGCACAAAGCAGTAATTCCGATCCTGTCTGTTTTGAACATGTTGATTTTTTTTCATCATGGGTTTTTTGCATTTATTTTTATTTTTAAAAGTATCACATTAAAATATTATTTATTTTGATGATATGGTGTTTCCCCACCCAAATCTCATCTTGAATTATAGCTCCCATAATCCCCACATGTCATGAGAGGGACATTGTGGGAGGTAATTGAATCATAGGGGTGGGTTTTTCCCATGCTGTTCTCATGATAGGGAATAAGTCTCACGAGATCTGATGGTTTTATAAAGGGCAGTTCCCCTGCACACGTGCTCTTGCCTGCTGCCATGTAAGATGTGCCTTTGCTCCTCCTTTGCCTTCTGCCATGATTGTGAGACCTCCCCAGCCATGTGGAACTGTGAGTCCATTAAACCTCTTTTTCTTTATAAATTACCCAGTCTCAGGTGTGAAAATGGATGATACACTTGATTACTGGGATTTTTGGCCCCCTTTAAATTTGCATCTCAGCTCAGCACTTATCTTACTCCCTCACCCTAGTCCTGGCCCTGCTGCAAACAGCATTGAATCTAGAAACTTCCCAAGCTTGATGTCATACTTACCCAGCATGGGAGAAAAGGTAGCAGAATTCAAGAGGTGAATGTGGAACAAATCAGAGTTGAAAAAAGAAAATTTGAGCCAAGTGTGGTTGGCATACACCTATAGTCACAGCTACTTGGGAGGCTGAGGCAGGAGGATGGCTTGGGCCTAGGAGGTCGCATCACCACACTCTAGCCTGGATAGCAGAGTGAGACTCCATCTCTTAAAAAAGAGAGAGAGAGGGCCGGGCGCGGTGGCTCACGCCTGTAATCCCAGCACTTTGGAAGGCCGAGGTGGGCAGATCACGAGGTCAGGAGATCGAGACCATCCTGGCCAACATGGTGAAACCCCGTGTCTATTAAAAATACAAAAAAAATTAGCTGGGCCTGGTGGCACATGCCTGTAGTCCCAACTGCTCAGGAGGCTGAGGTAGGAGAATTGCTTGAACCTGGGAGGCGGAGGTTGCAGTGAGCCAAGATCACACCACTACACTCCAGCCTGGGCAACAGAGCTACACTCCATTTCAAAAAAAAAAAAAAAAAAAAAAGAGAGAGAAGAGAGAATTTGCTATGACTCAAAGATATTTGAAGGGGGGAAAAGAGAGAGAGAAAGAATTTGCTTTTCTGCTTCCCTGAATGGGGTGAAAAGAGGGACATTTAGGATGCAGTATTTCAAAGGAAACTCCAATGCCCTGCTTCCAAACCCCTTTCCAGGTATCTCTGTTTACTTAGGGACCTGGATTGCTCGAGAACCTCCATAATCATATGTTTGCATTTTTAAGTACTTACTTAATTTATCTTTTTTATTTGGAAATCACATTTTTTATTTTCAAAAAATTGTAAGCAGCTGGGTATGGTGGCTCACGTCTGTTGTAGTCCAAGCTCTTCGGGAGGCCAAGGTGGGAGGACCACTTGAGCCCAGACATTAGAAATCAGCCTGGGTGCAACTCTGTCTCTACAAAAAAAATTAAAAAATAGGCCAGGCCCAGTGGCTCACCCCTGTCATCCCAGCACTTTGGGGGGCCGAGGTGGGTGGATCACGAGGTCAGGCCTGGCCAACATGGTGAAACCCCGTCTCTAATAAAACTACAAAAAAATTAGCTGGGCGTAGTGGCGGGTGCCTGTAATCGCAGCTGCTTGGGAGGCTGAGGCAGGAGAATTGCTTGAACCTGGGAGGCAGAGGTTGCAGTGAGCTGAGATTGCGCCATTGCACTCCAGCCTGGGCCACAGAGCGAGACTCAGTCTGGACGTTAATTAATTAATTAAAAAATAAAAATTCAGCCAGTCGTGGTGGCATGTGCCTGTGTTGCCAGCTACTCACGAGGCTGAGGCGGGAGGATCGATGGAGCCCAGCAGTTAGAGGCTCCAGTGAACTGTGGTTGCACCACTGCACTTACCCCTTTTCCTTTCTCTTCCTTCTCCCATTCTGTTCTCTCCCAATTTTGTTTCATTATTTATATTTTGTTGTTTCCTTCATAGCGATAAATCAGCATATCTCAACTTTTGTATGACTGACACATTGGACCAGATCATTCTTGGCTGTGGGGGCTGTCTTCTGCATTAGAGGATGTTTAACAGCATCCCTGGCCTCCACCCACTAGATACCAGTAGCACACTCACTGCAGTTGTGACAACCAAAAGTTTGCCAGACTTTGCTCAGTGTCTCTTGAGGGCAAAATCACTCTCAGTTGAGAACCACTGCCAATGATGATGTACTTACAGTTCCTTAAACTTGGACAGCGTCGCTGACTCTCCACTTCATAAGAGAAGGAATTTAGCACCTCAACATTTTCCTCTAATAAAGTTCTACCACCTGCATTTCCCCACTTCTAAAAATTATTTTTTACATATTGTGGTTTATAAGCTTGCGTTTTGTGTCTTATAAACTACAATTATATGTTTCTTGCATTGTAGGTTGAATACTAGGAAAAAAAGTTTTTTCCCACTGTACTTTCAACAAAGAACACTTCTGTGATCAGATATTGGCGGGGGTTGAGGGGTCCACACTGACCAAGTCTCCAACACCAGCTGGGTGCCCCACAATTTTATCATTATTATTATTATTATTATTATTTTGAGACAGAATCTTTCTCTGTTACCCAGGCTGGAGTGCAGTGGTGCCATCTTGGCTCACTGCAATCTCCACCTCCCAGGTTGAAGCAATTCTCCTGCCTCAGCCTCCCGAGTAGCTGGAACTACAGGCATGTGCCACCACACCTGGCTAATTGTTTTTTATTTCTAGTAGAGACAGAGTTTTGCCATGTTGGCCAGGCTTGTCTCAAACTCCTGACCTCAGGAGGTCTGCCCACCTCAGCCTCCCAAAGTGCTGGGATTACAAGTGTTAGCCACCACATCTGCCACCACAGTTTTATTGAATTCTAACATAATCTGACTGGAGTTAGTGTCAGAATCCACAGGTTGAGGGCTCAGCCCCACAAGACTGCCTCCCAACTTTAGATATCAATTTCAAGTCCTGGCCTTGGGAACTTCTGACCAGCTGAACTCTTCCACAGGTTCAATTATTTTCTAGAATGGCTCACACAACTCAGGGAAACCTTTACTTAGGTTTACCTGTGTATTATAAAGAATATGATAGGCTGGGGGTGGTGGCTCATGCCTGTAATCCCAGCCCTTTGGGAGGCCAAGGCGGGTGGATCACCAGAGGTCAGGAATTCGAGACCAGCCTGGCCAAGATGGCGGAAACCCATCTACAAAAAATACAAAAATTAGACGAGCATGGTGGCAGACCCCTGTAATCCCAGCTACTAGGGAGGCTGAGGCAGGAGAACCACTTCAACCTGGGAGGCAGAGGTTGCAGTGAGCCGAGATGGCGCCGTTGCCCTTCAGCCTGGGTGACAAGAGTGAAACTCTGTCTTAAAAAAAAAGAATATGATAAAGGATACAGGTGAACAGCCAGGTGAAGAGGTAAGTTCCAGAAGAGTCCCAAGTTCAGGAGCTTCTGTCCCAATGAATTTGGGTGTGTCACTCTCTAAGAATGTGGATGTGTTCAACCTGGAAGATCTCCAACCTCTTCACTGAGGGTTTTTATGGAGGCTCCATTGATTATTAAATCAATCTCCAGTCCTTCTCTCATTCCTGGAGGATGAGGGGCAAGGCTGAAAGTTGCAAGCTTCTAACCCTAGCTTGGTCTTTCTGGTGAGCAGCCTCCATCCAGGAGCCCCTGTTGAAAGCTGCCTCATTGGAACAAAAGACATTCCCATCACTCAGGAATTTCCAAGGGATTAGGAGCTCTGTTTTAGGAACCGGAACCAAAGACCAAATATTTGAACAAAAGACGCTCTCATTACCTAGGAAATTCCAACGTTTTAGGAGCCTGTGCCGGAAACCTGGAATAAAGACCAAAGATACATTTCTTATCACAAATTACAATATCACAGGTAGACTATAAAAGATGAAAACTACCTGGCTTCAAAGCTGTGGTTATGTGGTTAGAGAAGTTGAGTTCCTAGAAAGGGACATCTAATTCTATGTCACTTTATGTCACTTAATCTGAGCCATTGGTCCAGGTGAGTTGAGTTTGCTTTTTTTTTTTTTTTCCTGTGCACCCTTGACTGCTCACAGACAGGCCAGAGTTTAGTTTATTCATATCTGGTTCTGACTTTCTTTACAGCTTTTAGAGGATTGCTTGTTTTGGAATTTCTATTTGTCTTTGTTTTTTTGTTGTTGACAGAGCAAATATACACAGCTTTACTGTATCTCTGAGATCACCCCAGTTCTTACTCATTCTCTTTGTTGGGTGGTGTAATTTGGACTGACTGCTTTCTAGAGCTGGGGCACAGCTGTTATCCTGGGATTTCTTTCCATTGTCTCTTGAATATCATTTCTCCCTTTCTCTCAAATACCTTC
This sequence comes from Pongo abelii, assembly GCF_028885655.2. NCBI lineage: Eukaryota > Metazoa > Chordata > Mammalia > Primates > Hominidae > Pongo > Pongo abelii. The sequence goes on from NC_072003.2 coordinate 21,894,280, forward strand.
TTCGTCTTGCTTTAGCTTTTCCTCAAGCAATTTATTTATTTGTTTATTTATTTATTTATTTATTGAGATAGAGTCTCACTCTGTCATCCAGGCTGGAGTGCAGTGGTGTGATCTCAGCTCACTGCAACCTCTGCCTCCCAGGTTCAAGCGATTCTCCCACCTCAGCCTCCGAAGTAGCTGAGATTACAGGCATGCACCACCACGCTCAGCTCATTTTTGTACTTTTAGTGATGACAGGGGTTTCACCATGTTGGCCAGGCTGATCTCGAACTCCTGACCTCAGGTGATCCGCCCGCCTTGGCCTCCCAAATTGCTGGGATTACAGGCGTGAGCCACCGCACCCAGCCAATAGCACCTATTTCTAAGGCTATGGTAAGATTTAAATGGGTTAATGCATGTCCAGTTCTTATAACAGTGCCTGGCACAGATATATAAGTTGTTTTGTTATCATTGGTTTCTATTTTGTGTTTTGCTCTCTGCAAATCCAAGCGATAATACTTGGGTCGTGTTATATAATACTTGTTTAACTAAGCATTATAGGACTATTATAAGAATCCAAATTAGTCTTATAAAGAGCTATGCTTCTGACCCCCACGGTGGATCCAGAAGGAGGTTCTTTTTCCTCTAAAAGAGGGAGACTTGATGCAGACCCATACATGCAGGGTGTGCATAAAAGTCACCCCAGCTTCATTGCCTCCTGCCACCTTTCCCAGGCCCGGTGGTAGAGAATAGGGAGGATCCCTAGCCAAAGGGAGCATTAAACTTTATCATTTTTCACTGTTCCTGGCAGGGTTCTGAGCACACTGACAGTGGGGAAGGAAAGAGGACAGGTTTCTACAGCCTACAGGTCTCCAGTAAGCAGCATCGTTTCTTGTCCGATAGCAGAGGAGCCCACTCCTGGCAGATCTCAGTGGGTGCAAGAGCCAGGATGTGCACCTTGACTTGTCTCCATCTGTCCCAGAGACGGGGGTCCTCCTTCTTCTGGGGTGGGATGCAGCCATCCAGCCAAGCAATAAAGGGCCAATTTGCTGAACCACAAGTAACCCACAAGCCCACTTTTTGTTTTGTTTTGCTTTAAAAAGCAATTTAATCATCTTAAAACATTTTTTATTGCTTCTCTTTTCTTTTTTAAATGCTCACCTTCTCTGTGATGGTAACAAATCAACTTTTTTCTTCCCTCCTCTCTCCCTGCTCCTCGCTGGCTGATCTGCAGTGATTCTTAAACTTTGGCACATAAAGGAATCACTTGGGAAACCCGATAAAAAGCTAAATTCCCAGGTCCCACTTGAGATTTAGTGAATGAAAACTTCTGGGAATGGGACCTGGGCTGGGGCGGTCTTCCTGGGACTGACGGGGTTTTAGCACAGAACTTCTAGTGCTAAAACTGGGGAAGTCCTGGGCACACTCGGACAAGTTGGTCACCTGAGGATCCACTTGCCCCCATCTCCATCAGGCTCCCAAGTGACTCTCATGGGCACCCAAGCTTGATGTTGTCAGATGCACCCTCATCAATAATGTTTTAAATGTTGGAGTTCCAGCTGGGCACAATGGCTCACACCTGTAATCCCAGCACTTTGGGAGGCCAAGGCCAGCAGATCACTTGAGGCCAAGAGTTCAAGACCAGCCTGGGCAACATGATGAATTAAAGTTAATTAAAATTAAATTTAATAGCTGGGCACAGTGGCTCACACCTATAATCCCAGCTACTCAAGAGGCTGAGACGCAGGAACCACTTGAGTCCAGGAGTTCGAGGCTGCAGTGAGCTATCATCGTGCCACTGCACACCAGCCTGAGTGACAAAATGAGACCCTGTCTCTGAAATAAGAAAAATAAACAAACAATTTAGTTTCTCAATCTAGTTCCCGAGCTAGCCATATTTGAAGTGTTCCATAGCTACATGTGGCTAGTGGCTGCCATATTGGACATGCATGTAGAGAAGCATTCCATCAGCATAGAAAGTTCTATTGGACAGCATTGCCCTAGATCAAGGTTTGTCAACCTTGGCACTCTTGGCATTTGGGGCCAAATAATTTTCTGTTGTGGGGAGGCCAGTCTTGCACATTTTAGGATGTTTAGCAACTACCTACTAGATGCCAATGTCACACCCCCTGCTACAGTTGTGACAAAAAAAAAGTCTCCACACATTGCCAAATGTGCTCTCAGAGGCAAAATCGCCCCCACTTGAGAACCACTGCTCTAGATCTATAGTTTCTGCAACTCTCTTTCTAAAATAGAATGAAAGCCAGCTGCACACTGCGTACTTCAAACAGAACATCAGCCCCTGAATGCAAACATTGTACTGCGATTCAATTGCATCCACCAGCTTTACATCTAAGGCCTGTGAGCTTCACCCACCTTGGGGACTGTCTTAGGAGAAAGAAAGTCTTGTTACAAAGTAGCGTTAATCAAGTGGGCTTAGAGTTATAGTTAGGGTAAAACTGCTAGGAGGGGTTTAGCCCATGAACTTCCTTCCAAGAAAGGATCATGGTAAAAGAGGAGGAATCTTAGCTAGCAGAAAGAGATTTGATAAGCTTCGAACATCCATGTAAAATAAAAGAATCTTCTCATTTTAGCTTTTTTAAAAACAAATTTTATTTGTGAAGATTAATTGGTGACTTGTGAAGATTAATTGGTGACATTTGCCAACTCTTTCTTCCCAAATTTCCCAAATTTTTTTTTTTTTTTTGAGACAGCATCTTGCTCTGTTGCCCAGGCTGGAGTACAGTGGCATGATCATAGCTCACTGCAGCCTCAAACTCCCAGCCTCAAATGATTGCGCTGCTCAGACTCTGAAAGTACTGCGATTACAAGCTTGAGTCACCTCGCTCAGCCCCAATTCTCATTTAAAAAATACATTAGAACTCATGTTAATTCAGTGTTATAAGAGGCATTTGTTACTTCAGTAGTAAACACTATACCTTAGACCATTTCCTTGAAGGATTTTTTGCCATGTTTAGGTGATGACTTTCAAGTGATTAAAATTCATTTTTCATTTTGTAGCTTCTGACTCTTTCTCACTCATTTAACAAGCTAAAAATCTTACATTCTCTTTATATTACCTTTCCTTGAGAATTGAATAAATATCTTGAAAACTTAGTAAATTCCTTACAGAAGGGAAAACAAACAAAAAGAACAAGAGGTTGTGACTATTTTGCTGTATTTATATTTTCCTTTGTTTTGTTTTGTTTTGTTTTGTTTTCTTGAGACAGAGTCTCTCTCTGTTGCCCAGGCTAGAGTGCAGTGGCATGATCTCGCTTACTGCAACCTCCGCCTTCCAGGTTCAAGAAATTCCCGTGCCTCAGCTTCCCAAGTAGTTGGGATTACAGGTGCGAGCCACCACGACTGGCTTATTTTCTTATTTTTAGTAGAGATGGGTTTTCGCCATGTTAGCCAGGCTGGTCTCCAATTCCTGGCCTCAAGTGATCTGCCCATCTCAGCCTCCCAAAATGCTGGGATTACAGGCATAAGCCACCATGCCCAACCTCTATTTTTATTTTCCTATTCATAGGTTTTGATCTTGCTGTCTTGAAACCATAGACCTTATTTTCTAAGCATAGACTTCATTTTCTTAGGCTCTAAGGAGTCTAAGTGTATGGCTGTGAATGTGCCTGACACTCTGAAAAGCCAACACAGATCTCAACACTAACAAATGTTTATTTACGGGAAGGCTTTGTTAATTGAGTGATGGAAGCTATTGCTCTCACTTGCTATTTAGAGACTATTGACATTACCTTTTATTTCCTGGTCCTAAACATTACACACTGCAGATAAAGGAGTTCCTGGCATTTATTTGTCATGGTATCGAGGCTGACAGCCAAAGTAATCATTACACTCATATGCAAACCCAGAAAGAGCAATGATGAGCAGGCAAGCAAACGAAATCAACGTCTCTGCTGAAATGTGCCTGTGTGTGAGCGTCCCATGACCTGGTGCTCTGGCAACCACTCGTCCATGTGTGGGGGCCATCATCCTTGTGTTGGAGTTGTCTGTCCAAGATCAGCTGCCTGCAAAAAGAATGGGAGCTTCCAGAACTGCTAATGTGAAACTTTGGTTGAAATGAGATGCCTGGGAATGAGCGATTTCTTCTTTTTAAATTCTTTTTCATTGCCTTTCAAGAATTTTTAGAATTAGCCGGTCTTGAACTCCTGACCTCAGGTGATCCACCTGCCTCGGCCTCCCAAAGTACTGGGATTATGGCGGGAACCACTGTGCCTGGCCCAAATTTCCCCTTTTTATAAGGACACCAGTCATGTTGCATTAGGTCCCACCCCAGTGAACTTATTTTAACTTGATTACCTCCACCGAGATCCTACTTACAAATCAGGTCACATTCTGAAGTACTGTGGACTGGGACTTGAACATACCTTTTTGAAGGGATGCAACTCAACTCATAACAGTGGTCATGGTATGAACAGCGTGCCCTGGAAAGTCACACACCACATTTATGATAGTGGTACCTTCCAGACAGGGAAGAGGACACTGTGGAAAATTGGATTAGGAAGAGGTATTAGAGAGCTTCACCAGAAATGTTTTATTTCCTTAAGAAAACAAATGCAAGTCTGGAATTCATGTGAAAAAGAGTAGTATGAGTTAATATTTGACCTTTTCTTCTCTATGTTTCACTGTAGTCTCATGTTTCAAGTTTTTAAGAGAAGAGAAAACAGGAAGCCATTTGAGCCAGTGTTTTCTGCTTCCAAATGCACAGGATTGGGTTGTACAGTATGAGCCCATCTTTTATGGAAGTTTAAGTCCTCTGTCTTCTGATTTTCAGGACATGAGGCTCTGCCTGCAGTCAGCAACTTGGAATATTCAGACTTCAGACCGGCATCACAGATTATCCCTCCGTAAATCACCCACAGCCCAGCTCCCATCAAAAGCCAGCCTGAAAGACCCATGGACACGTGACTCCAGTGTTCTCAACAACATCTTAAGATCAAGTTGGTTTGCGCAACGTTTGCATCTACTTGGGACAAAGCAAGAACAATAAGGGTAAAAAAGTAAGTTTTCATACAGCTGAATTTATTCAGTTAAATGAACTACCCTTCCTTTTGAGATGGGGTCTCCCTCTCTTTTTTTTAAGTCCAGTCCATAAAATGTTTTATGAGATAACGGTGATAGTCAATTGTGATAGCTGCCGTTGCCTTTAATATCCTTAGATGGCAAAACAGAATTTTAGTGGGACTAATTTCTTTCCTTCTCTCCACTCTCTGCAATAAAAACAATTTTTTTTTTTTTGAGACTGAGTCTCACTCTGTCACCAAGCTGGAGTGCAGTGGCGCGGTCTCGGCTCACTGCAACCTCCAACTCCCTGGTTCAAGCAATTCTCCTGCCTCAGCCTCCCGAGTAGCTGAGATTACAGGCACATGCCACAACAAAAACAATTTTTAAAAAATGAGTTGGTCTGTTTTAAGTCAAATAAATGATGGTTCATTGGAACTAGTTAAAAACTTCTATAGAATCATTTTCATAATTTTAACTGTGGGTCTTAAGTATGTAGGGATCTTATATTATTTACAGAATCATCACTAGCATATAGAACATTGATTTCATTTATGTTAAGAGGTTAATCATGGGTTTTCGTGACAAAGTTCACCCCGTTAGAAGACAAAACATGGGGGCCGGGCGCGGTGGCTTACACCTGTAATCCCAGCACTTTGGAAGGCCGAGGTGGGTGGATCGCCTGAGGTCAGGACTTAGAGAGCAGCCTGGCCAACACACTGAAACCCCGTCTCTACTAAAAATACAAAAAATTAGCTGGGTGTGGTGGCGCGTGCCTGTAATTCCAGCTACTTGGGAGGCTGAGGCAGGAGACTCGCTTGAACCCAGGAGGCGGAGGTTGCAGTGAGCCGAGATCGCGCCATTGCACTCCAGCCTGGGCAAGAGGAGGGACCCTCCATCTCAGAAAAAAAAGAAAAAAAAAAAAAAGAAGAAGAACAAGAAGACAAAACGTACGGCTGAAATTGGACTTTGTGGCCTTGTTTTGCCTCTCTCAGGGCAACTTCCTGCTCTTGGTGCTGGTCAATTTGCTGTTTCATAAGGCCCTGGTTTCTCCTTCCTGTCTTTGAGGTAATAAATGGCCTCAATTAGAAAAATTAACCTTTGGACAATTCACAGGCTGCATGATCACATGTTCTAACCAGGCCCAGGGCAGGAGATGGGAAAAGGAGATTAAAGACAAGAATCACAGCTGGCCATCTTCTGCTGGCACCTGTAGATCTAAAGCATTCTTTGTGATGGTTCCATGGTATTCCACTGTGCAGATGTCCTGTGACTGATTCAGCCCATCCTCTGTTGCTGAATTTTTGAATTTCTCCCAGTTTTTTTGTCATTATACACAAAGTTTGGCCTGACAATCCTTAGCGATTCTGGCTGAGTGTCTGGGTTTTGTGAGATCATTTTGATGGTGCAGAACAGAACTTGTGGGTGGCTGGCCTGGCCTTATGTTAGCTTGAGGCGGGGAGAAGTGGGAGGCAGCAGAAAGCCAGTAAATAGCTTGAATGTGACCTCATCTGTATTCTGGGATGTAATTGATCCCTTGAAGATTTCTGAATTAGCTGAATGACAAACACAAGATAGTTTGATGATCCATTCAAACCAGGAAGCCTTGCAACATCAAATAAGGAGTCCTCAATTAACAGACTTAGAAGACATGTCATTGCTTGGGCATGTGATTGAAAACCATTCAAATGGTGAAGTGAGAAACCCTAAATGGGATATGGAAAGGAGGACTTGAAATAGATGGTTCAATAGCCCTTATTGAGGAGGTGCTAGAGAAACAAAAACTAGGAAGAAAGAAAGTAGGATAGTACCCTCTTTGCGCTTTTTCCAAGGCAACAGGAAACAGTATCATTCCTTTGAACCTGCGAGATATCTCATTTACTCCTCTAATAGTTAACAGGAAGCTAAGGGTAAGGTTCTCAGAAGGCCACTCCCACTTCATGTGACATCAATGTGAGAGACTATTTCCTTATGGCCATTTCCTCCTCTCTCTTTCCCAATCCTTTTCTGTGGGTTTAGCTCTTTGTTTGTTTAGGTATTTGTTGCAGTACAGGTGGTAGTGGTTACAGCATTTGTTCCCAACTGTGAAACAGATGTGCAATACACAAGCTCTTGTCAAATGGCAATGGAACAGAGAACTGTCCAACAGACTTGAAGCTAATTGTTGGCTGATCACATATAACATCCATCTTTCTATCTATCTATCATCTGTCTACCCATCTATCTATCTTTCTATCTAATCTATGTGTGTTTTTGTGTGTGTGTTATATGAATGTGTATATATATAATGTATATGTGTAGATCTATTATATATGTAGATATGAATAAATATATAAATTGTATGCATATCTTTGTGTGTATATACATATAATATACACATATAATACACATATACACATACAATATGAAGTTATATACATACATACATATATGTAAATTTGTCAAAGATTCAAAACAAAACCAAAATGATTTGTATCAGTCAGGCTCGTCTAAGCTCTGCTGCATCAAAATAAACTATCTCAAAATCTAAATGTCTTAAAACATAAAAGTTTGTTTCTTGATGATGAAAAGCTACTGTGGGTAGGTGCAGGTGGGCTGTGATCCATGCAGTCATGCAGGAACCCAGGCTGGTGACCGGGTCCCCTTTGGGAATATCACTGGTTCCCATGGCAGTGGAAGGGGAGCTAGAGGGTCTCATTTTGGCTTTTGAATGCTTTCTCTTGGAAGTGACACAGTCACTTATGCTCACAGCCCAGTGGCCAGAGATAGCCATATGCGATTGTCTTCCTGCATCACAGTGACCTGGAGGGGACTCCAGAGTCTCTCCCCAACTCCACTCCTGCAGCCCCTCTTGGAGTTAGAGCTTCTGAGTGCTTTGTTTGCTGGTGACCCTAAGTCCTGGCTTTCATTACATTGTTATTCGATCCCTTTGAAAGAGTTCTCATGATAAATTATTTTCAGAAATTGATCTTGGGAGGAAATGTAGTCCTCTTGAAAAACTGGTATACTTCCTTTTTATTCCCACAAATAGTGAGTATTAGATAACTTGTCATGATTCCCTTTTAGTCTTGGCTAATAAGAAGCTCAGGGCAAAATTTAGTTCTCAGTTACAGTCACTGTGTCGGCCTGGGAATTTTGCAGGATTGCTACTTCCTCTACCTGATTATAAGACATTTCCTATTTCTTTCTTTCTTTTTTTTTTTGAGACAGGGTCTCACTCTGTTGCCCTGGCTGGAGTACAATGGTGCAGTCATAGCTCACTGCAACCTCAACCTTCTGGGCTCAAGCGATCCTCCCACCTAGTAGCCTCCTGAGTAGCTGGGATTACAGGCATGTACTACCATGCCCAGCTAATTTATATATATATATCAAATTATATATATATCAAATTTTATATATATATATCAAATTATATGTATATATATACATAGAGAGAGAGAGAGACAGATGGGGGTCTTGCTATGTTGCCCAGGCTGGTCTCAAACTCCTGGCCTCAAGGAATCCTCCTGCCTTGGTCTCCCAAAGTGCTGGAATTACAGATGTGAGCCATCATGCCTGGCCCATTTCCTATTTCTTTAATCATGTCCTGGTTGAGTGTGTGACTTTTACTGTGTACTCACTCCTGTCTCTTTTGGAAGTTGCCAGGGTTTACATTGTACATAAATAAATATAATATCACATAATAGCTTCCATTCAGTGACTGCTTCCTTGATGTTGGCCACCTTCTGTGCCTTATCTTGTTCATTCCTTACAACAATCATATGAGATATTATTGTCAGTATTGTATGGTTGAGGAAACAGACTCAGAAGGGTTAAGTGACTTGCCCAAGTCTACACAGCCAGCAAACGGAAAGTAAGCCCAGTTCTATCTGACACCAAGGGCTGGGTTCCCAACCACTTTCATTTCATAGCATCACATAGACAGATGATTCCATTCAGGTAACATATATTCACTTAGAAGACCTGTCTTCACGTGGGTTTTGTTTTCATTAGTTCCTATTTTCTTTGATTTACGCATAAGAAAATTGGAAATATTTGTGAGTGAAAACCCTACCGCTTTTTTCAACTGGTATAATGATTCCTGGGAGAATTGGAAGGTTTTATGTTACAGCTTCTGATTTCTCATTTTATTTTTAAAATTTAGGAGTATAGGCCAGGCGTGGTGGCTCACACCTGTAATCCCAGCACTTTGGAAGGCCAAGGCCCATGGATCATGAGGTCAGGAGATTGAGACCATCCTGGCTAACACGGTGAAACCCCGTCTCTACTAAAAATACAAAAAAAAAAAAAAAATTAGCCAGGCATGGTGGCAGGCGCCTGTAGTTCCAGCTACTTGGGAGGCTGAGGCAGAAGAATGGCGTGAACCCAGGAGGCGGAGGTTGCAGTGAGCCAAGATTGTGCCACTGCACTCCAGCCTGGGTGCAGAGCGAGACTCTGTCTCAAAAAAAAAAAAAAAAAAAAAATTTAGGAGTATGTATTTACAGAGATGTGCACAACTCTTAAGTGTGCAACCTGATGGATTTTTACACACACACACATACATGCCTCCCTTTAACCATCACTCAAGATCATCAGCCAGCACCCCAGAGATCCCTCATGCAATTCCTAGTCATCACTCACCTCTTTCCTTACTCTAGGTAGCCACTATTTTGACTTCTGTCACCATGTATTACTTTGCCTGCTTTTGAACTTTGTAAAAACATTATACAGTATGAACTCTGTTGTGTCCAACTCTTTTTTCTCATCCTTGCATCTGTGACATTCATCCATGACGCTGCATGCAGCAGAAGTTCAGTCTTTGTTGCCTCTCTGTAGTATTTCATGGAATGAATATGCCACAATTCATTTACTTATTCCACTGTTGAATGACATTCAGGTTATTTTCAACTTTTGGCTCTTATGAAAAACAGTTTCTGGCCAGACACGGTGGCTCACATCTGTAATCCTAGCACTTTGGGAGGCTGAGGTAGGTGTTTCACCTGAGGTCAGGAGTTCGAGACCAGCCTGGCCAACATGATGAAACCCCATCTCTACTAAAAATGCAAAAATTAGCAGGGCATGGTGGTGGGCACCTGTAATCCTAGCTACTCGGGAGGCTGAGGCAGAAGAATTGCTCGAACCCGGGGAGGGGGGTGCGGAAGTTGCAGTGAGCCAAGATGGCGTCACTTAACTCCAGCCTGGGTGAAAGAGCAAAACTTCGTCTCAAAAAGAAAAAAAAAAAAAAAGAAAGAAAGAAAAAAGAAAAAGAAAAACAGTTAAACAGTTTCCATGAACATTTTTCTTATCTTTTGGTAGAAATACTTATTTATTTTGGGCCAATACAGCTGTATCTGTTTTCAATTTCTTGAATTTACTAGGTATCGTTTAGCTAGTTAGATGTAATAGCTTTGGGCTTTGTTAGGCTGTGGAAATTTCTGGAGCATAAATATAACTTTCTAGTCTTAGAACACAAGTAAACAAATGGGATAAGTTTTCTTGTTAGGAAAAGTAATTTGCAATAAAGCACAGCATTTAGTCTTCTTAGCACTACAGACAGTTTGTATAGGTGTTCTTATTTGCAAAACTGGCATATTTGTCAGAATTCTTTTTTTTCATTTGCAAATGACAGACACCCAACTCAAACCAACCTTAGTAAAAAAGAGAATGTAATGACTCAAGTATCCAGTTGCCTTCAGGTTTGGCTGGATTCAGGTGTTTAAACGATGTCATCAACATCTGACAATGTCATCCACATCTGGCTCCTCTTTCTGTTTATCTCTTGGTTCTGTTCTCCTCCCTGTTGGCATCACTCTTAGGCCTTTCTCTACTGGTGACCACTGGCAGCTTCAGGTTTAAAATTTCCTAACTCTGGCTGGGTGCAGTGGCTAACACCTGTAATCCTAGCACTTTGGGAGGCCGAGATCAGATCGCTTGAGCCCAGGAGTTTGAAACCAGCCTGGGCAACATAGAGAAACCCTGTCTCTATAAAAATACAAAAATTAACCAGGCATAGTGGTGCACACCTGTAGTCCCAGCTACTCAGAAGGCTGAGGGAGGAGGCTCACCTAAGCTTGGGAGGTCGAGGTTGCATTGAGCTGTGAGCATGCCACTGCACTCTAGCCTGGATGGCAGAGTGAGACCCTGTCTCAAAAAATATAATAAAATAAAATTTCCTAGCTCCAAGGCCGGCAGAAGACAGAGCTTCTCTCTTCCCTACGGTTCTGATAAAACTCCCAGAATTGAATCTCACTGGCTTTAACTGGGTTGTATGCTCTGACAGAATCACTGTCTTCAGGAAGAAAATAATTCTGACAGGTCATATTCCACACCTGGCCCACAGGGACTGACTGTGTGGGAGAGGTGTTACCCAGGGAAAAGTGTTAACCACAAAAGCGAGAAATGGATGCCGTGCAGGGACACAATAATGAAACACAGATGTCAACTATGCTGAGAAATATGTACGTGGGTTGGCACACGGACATTCTGAGACTGTAGGTGTTGGCAGAAAGTTAATATTATCGTAACTCTGATTACTCAAGTCTAACCCTTGTCATTTACATAGAGAGAAACTTGCAAAAGTTGGCTGAGCTTTAAAAATGTTCTACTTCCTTATTTCAAAAATATTGCTGTTCATCTCATCATGCTGGCTTGAAACTGTAGAGATACGCTTGTCTTTTATTTTCCTTCTCACCCTTTCCCTGTTGGATCAGCCAACAAATCCTATTGATTCTTTCTTTAAATTTTCTCCCCTACTAATTACTCTTTTTCTCTGTTCCCTCTGACATGACATCAGAAACTCCAGGTTTATGTATATATTCTATCCCCTTAGCCACCCCAGTGAAATAAGAGCAACTCTTTACCAGTAAGCCTTGTCCTCGTCCTGGAGGACTGACTAGGTTTACATGCCCATTCTTGAGCCAAACTCTGTGGCGAGGGGGATGGTGGACACCTGAGTCATGTGACCATCCTGACCAGCCTGTCAGGAGTGCAGTCAGCCCTTCCTGAATCACCTGGACCAAGAGTGAGGGAGGGAATGATGCTCAGAGGAAAGTCAGGACATTGATGCTAACAGAAGGGGAAGTGGGTAGTAGGCAAGTAAAAACAACAGATATCCAGCACACTTAGAAATGAAAACTGGAGGCCCAGGTGCAGTGGCTTACGCCTGTAATCCCAGCACTTTGGGAGGCTGAGGCAGGAGGATCACTTGAGCTCAGGAGTTCGAGATCAGCCTGGGCAACAACATAGGGAGACCCCATCTCTACAGAAAATGAAAAAATTAGCTGGGCATAGTGATGCGTGCTTGTGGTCCTAGCTACTCAGGAGACTGAGGTGGGAGGATCGCTTGAGTCCCAAGAGATCGAGGCTGCAGTGAGCTATGATTGTACCATTGTACTACAGCCTGGGTGACAGAGTGAGACCCTGTCAAAAAAAAAAAAAAAAAAAAAAAGAAGAAAGAAAGGAGAGAAAGAAAGAAAGAAACTCAACCAAGTGTGGTGACTCATGCCTATAATCCAAGCATTTTGGGAGGCCGAGACGGGTGGATCACCTGAGGTCAGGAGTTTGAGACCAGCCTGACCAACATAGTGAAACCCTGTCTCTACTAAAAATACAAAAATTAGCTAGACATAATGGTGCACGCCTGTAATCCCAGCTACTCAGGAGGCTGAGGCAGGAGAATTGCTTGAACCTAGGAGGCGGAGGTTGCAGTGGGCCAAGATTGCACCACTACACTCCAGCTTAGGCTACAGAGTGAGACTCCATCTCAAAAAAAGAAAAACGAAAAGAAAAGAAAATTAAAACTGCTTCACCTCTTATTTCAAAGTGTTAAAAGAAAAACTTTAGACAAACTAGAGGTAATAGAGTTTAATCAAACAAAGAATGATTTGCTAATGGGACAGCCTCCCCAGCCAGAATAGGTTCCGAGGGACTTAGATGCTGCCACATGCTGGGTCAAAGAAGATTTATGGACAAGAAAAGGAAAATGACATAGAAAAAATGGAAGTGAGGTTCAGGAACAATGGATTGGTTACAGCTCAGCATTTGCCTTATTTGAACACAGTTTGAACAATTGGTTGCCTGTGATTGGCCAAAATTCAGTGATTGGTACAAGAGTAGGTTATAGTCTGTTGACACCTCTAGTTAGGTCACAGTTCATTATGTACAGAGAAATCTTTAGGCCAAACTTAAAATACGTTAGGAGGTAGCTTTGGGCTAAATTTGACAAAAGTATGCTGTGGTCTATGGATCAGAGCTTATGGAGCTCATAACATCTTATTTTCAAACAGGAAGGGGTCATAGCAATTGTCTACTTACCCCAGTCCTCTAGTTTCCATTAACCATTCTTCTTTTATGCACTTAGATTAATTTATGCTTTGAACCCTAGAACCTCAAGTGTAATCAAAAAGCGCAAAAAGTCCTTGTTTCTTTCAATCCTTTGGTTCACTGGTCCCCTCCCCCATAACTAAGGGAATATATTGTTCAAGATGTAAGCTTAGTTGCATGTGTTAAAGACCATAAAAACAGTGGTTTAAACAAGATAATTTTATTTCTCTCTCACATAATAGTCTGAGCTGATACAATGGCTGTGCTCTGTGAAGTCACCAGCAACCCAGCATCCTTTCCTCTGTTGCGCATTTATTCCAAATGCAGTTCTTGGCTTTGTGTGCATGACCCAAGATGGTGCACCGTCATCTCCGCATTCCGGCCCACAGGAAGCAAGATGGAGAAAGGGAGGAATAACCTCTTTCCTCTAACAGCACAGCCGGGAAGTTGTGTGTATCACTGCTGCTCTCATCCCATTGACCATCCTCATGTTCATACCTTGGTGCAAGAGAATCTAGAAACATAGTCTTTATTCTAGGCAGTTGTGTACCCGACTACAAAGGAAAGGAGGACAGATACTGGAAGATAACCAGCAATCTCTGCAGGGAAGAAAGGGAAAAAAAAAATCTGACTTTTTCTTTTCTTCTTGTTTTTCAGGTGAAAAAAAAAAAGATCCCTGATTAATTGCAAATGCTGGGACAGTTTACCACTCCAGGCTGAAGAGTCCATACCAACATGTCTGCCTACTACAGGAATAACGGGTCTGAGGAAGACCCAGATTACCCTGACTATTCAGGGTCTCAGAACCGTAAGCAGGGGTATTTGAAAACTCAGGGTTATCCAGATGTTCCAGGTCCTCTGAACAATCCAGACTACCCCGGCACCAGGAGTAATCCATACTCTGTAGCCTCCAGAACACGTCCGGACTATCCTGGGTCTCTGGCAGAACCAAATTATCCTAGATCTCTGAGTAATCCAGACTATTCTGGCACCAGAAGCAATGCATACTCTGCAGCCTCTAGAACAAGCCCAGACCATCCTACCTCCCTACCAGAGCCAGATTATAGTGAATTTCAGAGTCATCCCTACCACCAAGCATCATCCAGACAGCCAGACTACCCTGGATCTCAACGAAATCCTGATTTTGCAGGCTCCAGCAGCAGTGGAAACTATGCAGGCTCCAGAACACATCCAGATCATTTTGGCTCCTTAGAACCGGACTACCCTGGAGCTCAGAGCAACTCTGATCATCCTGGACCCAGAGCCAATTTGAACCATCCAGGATCCAGAAGGAATCTAGAACATACAAGTTTTAGAATCAATCCGTATGCAGACTCTCTGGGAAAGCCTGATTATCCAGGCGCTGACATTCAACCTAACTCTCCACCCTTTTTTGGGGAGCCAGACTATCCCGGTGCTGAGGACAGTCAGAACTTGCCAAGCACTTGGAGAGAACCTGATTATTCAGATGCTGAGAATGGTCGTGATTATGACTCTTCTGAGACCCCAAAGATGACCAGGGGGTAAGTTCAGATATATATCCCTTCATTAGGAGTGGATACTGAGTGCTGAATCATCAAGTCAATGGAATTTGGTTGGTGTGGTTTAGATTAGGGATATATATGATGGTTTCCATGACCTGAAGTTGTGGTGAAACGTGCATACCTATCTGTAGACCTCACCTGGGCCATGGACTCTCAGTTTGAGGCTTCAAGCCCTTACTTGAACTTAATCTTTCACCATCTCTTTCCATGGATCACCTTCCCATTATCCCACCTCTTCCTAATTCAATCCCTGTAAGACATCTAGATCCACACTGTTTTGACCCTGCTGCATTGCCAACAAGGTTAAGGCTTGACACTCATAAATCCAAACACTTTAATCAAAATTATATCAACAGTAATGAATTGTTATCCAGAAAATCTTTTGGAGATCTAACTCCATGAAGTCAATTAGTTTTTTATATGAGATGTTTGCACCACTTCTTTGGTTTTTTTTGGTCTTTTTTTTTTTCTTTTTCTTGAGACACGGTCTTGCTATGTCACCCAGGTTGGAGTGCAGTGGCACAATCATAGCTCACCACAGCCTCAACTTTCTGGGCTCAATCAATCCTCCCACCCCAGCCTCCCAAGTAGCTGGGACTACAGGCGTGCACCTATTATGCCCGGCTAATTTTTTATTTTTTTATAGAGATGGTGTTTTGCCATGTTGCCCAGGCTAGTCTTGAAGAAGGCTCCCAACTGCTGGGATTATAGGCATGAGCCACCATGCCCGGCCATGTTTGCACCACTTCTGATTTTTACACTTTTATTTGTATTTTACTGAGATTATCAGAATTGATGACTTTTCACCAAAACTTTACTGCAGATTTGATTCACTGATTATCTGCACTATTTTAATCTAATTTTATCAATTATAGTTTTCACCATTTTCAGTATTCCTTTAAGGCCGTTTTTTTTTGTTGTTGTTGTTGTTGTTGTTGTTTATTCATTCATTCATTCATTCATTCATATTTTGAGATGGAGTTTCGCTCTTGTTGCCCAGGCTGGAGTGCAATGGCACGATCATAGCTCACCACAGCCTCCGCCTCCCGGGTTCAAGCGATTCTCCTACCTCAGCCTCCTGAGTAGCTGGGATTACAGGCATGCACCACCATGCCCAGCTAATTTTGTATTTTTAGTAGAGACGGGGTTTCTCCATGTTGGTCAGGCTGGTCTCAAACTCCCAATCTCAGGTGATCCACCTGCCTCAGCCTCCCAAAGTGCTGGGATTACAGGCATGAGCCACTGCGCCTGGCCTGAGGCCATTTTTAAATAGCAAGTCCAGTTTTTCCAGGTTTAGATTCTGTAGATCTAAATTTTGACTAAAAGATTTTGATCTTCTGTCAATTTTTGTTCCTTGACAAATTTTACCAGATGCTGTTCTGGACACCGACAGCATTAGTCTGGGTGACTTAGTTCTACCAAATCTAATTTTTCCTGGGTTAAGTTTTTTCATGTTCATGTTGCCAACAAAATGTAATTTTTTTTTTTTTTTTTTTTGAGACAGAGTCTCACTCTGTCATCCAGGCTGGAGTGCAGTGGCTCAGTCTTGGCTCACTGCAACCTCCATCTCTCAGGTTCAAGTGATTCTCCTGCCTCAGCCTCCCAAGTAGCTGGGATTACAGGCATGCACCACCATGCCCAGCTAGTTTTTGTATTTTTAGTAGAGACAGGGTTTCACCATGTTGGCCAGGCTGGTCTTGAGCTACTGACCTCAAATGATCCGCTTGCCTCGGCCTCTCAAAATGCTGGGATTACAGGCATGAGCCACTGTGCCCAGTCTAGGATGTGATTTTTCAAAGTCAGTTTGTGGTTTAATCAGTAACAATGTTTGTCGTGTGAAGTTGTAACCAATATGAGTTTGATTTTGCATTTACTGTTTCTACTAGTAATATTTATGAATTTGATAAAAAAAAAACTGGTGGCTTGTGTTTATCTCTAGGAACAAGGATATAGGACTTGGGTGTGCAGCAGTCCTGATGTCTTTAGAACACAAATAGTAGGGTTAACAGGACCAGATGAAAATGTCCTCCTTGGTCTTATCATCCACTGCCTGATTCATCATTCCAAAGCCCACCTTTGATCCTATCACTCCTTTGCTTTTCATCTTCCATGGGTCCCCATAACCTTTGGAGAAAAGCCACCCAACTTCACTTATAGAATGTTTATGAATAAGGATACGTCGCGTTAATGTAAGATGCCAGCCAAAGACCAGCCTGACTGATCTCCTCTTAAGTCTCCTGTCTGCCCCGTGCCTTGACCTTATGCTCTAGGTCAGTGGTTCTTGACTTTGGCTGATCCTTAGCATTACCCAGTTACCTGGGGAACTTTAAAAATAATACAGATGCCTCGGCCAAACCTTCAGAACTTCTGATTCAATTCTCCAGGACAAGGCTTAGGAAGTGGTATATGTAGTAAATTGAGAATCATCACTCATCAATTGATGTTCATAGCATTTCCTTTATATATTCAGCACTTTCTGGCCTCACACATTTTTTTATGCTGTTCTTCATCCTTGGAATCCCCTCCCCTTACGTATGAATGGGTCCTCTCAATCCCCGCTCAAATGTATCTTTTCCACGCAGATTTCTCCCAAAACTCTCAGCAAGAATTCTCTTTCCTCCAAACTCCTTGGGCCTGTCTTCAGATACTCACCAGTTTCTACTTGTAGTATAATTGTTCATAGCTGTGTCTAAGAAGCTGTACCAACTTGTACTGTGAGCTTCTTGAGGGCAGATACCCCATGTTTTCCTCTCTGTATTCTCATCTCCTAGCCCATGCCTAACTCAGGGTTGGCATTTAGTCTGCATTTGTGGAATGGAATGGATGGATGGATGAATACATTAATAAATGGATGGATACATGGATGGATAGATGAACACATGGATGGATAGATGGACGGATGAATGTATGTATGGTTGGATGGGTGGATGGTAAGTGGATGGATGGATAAATGGATGGATGAATACATGAATGAATGGATGGGTACATGGATGGATGGATAAACAGATGAATCAATGGATGGATGAATGGATGGATGAATAAATGGATGGATAAATACATGATTGAATGGATGGATACATGGATGGATAGATGGATGGATGAATGTATGGATGGATAAATGGATGGATGGATAAATAAATGGATGAATACATGATTGAATGGATGGATGCATGGATGGATGGATGGATGGATGGATGGATGGATGGATGGATGGATGACACTCCTTACTATACTCTTGGTTGGAGAGTGATCCATCATTTTGGATTTTAGGGTGCTCAGCAGAACATCTTCAATCCAGCCCTCATTTCGTCACAGGAGTGATGGCCCCTTGGGCAACCTTTGGGGAGAGAATGAAGATTACCCTGAAGGCATTGAAATGGCATCCATGGAGATGGCAAACTCATATGGCCACTCTCTGCCAGGTGCTCCTGGAAGTGGCTATGGTAAGCATTTGTTAAGCCAGGATCATATCCTGGGAAGAAAATAAAATCAGTGGATTTAGGGGTGCAATGATTAAGGAGACTTGGCAATAGGAGAATTGGTGTATCCTTCCAATCTCAGAGACCCTTTTTTTACATACAAAAGTTGAGAATTCAGTGTTTAGAGAAGCCAAGTTAATTGTCATCAATTATTAAAAAAATGCCAGGTAAGGGTTGTGGGAAATGGGGACCTGTGCACTCTGTTCCTACCGGAGCTGGTGAAGCTCAGTCCACAGTGGTTATGTGGCAATGTGGGCTCATTGTGGCAAGATCTTCATACTTTTCAGAAGCCATGTATTTGGGGTTTTATGTGAAACCTGATGTTGACGTGTTCCAAAATAATTTTTAAAAGTAAAAACAGTGAGCTGGGCAAACAAAATCACATTTTTTGTTAGCTGTCAGTGGCCACCTGTAGTTTAGCATATCCTAAAGGCATTCAGGCAATCAGCACGTATGTGTTCAGAACCTACTGGTGGAAAAGGGAGTTAAGAGGTAGCTCTGCCCTCATGTGATTTAAAGCCTAAATAGGTCAACAAAAGTGCCACATCAAGACTAAAGAAAAGGCTGGGTGTGGTGGCTCACACCTGTAATCCCAGCAGTTTGGAGGCTGAGGCGGGCAGATCACCTGAGGTCAGGAGTTCGAGACCAGCCTGGCCAACATGATGAAACCCCGTCTCTACTAAAAATACAAAAATTAGCCAGGCGCAGTGGAGGGCACCTGTAATGCCAGCTATTCGGGAGGCTGAGGCAGAAGAATCACTTGAACCCGGGAGGCGGAGGTTGCGGTGAGCCAAGATCGCACCACTGTACTCCAGCCTGGACACTAGAGCAAGACTCTGTTAAAAAAAAAAAAAAAAAAAAAAGACTAAAGAAAGTTAGCAAGCAAACTATTAATATTTGAAAAATCATGTTGTCCTCATAATTTGTTGTGTGTATAGGTAAGATGCTTAGCTCCAGGAGGCAAAGGAAATTCTAAACAGTTTTTTTTTTAAGACAGTGTCCTGCTCTGTCACCCAGGCTGATCATAGCTCACTGCAGCCTCGATCTCCTAGGCTCAAGCAATCCTCCCACCTCAGCTTCCCCAGTAGCAGAGGCTGCAGTTGCATGCCACCATGACCTGGCCCTTTTTTTATGCTTGAGAAAGATGGTGTCTTGCTATGTTGCCTGGGCTGGTCTTGAACTCCTGGCTTCAAGCAATCCTCCAGTCTCAGCCTTCCAAAGTGCTGGGATTACAGGCTTGAGCCTGGGCCAATTCTGAACAGTTCTAACTTTCCAGGAGGAAAAAGAGACATGTTCCAGGAAGCCATTTGATGGCACAAGAGAAAAAAAAAGCCAGGCAATGTTAAAGGAATTTGGAGACTGTGGAGGTCAGAAAAGGGAGGAAGTGTTCAGCCAATAAGAAGAGAACAAGAGACCCAAGTGCTGACAGGTGCAGATGGAGGTGCAGATGGAGGATTGATGAGCCTTGAGGAGTAGATGGGGCAGGTTTGGAAGAAGGCAGAGAGGAGGGGACAGGATGCATAGCCCTACACTAATGAAAACACTGACTGTGAACACATGGAAAATTTTCATTCCGGGCCTAATTTTAAAAATTAGCTGGGCGTGGTGGCACACACCTAGGGTCCCAGCTACTTGGGAGACTGACACAGGAGGATCACTTGAGCCTGGGAGGTTGAGGTTGCCGTGAGCCATGATTGTACCACTGCACTCTGGTCTGAGTGACAAAGTGAGACCTTGTCGCTAAAAAAGAAAGGACAGGACAGGACAGGACAAGACAGGAAAGGAAGGGAGTGGAGGGGAGGGGAGGGGAAGAGTTGGGAGGAGGTGGAGGGGGAGAGAGGGAAGGAAGGAAGAAAGAAAGGAAGGAAGGAAGGGAGGAAGGAAGGAAGGAAAAAGAAAGAATATTCCTTTGGGAGCACAGACATCAGATAGCCCAGGGCTATTCCAAACCTTTATTCCATGCATTCCTCCACAGGGGCAACAGAAATCCCAAGGGGGGAATATCTGCTCTTGAAAGACCAGAAAAAAATCTCACTCTTTTGATGTATAAAGCAGAGATACATGTGTAATACACAAACGGATACAGTATATCTTTGGTATTAAAATGTCTTAGAGGACGGCAATGAGGAAAAAATGTGTCCCTTGCTTAACGGGCTGATAATGAAACAAGATTGAGACACATTGCT
Organism: Pongo abelii; assembly: GCF_028885655.2. Lineage (NCBI taxonomy): Eukaryota > Metazoa > Chordata > Mammalia > Primates > Hominidae > Pongo > Pongo abelii. The sequence continues at coordinate 21,914,788 of NC_072003.2, forward strand.
CTACTCCAATGCAAGTGGAACTTAGAACTGCAAGCAAATCTTGAGTGTTTCCTATGCCCTGGAGTCTCTGTCCAGCACTTGACTTGTATTATCTCATTTAATCTGCACAACCGCCTTTCAGGCAGGCACTGCCGCTCTCCCTGTTTTAACAGATGGGAAAACTAAGACTCAGAAAGAAACATGCACAAGGTTACTCACTTACTAAATTGACAGAGCCAGGATTGAATCCCATCTCTCTACCCAAAACCTGACCTCTTATTTACCCTGCATTACTGCTAGGTTGAATCAGGGCAAACACAAACAGATTCCCAACCACAAAGCTCTATAGAACATTGGAAGTTAAAATATTTAAAAAACAAAAAAAGCAGGTCAGTATAGTTCAATTCTCTGGGATCTTTTGTAGGGCAAAGTTTGCAACCCTTGGCAATCACTTGTCCAGTGTCACCCCATCCTGATAAAGTGTTCACTCCTTAAGGAGAACCTGTATTCATCTATGTACCCTCCAAGGCTCTAGGTGCTCTTCCTAGTGTCACAGTGCCTGGCCCACAGTAGGTGCTTGAAAAATATTAACTGAGTTAATAACAACAACAACAACTGTAAGAGTTGTATCAGCTAGCTATTGCCACAGGAATGCTGCATAACAAACAACTCCAAAAATCCAGAGTCGTACGATAAACAAGCATTTATTTCTTATGGGTCTGCAAGGTTGGTTGGCATTTGGCTGAACTAGGCTGAGTTTGTTGTGCTTGGCTCTACGTCATGGGTTCTATTTAGTTCCAGTGTCCCTCTTCTTGGACCAGTGAGCGACCTAGGGCAATGTCTTCCCATGTCGTAAGCTGAAAGTGCTCAAAATGGCAAGCAGAAGCACACGGTATCTTTAAAAGCCTTGGCTTGGAACTGGCACACTGTCACTTCTGCCATATTCCATTGTTAAAAGCAAGTCACACGACTAAGCCCAATATCAATGGAGGTGGTCAAGGTTGGGGAAGTGTAATATTTGCTGAATAACAATCTACTATAACAGTTAATATATATTAGAGTTTAATATGTTCTAGGATTATTTAATCATTTCACATGTGTTCACTGATTCAATTCCTCCAACAATCCTATGTGAAGGTCCTATTATTATCCCTATTTATTTATTTATTTTTGAGACAAAACACCCGCTCTTTCACGCAGGCTGGAGTGCAGTGGTGCAATCTCAGCTCATTGCAGCATTTACCTCCCGAGTGGCTGGGACTACAGGCACACTACCACCATGCCCAGCCAATTTTTTTATTTTTTGTAGACAGGGTTATGCCATGTTGCCCAAGCTGGTCTCAAACCCCTGTGCTCAAGCGATCGTCCCACCTTGGCCTCCCAAAGTGCCAAAATTACAGGCATACACCACCACACCTAGCCTATTATCCCTATTTTAGAGACTAAGATATTGAAGCTCAGAGATGCTAAAGACACACACCCAGGGGGTGCACAACTAGGAAGTAACAGGGCTGGGAGTTGATTCCCATGCAAGAAGCTCCAGAAAGTCTTCCAATGTAATTTTGCATACTGTCCCCATTAAAATGTGCTCCATTTTCTCCATTTCTCCCAGCTACTTGGGAGGCTGAGGCTGGAGAATCACTTGAACCCGGGAGGCAGAGGTTGCAATGAGCCGAGATTGTGTCACTGCACTCCAGCCTGTGTGACAGAGCAAGTCTCAAAAAAAAAAAGGGTGGACTAGAGTAAGGCCATGTTAGAGTGCAGTTTATATAGTCAAACAAAGTATTTTGTAAAACTTGCTTTTCAGTTCTATATGTATAGGTGTGTCCTGGATCTCAGTGCAACCATTATTTACACACACACACACTTTTTTACTGGGCTCCATGACTCATGCCTGTAATCCCAACACTTTGAGAGGCCAAGGCTGGCAGATCGTTTGAGCCCAGAAGTTCGAGACCAGCCTGGACAACATGGTGAAACCCCATCTCTACAAAAAATACAAAATATTAGCCAGGCATGGTGGTGAATGCTTGTAGTCCCAGCTACTCAGGAGGCTGAGGTGGAAGGATTGCTTGAGCCTGGGAGGTCAAAGCTGCAGTGAGCTGAAATCGCACCGCTGCACTCCAGCCTAGGTGACAGAGTGAGAACCTGTCTTAAAATATATTTTTTAATATATATTAATGTAATTTTATTTTTATATTATATTAAAATATATATTTATAGATAATATATATTATTATATTTTAATATATTTATTTTTATATCATATAACATAATATAAAATATAGATTATATGTTACATATAAAAATATATAAATATATTAGAAATACAAAAATATATAAAATATATAGTATAAAATATATATTTTTATTTTTATATCATGTAGTTTATATATATATAAATATATTTTTAGAGACAAGGTCTCATTATGTTGCCCAGGATGGTCTTGAACTTTTGGGCTCAAGTAATCGTCCCACCATGGCTTCCCAAAGCACTGGGATTACAGGCGTGAGCTACCTCGCCTTGCCAACAATTATTTTTAACTATGGCTTAGTCAAATGAAAAACCATTGATCTAGGCTGATTATATTTAACAGCACTGTTTTTGTATTTTTGTCCTAGTTTCCACCCAAGTTCTTAATCAGTAGTCTGTTAGAACCTCAAAGACCAGGTCCCAGTCTTATTAGCTGTTACAAACCATTATTAGCACATCATAACTATTGCATTCCAGGAACGTCTAGTGTGGTGAGACTAATCGGCAATGTCTCCTTCCTCTTCCTTCCAGTGAACCCTGCTTATGTAGGTGAAAGTGGTCCTGTCCATGCCTATGGAAACCCACCACTGTCTGAATGTGATTGGCACAAGTCACCCCAAGGTAAGTGATATGGTTTGGCTCTGCGTCCCCACCCAAGTCTCATTTCAAATTGTAATCCCCATGTGTCGGGGGAGAGACCTGGTAGGAGGTAATTGGATCATGGGGGTGGTTTCCCCCATGCTGTTCTCATGATAGTGAGGGAGTTCCCTTGAAATCTGATGGTTTAAAAGTGACAGCTTCCCCTGCACCTGCTCTCTCTCCTGCCCCTATGTGAGACGTGCCTTCTTTCCCCTATGCCTTCCACCATGTTTGTAAGTTTCCTGAGAAACACCACCCAGCCATGAGGAACTGTAAGACAACTAAACCTCTTTTGTCTATAAATTACACAGTCTCAGGCAGTATTTTTATAGCAGTGTGAAAACAGACTAATACAGTAAGACTTAGAGGACAGTGACCAAAAAGTCAACCCTGGAGAAGGAACATGTCCAAGACAATCCACCCATTGCCATTTCCTTTGGCCTTTACTGTGGTTACTAATGCAGAACCTGCTTAACATATCATAATGGAGTTTTCTTTTAGATGTATAGTTTGTTGTCTTCTGGGTATCAGGGTGTCTTCATTAGGAATCTTCTGGTTGCAAGTGACAGAAACCCAACTCAAACAGGCATTAGCCCAAGGGGAATTCATTGGCTCATATGGTAGAAGCGTATGGGGGAAACTTAAAGAAATGAAAGTAGAAATATTAGTACCTTCCAGCACCTAGTACAGTGCCTGGCACATAGTAGGTATTTTAGGGATATTTTTTAGATTAATTTGTTGAATGAGTACAGAAATAAGGACCTCAGTCTGATGTCAGGGAACTCAATGTCACCTGGACTCTGGTTTCCCATCCATTTCTCATCTTTGTAAAACTTGCTTTTCAGTTCTATATGTATAGGTATGTCCTGGATCCTCAGCTCCTCTTTAAGTTAGACCTCATTCATCTCCATCAGAGTCAGGACTTGTCCACAGGCCAGAGAGCATGGCCATTAGCAGGCCCACGTCAGCCCTCTCCTTAGCCACCTCATTAGGAAGTCTTGCTTCCTCCCTGGGTCCATCTCTAATGCGGGGGAAAGACTCTGGCCAGTCTAACTGGAGGACATGCCCACACTTGAACCAATCATTTTTACCACAGGGGACAAGACTGGGTCACCTGTCTATTCTGTGGCTAATGTCTGTGTTGGTGGGGACAAGATGCATTGATCAAAGTTTTTCTGAATATTCGTATAATTATTATGGTGATGGAGTGTGGAAGCAGTCAGACTGGTGAAAGATAGAAGGCACTGCAATCAGTTAGGAAGCTCTCTAAGGATCACTGTGTGTGGTGATGAAGGTTGAATCAGAGGCAGAGACTGAAAAATAAAAAGGAAGCAACAAGCCAGGCACGGGGGTTATGCCTGTAATCCCAACACTTTGGGAGACCGAGGCGGGAGGATTGCTTGAGCCTGGGAGGTTGAGGCTGCAGTGAGCTGTGATCTCACCATTGCAGTCTAGCCTAGGTGACAGAGTGAGACCCTGTCTCAAAAACAAACAAACAAAAACAAAAAATGGAGCAACAGAGGAGAGAGACTAGACTAGGGAATGCTGGAGCCACAAGGCAAATCTGTGAGCAACAAGGAATAAAGTAATGAGGTCCTCTATACAATGATGCATGTGGAGAGAAGCCACTTAGAACTCTCACCTTTCAGCCCCATCGCCTATAAGATAACCATTAGCCTCATCCTTCAAGAGATGTATGCCTTTTCAGGGAGGGTTAGATATTGCTACTTGGAAGGGAAAACCATTGGATATAAATGATCACACTGTCTATTTGGTCCCCACTGGGGCACAGAATGGCCTTAATTATCAGGGAGAAGAAATACCTTTAAATGTCATGACTGCTCTGTCTTGCCAGCATGAGGTTTGGAGACCGTATAGAAAAAAACACACTCAGAGTGTTTTTTCTGTTCTCTTACTCAACAACCATCAACACAGAAGGCTTCTGTGAACAAATGGGTGGGGGTTTCTCCCCACACACCAAGAAAGCGATCAGTTTTACAGCAGACATCGCTGGGTGTCCTCCAACTCAATTCTGACGCTATCTACCTGGAGATAGTGTCAGATCCCATAGGACAAAGGCACAGTCCCCAAGACTGTATACCTCCTTCAGACACCAGCCACATGTCCAGGCCGCCGGAACTTTTTCTTCTTTTTATTATTATTATTTTTTAGAATCTCACTCCGTTACTCAGGCTGGAGAGCGGTGGTACCATCTCAGCTCACTGCAACATCCGCCTCCCAGGTTCAAGCGATTCTTGTGCCTCAGCCTCCTGAGTAGCTGGCATTACAGGCGTGTGCCACCACGCCCAGCTCATTTTTGTATTTTTAGTAGAGATGGGGTTTCGGCATTTTGGCCAGCTGGTCTCAAACTCCTGACCTCAACTGATCCGCCCACTGCGGCTTCCCAAAGTGCTGGGATTACAGGTATGAGCCACCGCGCCCAGCTCCAGAACTTCTGACCAACCAGCTTCAAGTTGGGGTTCCCACAACCTCCTCCTTTGGTTTGGTTAATTTGCTGGAGCAGCTCACAGAACTCTGGCAAACACTTATGTTTACTGGCTTATTACAAAGAATATTACAAGGGACACAGAGGAAGAGATGCATAGGGTGAGGTATAGGGGAAGGGGCATAGAGCTTCCATGTCCTCCCTGGGTGAGCCACCCTCCAGGAACCTCCCTGTGTTCAGCTATCAGAAAGCTCCCTGAACCCAGTCCTCTTGGGTCTTTTATGGGGAGGCTTCATTACATAGACATGATTGACAACCATGTAGAAATGTGACTGGACAGCCAGGCATGGTGGCTGTCACCTGCAATCCCAGCACTTTGGGAGGCCTAGGCAGGTGGATCATCTAAGGTCAGGAGTTCGATACCAGCCTGGCCAACACGGTGAAACTCCGTGTCTACTAAAAATTCAAAAATTAGCTGGGCATGGTGGCATGCGCCTGTAGTCCCAGCTACTTGGGAGGCTGAGGCAGGGGAGTCACTTGAACTCAGGAGGCGGAGATTGCAGTGAGCCGAGATCGTGCCATTGCACTCCAGACTGGGCAACAGATCAAGACTCTATCTCAAAAAGGTCAAAAGGTGTATGATCTCATACTAATAGGCGGATTGGGGAAACCCAGAAAGCCGTGTCTGTTCAGATCCTTCTTGGGCTCTCTGTGTAGCATTCCTTCCTCCAGGGTTTGGGGAAGGACCCCTTCTGAAATGAGGGAGAATTTCTTTATGGCCAACTCCAAGACAGAAAGGTGGGGAAAGACTGGAATCCTGCCTTGGGGAGAAAAAAGAGCAAATGGAAAGAGGCAGGAGGTCAGACAGAGAAATTCTGTTTTCTGAGGCTTAAAATTCCAACATTATAACAAGGGCTATGGTAGTTATGAGCCAGGAACCACGGGTGGGAAAAAAATTATGTGTGTATATATATATATATTATATATATATTTTATATAATATATATATATTTTATATAATATATATATAATTTTATATAATATATATATATATTTTATATATATATCACAGGAACCCTGGTAGAAGAGGAGTCCCCAAAATGCAGAGAGTAGTAAAGAAATAGAGGATCAAAAGATGAACCTGGCTGTCTTCATCATTTTGCTTTGTGTTGAATTTGATTCACAAACCACATGCAATTAAATCATAGCCCAGGCTGGATGCACTGGCTCACACCTGCAATCCCAGGACTTCTGGAGGCTGAGGCAGGTAGATCACTTGAGTTCAGAGATTTAAGAACAGCCCCTGTTGTTTCCTGACTTTTTGCTGGAGAGGATGTGGAGAAATAGGAACACTTTTACACTGTTGGTGGGACTGTAAACTAGTTCAACCCTTGTGGAAGTCACTGTGGCGATTCCTCAGGGATCTAGAACTAGAAATTCCATTCGACCCAGCCATCCCATTACTGGGTATATACCCAAAGGACTATAAATCATGCTGCTATAAAGACACATGCACATGTATGTTTATTGCAGCATTATTCACAATAGCAAAGACTTGGAACCAACCCAAATGTCCAACAATGATAGACTGGATTAAGAAAATGTGGCACATATACACCATGGAATACTATGCAGCCATAAAAAATGATGAGTTCATGTCCTTTGTAGGGACATGGATGAAATTGGAAATCATCATTCTCAGTAAACTATCGCAAGAACAAAAAACCAAACACCGCATATTCTCACTCATAGGTGGGAATTGAACAATGAGAACACATGGACACAGGAAGGGGAACATCACACTTTGGGGACTGTTGTGGGGTGGGGGGAGGGGGGAGGGATAGCATTGGGAGATATACCTAATGCTAGATGACGAGTTGGTGGGTGCAGTGCACCAGCATGGCACATGTATACATATGTAACTTACCTGCAAGTTGCGCACATGTACCATAGAGCCTAAAGTATAATAATAATAATAAGAAGAAGAAGAAGAAGAAAAAAAAAAGAACAGCCTGAGCAGCACGGTGAAACCCCATCTCTATGAAAAATAGAAAATTTGGCCAAGCATGGTAGCTCATGCCTGTAATCCCAGCACTTTGGGAGGCCTAGGTGGGTGGATCACTTGAGGTCAGGAGTTTGAGACCAGCCTGGCCAACATGGTGAAACTCCATCTCTGCTAAAAATACAAAAGTTAGCTGGGCATGGTGGTGCATGCCTGTAATCCCAGCTACTCAAGAGGCTCAGGCTAGAGAATCACTTGAACCCGGGAGGCCGAGGTTGCCGTGAGCTGAGATCATGCCACTGCACTCCAGCCTGGGCAACAGAATGAGACTCTGTCTCAAAAAAAAGAAAAGAAAAATTAGCCAGGCCTGGTGGCATGCACCTGCAGTGCCAGCTACTCTGGAGGCTGAGGTGGGAAGATCCCTTGGGCCCAGGAGGCAGACACTGCAGTGAGCCAAAATCACCTACTGCACTCCAACCTAGGGGACAGAGTGAGACCTTGCCTAAAAAAAGAAACAAAAACAAAAGATGGCCTGATAAACTGTAGCTTTGATGAATTAATTATGCTGTGTCCCTAGGAAGCGCCTGCCACATAGTGTGCGTGCTTATATTCATTCATTTATGAATGAATATTTTGAGATGGAATCTCACTATATTGCTTTGACTGTTCTCAAACTCCTGGGCTCAAGCAATCCTCCCACCTCAGCCTCCCAAGTAGCTGAGAATACTGGTGTGAACCACCACCTCAGTTGGCAAGAATGAATGAATGATACACCAGCATCTTTTTTGTTGTTGTTTTTGAGGTGGAGTTTACTCTGTCCCCCAGGCTGGAGTGGAGTGGAGTGACCTCGGCTCACTACAACCTCTACCTCCTGAATTCAAGCAATTCTCCAGCCTCAGCCTCCCGAGCAGTTGGGATTACAGGCACCTGCCATCACATCTGGATAATTTTTGTATTTTCAGTAGATAGAGTTTCACCATGTTGGCCAGGCTGGTCTTGAACTCCTGGCCTCAAGTGATCCACCCACCTCGGCCTCCCAAAGTGCTGTGATTAGAGGCATAAACCACCGCACCTGGCAAGAATGAATGAATGATATACCAGCCTCTTGTTACAGGAAGGGGCCAGAGTGAAATGACTAAGAGTTCTGCTTTGGGTTCAGAGCAATCTGGATTTGACCCCAGCTCTATTGCTTGCTGGTTTTGTGACAGACAAATTATTTCATGGAGCATCAGTTTTCTTAGCTATAAGATGGGGTTGATTTTATTACCTACTTCATAGCGTAAATGTTGTGCTCTATTTAAAGTACTTGGCCTGCAGTAATGGCAGGTATCATTACTGTTAATTATCACTGTTGGGAGAAGGAGTACATGGGTTCTAGTTCAATTTTGACATTTAATGAAAGTGTGATGAGGAGGAGCAGTGTCCGTTCAGCTCTCTGCACCTCAATTTCTCCAACTATTAAATAAACAACTAGGCCTAGGTGATTTGAAATTAGATCTATTGGATACGAATTGTGTTTATGTGCCTGGCACTGAAACAGAAATGTGGCTTAGCAATAAAGGGGTTTATTTTTCTCATGTACTGAGAAGTGTGGGCTAGGTGTGATGGTTCACACCTGTAATCCCAGCACTTTGGGAAGCCCAGGTGGGAGAATTGCTTGAAACCAGGGGTTCGAGACCAGCCTGGACAACAAAGTGAGACCCTGTGTCTTAAAAAAAAAAAAAAATAGCTGGGCATGGTGGTGCCCCCTGTGGTCCCAGCTACTCAGGAGGCTGAAGCAGGAGGATTACTTGAGCCCAGGAGGTCAAGGCTGCAGTGAGTTATGATCACACCACTGCACTCCAGCCTGGGCGACAGAGCAAGACCTCATCTCTAAAAAAAAAAGTTTAAAAATTTGTACTTTTTTTTACATGCGGTGGCTCATGCCTGTAATCTCAGCACTTTGGGAGGCTGAGGCAGGCGAATCACTTGAGGTCAGGAGTTCAAGACCAGCCTGGCCAACATGGTGAAACCTCGTCTCTACAGAAAATACAAAAATTTGCCAGGCTACTCAGGAGGCTGAGGCAGGAGAATTGCCTGAACCCAGGAGGCAAAGGCTGCAGTGAGCCAAGATCATGTCACTGTACTCCAGCCTGGTCAACAGAGCGAGACTCCGTCTCTAAATAAATAAATAAATAAAAAATTTTAAAAAGTAAAAAAACAAGAAGCATGGAGGGAGGAAGTGCAAAGTTTGTGCAGCAGCTCCACCCATGACGCCCTCAAGGACTGAAGCCCTTTCTGCAGCCTTTTTCTCTACCATCCTTAGCAGGTGAACGTTCATTCTCTTCTTTTCGAAATGTCTGGAGGAAGACTGGTGAAGGGCAAATTGTGAACCCAGGCAAACTGTCCCCTTTGAAAGAGCATTCCTGGAAGCTGCAAGTCTCATTGGCTATAACTGGGTCACAGGCCCACCCTTAGCCGCAAAGAACACTGGGAGACTTTCAGCACTATGTCTGCACAGGAAATGGAGCTTTTGCTGGTATGAAAAAGAAGGAGACTAGAGACTGAGAGCCAGACAAATAGCAGAGTCCACTACCTAAGGCATCAGGAGATAATAATTGTATCACTGTAAACCCATGTGGATTTCTACAGGCAGATAAAATTACAGATATAAAATATAAGTTCAGCCAGGCGCTGTGGCTCACACCTGTAATCCCAGCACTTTGGGAGGCCGAGGCAGGCGGATCACGAGGTCAGGAGATCGAGACCATCCTGGCTAACACGGTGAAACCCCGTCTCTACTAAAAATACAAAAAATTAGCCGGGCATGGTGACGGGCACCTGTAATCCCAGCTACTCGGGAGGCTGAGGCAGGAGAATGGCGTGAACCTGGGAGGTGGAGGTTGCAGTGAGCCAAGATCGCGCCACTGCACTCCAGCCTGGGTGCCATAGAGAGACTCCATCTCAAAAAAAAAAAATATATATATATATATGTATGTATATTTAGAACATATATATGTATATTTACAACATATATATATGTTCTAAGCCATAACTTATATTCTATATATATAAGTTCTAGGCCAGAGGCACTAAATTATAAAAAAAATCTTGCCCTTTGACTATGAGTCATTTAGAAAAATATCTTCCTTCTGTTTCTAGAATCCCATTGTCTTAAATGAAAGATTCTGTTTTCAATTTCTTGCCTAGCTACCAAGACAGAATTCTCTGCAGGAAAACACTCCTTCTCCTGAGAAAACTCCTCTGGGGTTAGATGCAAGGAGTTATGTTGTGATTTGTATAGGGCTGGCTTTGGTGAGCTCATCCTGGCATTTTAGAAATAATGTGAAAGGTATATCCCTTTGTGATCATCATCACTTTTTCCCTGCGAGTCCCAATCAATACGGGTGTGACTGCTGTATGAAGTCTCAGGAAGCCCACCCCAGTAGAGAAGAAGGCTTGCAGGAGGCAGGAGATGCTGTCCGATGACCACGTGAATGAAATCATCATAGAGGTTGAGAATGTTTCCTCTGGGGTCCAAAGCCACCCATCCTCAAATCAGATTTTTCAAGAAAAGGTGCTGCTAGACTCAAGCATCAACATGGTTTCGTCAATATCTGACATTGATGTGATAGACTCTCAGACGGTCAGCAAAAGGAATGACCAAAAGGGCAACCAGGTGCTGCAGTTTTCAACAACTTTGAATGAATCGATATCTCAGACCCTTCATAGCCTAGAATGCATGCGCATAGACACTCCTGGTTCTTCACATGAAACTGTTCAAGGTAGTGAAATGCTGGGGAAGAGGGGTAGGGGAGTAGGAAAGAAGGCTTCCTCATTGTCCACAGCATATTTTACTTTTTAGATATCAAGTTGGGCCAGGCATGGTGGCTCACACCTATAATCCTACTGCTTTGGGAGGCCAAGATAAGAGGATTGCTTGAGCCCAGGTGTTTGAGACTAGCCTGGGCAACAAAGGGAGACCTCATTGCTACAAAAAAATTTTAAAAAATAATAGCCAGGCATGATGGTACACACCTGTGGTCCCAGCTACTCAGGAGGCCAAGTTGGGAAGATCACTTGAGCCCAGGAGTTGGAGGCTGCAGCAAGCTCTGATGGCACCACTGCAACCCAGCCTGGGTGACAGAATAAGATCCTGTCTCTAAAAGAAGGACATTGAGTAATATGGAAGGGTGGAAGGTTTTGTGGTTGAACTAAGGAAGCCAAGGACAAAGGAAAGGATCAATTTAAGACATCCCTAACAAAAGCTTATTTTTATCAAGCTTATTTCTTATGCCTTGTGCTCTGCAGAGCACCTGCTTTTGTTATCCATCGAATTGAGTTTTATGTACTTCCTGCACTCCACACCTTTGAGGTGGCATTTCCATTTGCTTGATGAGGAAACTGAAGCTCAGATAAATTTAGTGACCTGGAAGATCTGGGGCCCAAATACAGGTCTATCTGATTCCCAAGACTGCATTCTTTTTTTTTTTTTTTTTTAGACAAAGTCTTGCTGTCGCCCAGGCTGGAGTGTAGAGGCACGATCTTGGCTCACTGCAATCTCTGCTTCCCAGGTTTAAGTGATTCTCATGCCTCAGCCTGCTGAGTAGCTGGGATTACAGGTGCATGTCACCACACCTGACTAATTTTTGTATTTTTAGTAGAGGTGGGGTTTTACCATGTTGGCCAACCTTGTCTCAAACTCCTGGCCTCAGGCGATCTGCCCACCTTGGCTTCCCAAAGTGCTGGGATGGATTACGGGTGTAAGCCACCACATCCAGCCTCAAGCCTGCATCCTTAACCACCACACTGTCTCACTTTGGGCTAATTCCTCCTCACCCTGGTCAGGCAACAGATAGGATGCCTCTTGTTGGCAAGATCATCAGGAAACCAGATCTTAGCTGAGACCTTCCAGCCTCTCTGCTCCTGAGGCCAACGGAAATGCTGTTTCTTTTAATTTAATTTAATTTAATTTAATGTATTTATTTGAGACAGAATTTCACTCTTGGTTGCCCAGGCTGAAGTGCAATGGCGTGATTTTAGCTCACTGCAGCTTCTGCCTCCTGGGTTCAAGCAATTCTCCTGCCTCAGCCTTCAAAGTAACTGGGATTACAGGCACCTGCCACCATGCCTGGCTAATTTTTTTGTATTTTTAGTTGAGACAGGGTTTCACCATGTTGGCCAGGCTGGTCTTGAACTCCCAACCTCAGGTGATTTGCCTGGCTCGGCCTCCCAAAGTGCTGGGATTACAGGTGTGAGCCACCATGCCTGGCCCAGAGATGCTGTTTCTGTTTCACCCCCACAGTATTCCAGGCATAAAGTCTAGCAGCTCTCAATGATTTCAGGGAGAAGAAAAATATCCCTTTACTCACACAAAGCATTTGGTAGGTTTAGCCCCTTTACTGAAGAAGATTGGGGCATCACCTCTCACAGTGCTGGCTCCCTGGATCTCTGTATATTTTCCTCTTCCATCTTTCTTCCTCTCAATCTACTCACCCTTCCTACCCAGGAGAGGCACAAATTCCTCATCTTCAGCAGAGAGATTTGGTGGTCCTCTTTTGGGAATTCCCCTTACACCTCAACTATGTCATTACAATGAACATGGTATTTCCCAGCGGGCCATTCTTACCCTGTGAGGTAAGTAAGCCAGCTTGCTCCCTCTGTCCCTCAGCCACCCTCAGCACGGTATCGCTGCCCTGCCTGCTGGCTTCTTTGCTACAGGATAGCAACAGCAGTTCTCACATCACATGCAGACACAGCAATAATCAGAGGAAGAGACATCTGTCTTTTTCTTGTTTTTTGCCTTTTTTTTTTTTTTTTTTGAGAAGGAAGAAATCTTTTCCGAGAAATTTCTCAGCACATCACCTCTCAGAGGACATTGGCTAATGCTGTGTTACGTGCCTGTGCTTAAACCAGTCACCTGCAAGGGGACAGGACCGTGAGGATTGGTTCACTCAGACTAAGACTTGCTCTTTAGGCCTGGAGATTGGCTTCAACTCAAGGAAGCTCAAGGCCATGTGAGGGAGGCAGGTAGATTCCTAAACACAATTGGAATTCCATTAATAAGGAGGAAATGAATTTGGGGTAGACAACCAATAGCATCTGCCACATTGACTGCAAATGTGAATATGAGTTAGCAGGAGAAAAGGAGGGCCTACTTCTAGGGAGGTGGAAGAGCATTCAGCAATAGTCAAGGAATGTGAGAAGTCTCTTGAACCTGGGGTAAGGGACAAAAGGAAGTGATGTGGGATATTAAAGCAAGAGAGCCAGGCGTGGTGGCTCACACCTGTAATCCTAGCAGTTTGGGAGGCTGAGGTGGGAAATCTCTTGAGGTCAGAAGTTTGAGACCACCTTGGGCAACACAGCAAGACCCCATCTCTACAAATAATAATTTTAAAAAATTAGCTGGTTGTCGTGGTGTGTGCCTGTAGTCCCAGCTACTCTGGAGGCTGAGGTGGGAGGATTGCTTGAGCCTAGGAGTTCAAAACCAGCCTGGGCAATGTAGTGAGACCTCGGCTTTACAAAAAAATAAAAAAATTAGCCAGACATGGTGGTGCATTGTGGTAATCACAACACTTTGGGAGGCTGAGGTGGGAGGATCGCTTAAGTCCAGGAGATCAGTGTTGCAGTGGGCTGTGATTGTACCACTGCACTCTAGCCTGGGTGACACAGCAAGACCCTGTCTCGAAAAAAAAAAAAAAAAATAGAGAGAGAAGAGGTAGGGTGACCAAACATGCAGGATCTTGTTGACTTTGCTAAATGTTTTGTGTTACAGGAAAGAGAAAAACACTGAATTGGAATAAAGTGCAACCATTATTCATTTGCTCTCGCTTTGAGCTTTAACACATATATGTGTTTTTTTGTTGTTTTCCTTTGTGATCTTTGAGATCCCCAAGTCCATATACTTCTTTCCTTGTGTTACGTGCTCTGACTTCAGCACCACATTTTAGTGTTACGATTCTGTTAAAGAAAAAAGAAATTAAAATCCGTTAATTTCTTTCATAGGACAGAAGTTAATTGCATCTCTTATACCCATGACATCCAGAGACAGAATTAAAGCCATCAGGAACCAGCCAAGGACCATGGAGGAGAAAAGGAACCTTAGGTATGGACCAAAGTCTTTTCTTCTTTCCCAGATTTCATGCGAACCTCAATCTTCTACTTTTGCCTCATCTCAGAAAGATAAGAAATAAAAAAGCACAATAGAAGAGACAAATATTCCTGACAGAAAAATTTCAAATGCCCTCTGTAGGTGCTCCTTTCTCCAGGGGCTACAGCTTAATTCCTGCTCCTGGGCTGGAGTGTGGGCTCTGCTTGGTGAACTGCTTCCAAAGAGTAGGGCGTGGAAGGAAGACAGGGGCATAACTTTCCAGTGGAGAGTCTGCCTAATACTGCCTTGGCCAAGACTGAAGGTTAACATCCCCAAAGATAAGTCATGTGATGGGGGAAACACATCTCCTCTCTCCTACTCTCCCCTAAAACCCACAACCCCAGTCTAAACAGCGAAAAACATTAGGCAAATCCCAACTGAAGGATATTCTACAAAATACTCGACCGGTACCCCTTGAAACTGTCAAAGTCATCAAAAACTAAGAAAGTCTGAGAAACTGTAATAGAGTAGAAAGTTCTGGAGACATGACAGGCTGGGTGTGGTGGCTCACGCCTGTAATCCCAGCACTTTGGGAGGCCAAGGTGGTGGGATTAGTTGAGCTCAGGAGTTCGAGACCAGCATGGGCATCATAGTGAGACTCCATCTTTACAAAAAAATGAAAATTAAAAAAGAGAGACATGACAAGTAAATGGTATCCTGGACGAGATCCTGGAATAGAAAATGGACATCGGTGGAAAAACTGGTAAAATCTGAATAGTCTGGAGTTTAGGTAATAGTAACGTACCAGTACTGGTATCTTAGTTTTGATAAACCTACCATGGAAATGTAAAATATTAACGGGGAAACTAGTGAGTGGTATATGGAAGTTTTCTTTACTGTCTTTGCAAGTTTACTGTAAATCTCAAACTACGCTAAATAAAAACTTTACTTAAAAAATAAAGACCAGCCGAGCGCGGTGGCTCATGCCTGTAATCCCAGCACTTTGGGAGGCTTAGGCGGGCAGATCATGAGGTCAGGAGTTTGAGACCAGCCTGGCCAACATGGTGAAACCCTGTCTCTACTAAAAATACAAAACTTAGCCAGGTGTGGTGGCATGCGCCTGTAATCCCAGCTACTGGGGAGGCTGAGACAGGAGAATCGCTTGAACCTGGAAGGCAGAGGTTTCAGTGAGCCAAGATCACACCACTGCACTCCAGCCTGGGTGACAGAGCAAGACTCTGTGTCAGAAAAAAAATAAACAAAAAGAAAAAAGAAAAAAAATAAAGACCTTAGGAGTTTTATAAGCTCAGGAATTCAAAACCCGAGGGTAAGGGCTGTTTTAGCCTTCAGAGTTTACATTAATTGTTGCTTAATCTTTTTTTTTTCTTTTTTTCAATTTGAGATAGTTGGCAGAAAGTAGTAGAGTGGATGCAACAACAATTACTAGTAAGTGATTCATGGATGTAGGAGTTTCTGAGGTTTCAAAGATAAATTTCAAATCCTGGCAGGGTGGAATAGATTTGTCAACAAGTAAATTACAAATGGCAGAAAGCAAATCAGGCCAAGTCAAAATAGAAAGAGATTGCAATGGGAGGACCAGAAAGTTCTGCCCTCCCTGACTTTGCTGGGGAAAAATGGACAGAGGGCATTTGAGCTGGGCCTTGAAAGACAATTGACCATGACATTGGGATGGGCCTTCGAGGTGGACCAAAGAAAGCTAGGAAAGAACCAGAACAAAGCAGATGTGGTGAGTTCATGGAAGGGTAAGGAGACCAATTGTGACTGTGTCTTTCTGAAAACACTTCCATTTCAAACTCTGCATGGCTCCCTCTGTCACTGAATAGGGACTCCAAAGACCTTATAGCAAGATTTCTCAATATCAGTACAAGTAACATCTTAGGGCTGGATCCTTCTCTGTTGTGGGGGCTGTTTTGTTCATGTAGGGTGTGTAGCAGCATCTCTGATCTCTATGTACTTGATGCCAATATCACCCCCTCTCCACTCCTTGGTTTCACAACCAGAAAAGTTTCCAGACATTGCCAATTGTGTGGGGGCAAAATCCCCCTAGGTTGAGAACCTGTATTAGTCTGCTCTCACTCTGCTAATAAAGACATACCCGAGACTGGGTGATTTATAAAGGAAAGAGGTTTAATGGACTCACAGTTCCACACAGCAGGGGAGGCCTCACAATCATGACAGAGGACGAAGGAAGAGCAAAGGCACGTCTTACATGGTGGTAGGTAAGTCGGCATGTGCAGGGGAACTGCCCTTTATAAAACCATCAGATCGGCTGGGTGTGGTGGCTCACGCCTGTAATCCCAGCACTTTGGGAGGCCAAGGCGGGCAAATCACCTGAGGTCAGGAGTTCAAGACCAGCCTGGCCAACATGGTGAAACCCCATCTCTACTAAAAATACAAAAATTAGCTGGGCATGGTGGCAGTCGCCTGTAATCCCAGTTACTCAGGAGGCTGAGACAGGAGAATCACTTGAAGCTGGGAGGCAGAGGTTGCAGTGAATTGAAATTGTACCACTGCACTCCAGCATGGGTAACAGAACGAGACTCCATCTCAAAAAGAAAAAAAAAAACCACACACACACACACACACACACACACACAAAGCATCAGATCTCGTAAGACTTATTCACTATCATGAGAACGGCATGGGAAAAACCCGCCCCCATGGTTTAATTACCTCCCACCTGGTCCCTCCCATAACACATGGGGATTATTACAATTCAAGGTGAGATTTGGGTGGGGACACAGAGCCAAGCCATATCAGAACCACTGACATATAGGGATACTTGCTCCATGCGTGTTATTCATATCGTCCTCCCTTCCCTTTGTTGATTCCCTTCCAACCATCCTGGCCCCCTTTGCTGTGCTGCCTACCTTGGGGCTTTGTGCTGGCTGTTCTCTATGCACAGGACATTTTTATATGAATCCTTCCTCTCCTTCAAATAGGATGATGCTCAGATTTTACCTTATTTCAAATTGTAATACTGTCCCTGCCCCATTACTTCCCATCTCTTTACCCCACTCTGTTTTTTCTTCTTTTCCTATAGTACAAATTACCTTCTAATATACTACGTAGTTTACCTACTTTATTATTATATTTATTGCTTACTGTCTTTCGCTTACAACTAGGATGTCAGCTCTATAAACCAGGGAAATTGTCGTCTTAACACCTGGGATGATGTCCAACACATCATAGGAGTTCAATAACTATTTTTTTTTTTTTAAGAAATTAGGTCTTGGCTGGGCACAGTAGCTCACGCCTGTAATCCCAGCACTTTGGGAGGCTAAGGGGGGTGGATCACTTGAGGCCAGGAGTTTGACACCAGCCTGGCAAACATGGTGAAATCCCGTCTCTACTAAAAATACAAAAGTTAGCAGGACATGGTGATGCGTGCCCATAATCCCAGCTATTCAGGAGCCTGAGGCAGGGAATCGCTTGAACCTGGGAGGCAGAGGCTGCAGTGAACCGCCATCAGGCCACTGCACTCCAGCCTGGGTGACAGAGTGAGACTCCATCTCAAAAAAAAAAAAAAAGAAAAAGAAAAAGAAAGGAAGAAAGAAATGAGGTCTTGTTCAGTTGCCCAGGCTGGACTGCAATGGTGTGATCATAGCTCACTGCAGTCTCAAACTTTTGGGCCCAAGTAATCCCCTCACCACAGCCTCTGGAGTAGCTGGGACTATACAGGCAGGCACTACCACCACACCCAGCTATTTTTTGTTAATTTTTTTCTTAATAGAGACAAGGTCCCACTATTTTGCTCATGCTGGTCTTGAACTCCTGGCCTCAGTGATCCTCTTGCCTCAGCTTCCGAAGTGTTGGGATTGCAGGCATGAGCCAGCATGTAACTATTTTTTGAATGAATGAGTTACAACATTTGTATCTCTCATTTTCTCTTGCTGTTCCCTACAGGAAAATAGTTGACAAAGAAAAAAGCAAACAGACCCATCGTATCCTTCAGCTCAATTGCTGTATTCAGTGTCTGAACTCCATTTCCCGGGTAAGTCAGTAAAACAGGCACAGCAAGAGGGTGAAAACAGGGAGGGAGGAGAGTGAGGATGAAAGGGGACTCAAGGGGAAGATGAACCAAAAATCAGAGCAATTTCATTGCCCAGAGCCAACAGTTAGTACAGGTGTGGGAAAACAAGGTGGGTGTGGGGAAGAACTAAGAGGTTGCTGAGTTCATTGGCCAACTTGGTCATTGGGAGTGGCACCTTCAACAGCAAACCTGGGAAGGTCATAATAGCTCCACCTTAGAGTTGACATAACATTTGTAAACATGCCTAGCATGGTGCCTGCACTTAACGATACTCCAGACATGGTGGCTGTTTCTGTTATTATGGCACCTGCTCAGTCAATATTTGTTGAGTCAACAGCAAGCCACACCTGCTTTGAATCCTGATTCCAGGCTTATCGGAGATCCAAGAACAGCCTGTCAGAAATTCTCAATTCCATCAGCCTGTGGCAGAAGACGCTGAAGATCATTGGAGGCAAGTTTGGAACCAGCGTCCTCTCCTATTTCAACTTTCTGAGATGGCTTTTGAAGTTCAACATTTTCTCTTTCATCCTGAACTTCGGCTTCATCATAATCCCTCAGTTTACCGTGGCCGAAAAGAACACCCTCCAGTTCACTGGGCTGGAGTTTTTCACTGGGGTGGTAAGTCCTCCACTTCCCCTACCCCAAGTGCACCAATCACCTCAGAAACCCAGGTACATGCCTTGCCGGTCACCCACTCACACCTCTCATTTTGCCTGGGGGTCAGCTGGTGGGGAAAGTGGATGTTTGAAATGTTTTCCTGGCTGAGTGTGGTGACTCATGCCTGTAATCCCAGCAAGTTGGGAGGCCAAAGCAGGTGAATTGCTTGAGCTCAGGAGTTGGAGACCAGCCTGGGCAACATGGCAAAACCCCGTCTCTACAAAAATACAAAAATTAGCAGGGCATGGTGGCGCACACCTGTAATTCTGGCTACTCGGGAGGCTAAGGTGAGAAGATTGCTTGAGCCCAGGAGGCGGAGGTTGCAGTGAAGCAAGATTCCCCCCATTGCACTCTAGCCCGGGCAACAGAGTGAGGCCTTGTCTCAATCATCAATCAATCAATCAATCAATAAAGTGTTTTCCTGCAAAGTAACATACACACATCATAGTGGAATTTCTGTCTCCAGAGGCAACCATCTTGAACAGTTTGTTTTTATCCACGTGCTTTTTTGGCAAACATATGGACACTTCTGTGCACGTACAGAGGCATTCTTTTCTTTTCTTACAAAAGATGAATTATTCATCGTATATTATCTACAACTTGCTTTTTTTTTACTTAGCAATATGTGGTGGGCATTTTCTTGTGTTGGTGTTTATAGATCTATGTTTTCTTTCTTTTTTATTTTTATTTCTACAAAATACAATGTTCCTTTTGAAAAATTCCTACTATAGAAGAAAACTAAGAGAAAGTTCATTTTATATTTTTTTCTTTGTCCAACTCCCCATTTTGAGATATATCTTTGCAGACTGTTTTTTTCTTCCTGTACAAACGTTGATAGATACATACTTGATAAAAAAAAATAGATGACAGACACATAGATTATTATGCTTTTAAAAATAAAAAGAGGATAGGATTGTACTACAAGCCTTTCTCTCCTTTCCTTTCCTTTCCTTCCTTTCTTTTCTTTCCTTTTCTTTTCTTCTCTTTCTTTCTTTCTTTCTTTTCCTTCCTTCCTTCCTTCCTTCCTCCCTCCCTCCCTGAACCCCAAAATGTCTTTCATAACTTGCTTATTCAGACTAGTATTCAGTCAACAATCAGATTTTACATTCTGTGTCCCCCCCCCCCATAAATCTCTATTAATCTAAAATAATCAGCCAGGTACGGTGGCTCACTCCTGTAATCCCAGCACTTTGGGAGGCTGAGGCAGGTGGATCACTTGAGGTCAGAAGTTGGAGACCAGCCTGGCCAACATGGCAAAACCCCATCTCTACTTAAAATACAAAAATTAGCCAGATGTGGTGGCGGAAGCCTGTAATCCCCACTACTAGGCAAGCTGAGGCAGGGAGAATTGCTTGAACCCGGGAGGTTGCAGTGAGCTAAGATCTTGCCATTGCACTCCAGCCTGAGTGACAGAGCGAGACTCCATCTCAAAAAAATAAATAAATAAATAAAAAATCTCCCCAGCCCAGCCCCTTTTTTCTTGACATTGGCTTATTGCAGAAATTGGGCCTACTGCTATGTAGATTCCAACGTCCTACCTTCTGGAATTGCCTGATGATTTCCTAGTGGTTTCTAGAATTTGTTTCTCTGGCTTCTTATTTCCTGTGCACTGAAATGTAGGCCTAAAGGCTTGATTTGTTTCCTATTAAGCATGTTTAGCCATAATACTGGCGACAGAGGCACATAATACTGGTGACACGAGAGGCCTGGCTGTCGTGTTCTTGCTGATATTTCACTTGGTCACTGGGCCAGGTGGTAACAGCTCAGTGTCTCCACTGTAAAGTTACTTTGGATTTCTTTTCAAGTCTGAGAGCCCAGTGACACAATGTCCAAATTCTCAGTGCCCCTTTCCTGGAAAACAAAATGTCTAAACTGACTGGCCCAAGCTTCTTGTATTCAGGAGAGGTCAACTCTCATGACCATAGTCGTTTACCTTTTTCTTCAGGAGATCCACCTGACCTAGAGTTTATTGTACCTTTCAGGGTTATTTTAGGGACACAGTGATGTACTATGGCTTTTACACCAATTCCACCATCCAGCATGGGAACAGCGGGGCATCCTACAACATGCAGCTGGCCTACATCTTCACGATCGGAGCGTGCTTGACCACCTGTTTCTTCAGTTTGCTGTTCAGGTATGGAAGCATCTGCATTTCCTGATTCTGAGGGTCATTTTTGATTTCGGCAAAAATCCAAGACATTCAAAAATTACCCAGGTAAACAGTTTCTCTGCAGTCCTTTCCTTTCCTTTCCCTTCCCTTCCCTTCCCTTCCCTTCTCTTCCCTTCCCTTCCCTTCCCTTTCCCTTCCCTTTCCCTTCCCTTTCCCTTCCCTTTCCCTCCCTTCCTCTCCCCTCCCCTTCCCTCCCCTCCCCTCCCCTTTCTTTGATGGAGTCTCGCTCTGTCACCCATACTGGAGTACAGTGGCACAATCTGGGCTCACTGCAACCTCTGCCTCCCAGGTTCAAGTGATTCTCCTTCCTCAGCCTCCCAAGTAAGCTGGGATTACAGGTGCCTGCCACCATGCCCCACTAATTTTTGTATTTTTAATAGAGACAGAGTTTGACCATGTTGGCCAGGCTGGTCTCAAACTCCTGACCTCAGGTGGTCCACCCGCCTCGGCCTCTCATAGTGCTGGGATTATAGGCATGAGCCACCACGCCCAGCCTGCAGTTTTGACTTTCTATTGCTGTCCAATTATTCCTTGTCCTGCAATATAAAATAGGAGCTTGGACAGAGGAAGAGAGGTTTTTCTGTGCTTTTAAAGAAATTGGTCAGCCTGATAATAAGGGTGCATTTACCCCAGCAATGATATGAAGAGAAGAACATGATAGATAACTATCAGAGAGGAGGTTCAAATGGAAAATACATATATGAAAGGCTGGGCGCGGTGCTCATGCCTGTAATCTTAGCACTCTGGGAGTCTGATGCAGGCTGATCACTTGAGTCCAGGAGTTCAAGACTGGCCTGGGCAACATGCCGAAACCCCATCTCTACTAAAAATACAAAAAATTAGCCTGGCTTGGTGGCGCACGCCTGTAGTCCCAGTTATTCGGGGGCTGAGGTGGGAGAATCACCTGAGCCCATTAGGTCGAGGCTGCAGTGAGCTGAGATCAGTCTACTACACTCCAGCCTGAGCAACTGGAGATCCTGTTTCAAAAAAAAAAAAAAGAGAGAGAGAAAGAAAGAAAAATAACATGCAATCTCCATATTAGTTTGCTAGGGCTGCCTAGCAAAGTACAGCAGAGCGTTGGTTTAAACAAGAGAAATTTATTTTCCCATGGTCCTGGAGGCCTGAAGTCCAAGATCAAGGTGTCAGCAGGGTTGGTTTCCTCTGAGGCCTCTCTCCTTGGCTTGTAGACGGCCGCTGTCTCCTGCCTGTGTCTTCACATGGTTATCCCTCTGTGTCTTAATCTCCCTTTTTTATAAAGATGCCATTTCTACTGAATTAGGACCCAATTTAATGACCCCATTTTAAAAAAATGTAATTACCATTGAATTTATTTATTTTGAGATGGAGTCTCACTCTGTTGCTCAAGCTGGAGTGCAGTGGTGTGATCTCAGCTCACTGCAACCTCTGTCCCCTGGGTTCAAGGGATTCTCCTGCCTCAGCCTCCCTAGTAGCTGGGACTACAGGTATGCGCCACCATGTCCGACTAATTTTTGTAATTTTATTAGAAATGGTGTTTCACCATGTTGGCCAGACTAGTCTCAAACTCCTGACCTCAAGTGATCCACCCGCCTCAGCCTCCCAAAGTGCTGGGATTACAGGCGTAAGCCACTGCACCCGGCCTGTAATTACCACTTTAAAGACTCTACCTCCAAATACAGTCACATTCTAAGGTACTGGGGGGTTAGGACTTCAACATATGAATTTTGGGAAGTACACAGTCCAACCCATAGCAACCTGACTGCCAGCATACTAATTCAAACTAAAGTGAGATTTTGTTTTGTTCTGTCAAAGTAGGAAATGATTTTGTTATTATTATTATTAATATTTTGAGACAGAGTCTTGCTCTGTCACCCAGGTTGGAGTGCAGTGGTGTGATCTCGGCTCGCTGCAACCTCCACCTCTCAGGTTCAAGTGATTCTCCTGTCTCAGCCTCCTGAGTAGCTGGGATTACAGGCTCGTGCCACCACGCCCAGCTAATTTTTCTATTTTTAGTAGAGACAGGGTTTCACCATGTTGGCCAGGCTGGTCTTGAACTCCTGACCTTAGGTAATCCCCCCTGCTGGACCTCCCAAAGTTCTGGGATTATAGGTGTGAACCACCACACCAGGCCAGAAATGATTCTAAAGTTGCTGTTACTGAGTGGTGGCAAATTTCAGAACAGCAGCGTCCGTCCGTCTTATGCAGCACTTTTGTGTGCGCGCTGAGGGCTTCCTGGGCCTGAGACATCCCATAACCGTAACAGTGCCTTCATCAAGTGCTTGCTGCTGTAAGCACTGCATGGACTCTTTGGAAGACTGAATAATCTCCCGCCACCCCCCAGAGAAGTCTACGTCCTAATCTCCAGAACTGGTGAATATGTAACTTCACATAACAAAGGGGACTTTGCAGATGTGATTGAGGATTTTTAAACGGGGAGATTACCCTGGATTATCCTGGTGGGCCCAGTGGAATCACAAGGGTCTTTATAAGAGGGAGGCAGGAGGTCAAAGAGTAGCAGGGAGATGGGAAGATGCTACCCTGCTGACTTTGAAGATGGAGGAGATGGCCACAAGCCAAGGAAAGAGGACACCCTCTAGAAGCTGGAAAAGACAAGGAAATGGGTTCTTCCCTAGAGCTTCCAGAAGGAACATAGCCCTGCCAATACCTTCATTTTAGCTCTGTGGACTCATTTTCTGATTAGCTGGGTGTGGTGGCATGTGCCTGTAGTTCCAGCTACTTTGGAGGCTGTGGCGTGAGGACAGCTTGAGCCCAGGAGGTGGAGGCTGCAGTGAGCTATGACTACACCACTGCACTCCAGTCTGGGCCACACAGCAAGACCTCGTCCCTAAACAAACAAAAAACACAAAAACAAGAAAAAACACTTTCTGACTTCTGATCTCTAGAAGGGTAAAAGAAAAAATTTGTGTTGTTTTTAGCAGCTAAGTTGGCGGTCATTTGCTACAGCAGCAACAGGGAACTGGGTGGATTACTTGAGGTCAGCAGTTCAAGACCAGCCTGGCCAACATGGTGAAACCCTGCCTCTACTAAAAATACAAAAATTAGCCGGGCATGGTGATGGGCACCTGTAATCCCAGTTACTTGGGAGACTGAGGCAGGAGAATTGCTTGAACCTTGGAGGTGGTGGTTGCAGTGAGCAGAGATCACACCACTGCACTCCAGCCTGGGAGACAAGAGTGAAACTCTGTCTAAAAAAAAAAAAAAAGAAAATTCTGTGAGGTGAGTTTTATTGTTATTCCCTCTCTACAGATATGGAAACTGAGGCTCAGAATCAGAACCATTCACAAGACAAAAATCCCCGAGTTGGCAGATACAGGGTTGCAAGCCAGGCCTGTGCGGCCCCAAAGCCAGTGCTTGTTTAACCTCTGTGTTGTGACCACACTGCTCCAGGCCAACAGCGTGGGGCTAAGTCTTCACGTTGCCTTTCACCATTAATAATAGGGCTGCCCTTTGTTGAAGCCCTGCACTCCCAATGACAGCCATAATAACCTTCAGGTGTTCTGCTTTCTGCCTTCTCTAGCATGGCCAAGTATTTCCGGAACAACTTCATTAATCCCCACATTTACTCCGGAGGGATCACCAAGCTGATCTTTTGCTGGGACTTCACTGTCACTCATGAAAAAGCTGTGAAGCTAAAACAGAAGAATCTTAGCACTGAGATACGGGTAAGGCGAGCTCACTTAAACTCATTTGCCATCGGCTGGTCTCCTTCCCTTCTTCAGTATACCTGTAACTTTTATTTATTTATTTTTTTAATTGGAGTCTCACTCTGTTGCCCAGACTGGAGTGCAGTGGCGCAATCTCGGCTCACTGCAAGCTCCGCCTCCCGGGTTCATGCCATTCTCCTGCCTCAGCCTCCTGAGTAGCTGGGACTACAGGCGCCCGCCACCACTCCCGGCTAATTTTTGTATATTTAGTAGAGACGGGGTTTCACCTTGTTAGCCAGGATGGTCTCAATCTCCTGACCTCGCGATCCACCCGCCTCAGCCTCCCAAAGTGCTGGGATTACAGGCGTGAGCCACCACGCCTGGCTGTAACTTTTCTTAAAGCAATAATGAACTATTGTTTTATTGCCCATGAGACTGGCACAAAAAATTAAAATATTCATAATGCCTAGAGCTGGGTATAGTGTAGAGAAATGGACATTTTCCCATGACATGTTGCCTTTGTAATTAGTACAATCTTATTGGAGGCTAGTTTAGCGATTTGTATCACTGTTAAATGTACTTTGCCCAGACTAGAGTACAATGGCTCAGTCATAGTTCACTGTAAGCCTCGAACTCCTGGGTTCAAGTGATCCTTCCTTCTCAGCCCCTCGAGTAGCTGGGATTACAGGCATGAGCCATCACACCTGGCTAATTTTTTGTGAACACAAGTTCTCCTTATGTTCTCCAGGTCCCAAACTCCTGGGCTCAGGTGAACCTCCTATCCTGGCTCCCCGATGTTCTGGGATTACAGGTGGAGCCACCGCACCTGGCTAATGTACCTGTTTCTTGACCCCACAGTTCCAGGTTTAAACTTTTCTCTAGGCCAGGCGCTTTTCTCTAGGTGGCTCATGCCTGTAATCCCAGCACTTTGGGAGGCCAAAGCAAGTGGATCACTTTAGCTCAGGAGTTCAAGACTAACTTGGGCAACACAGCGAGAATTTGTCTCTATAAATTTAAAAAAAAAAGAAAGAAAGAAAGAAAAAATTTACTCTCGGGCAATGGTTTCTTTTTTTTTCTTTCTTTCTTTTTTTTTTTTTTTTTTTAATGAGATGGAGTCTTGCTCTGTCTCCCAGGCTGGAGTGCAGTGGCTTGATCTCGGCTCACTGCAAGCTCTGCCTCCCAGATTCATGCCATTCTCTTGCCTCAGCCTCCCGAGTAGATGGGACTACAGGAGCCTACCACCAAGCCTGGCTAATTTTTTTGTGTGTTTTTAATAGAGAAGGGGTTTCACCGTGTTAGCCAGGATGGTCTCAATCTCCTGACCTCGTGATCTGCCTGCCTCGGCCTCCCAAAGTGCTGGGATTACAGGTGTGAGCCACCGTGCCTGGCTGTTTTTGTTTGTTTGTTTGTTTGTTTTTAATGGAATCTCACTCTGCCGCCCAGGCTGGGGTGCAGTGGCATGATCTTGGCTCACTGCAACCTCTGCCTCCTGGGTTCAGGCGATTCTGCTACATCAGCCTCCCAAGTAGCTGAGATTACAGGCACCTGCCACCACATCTGGCTAATTTTTGAATTTTTTAAAGTAGAGATGAGGTTTCACTATATTGGCCAGGCTGGTCTCGAACTCCTAGCCTCAAGTGATCCACCCGCCTTGGCCTCCCAAAGTACTGGGATTACAGGTGTGAGCCAGCCAGGGCAATGATTTTCAACCCAGAGAAATCTTGCCCCTCAGGGGGACATTTGACAACCTCTAGAGACTTTTTTGATTGTTATAATTGGGAAGAGGGTGTTCTTGGTATCTAGTGGGTAGAGGCCAGTGATGCTGCTAAAAATCCTACAATGCGTAGAACAGCACCTGCAACAGAGAATTATGCAGCCCACCATGTCAATAGTGCAGAGGTTGAGAAACCCTGGTCTATAGACACAAACTTATTTAAAAAAAAAAAAAAGCAGCTGGGCGTGGTGGCTCATGCCTCTAATCCCAGCACTTTGGGAGGATGAGGCAGGCATATCACGAGGTCAGGAATTCAAGACCAGCTTGGCCAACATGATGAAACCCCATCTCTACTAAAAAAAGGACAAAAGATTAGCCAGGCGTGGTGGCGGGCCCCTGTAATCCCAGCTACTCAGGAGGCTGAGGCTGGAGAATCGCTTGAACCCAGGAGGCAGAGGTTGCAGTGAGCCAAGATTGTGCCACTGCACTCCAGCCTGGGCAACAAGAGCGAAACTCCATCTCCAGAAAAAAGAGAAAGCTGATTTTATAAATAAAGGGGCTTTGAATTTTTTTGTATTATTTTCGAGACAAGGTCTTGCTCCGTCACCCAAGCTGGAGTGCAGTGGTGCAATCATAACTCACTGCAGTGTCAACCTCCTGGGCTCCAGTTAGCCTCTCCCACCTCAGCCTGCTGAGTAGCTGGGACTACAGGTGCACACCACCATGCCCAACTAATTTTTAAATTTTTTGTAGGGAGAGAGTCTCACTATGTTGCCTAGGCTGGTCTTGAACCCCTGGGCTCAAGTGATCCTCCCACCTCGGCCTCCCAACATGCTGGAAATTCAGGTGTGAGCCACCAAACCCAGCCAAATAAAGGGGCTTCAACAAGAGGGTTGCAGATGTGAGCTTCTTTCTCAGGTAGATACCCTTATTCTTCAAGAAAGAGTTTGGTGACCTCAGTGTGCTTTTCTCAAGAACATGGTCCCGATCTATTAATTCCAACTGCTTCTGTAAGATGGAAGCAGTGTTTGGAGATTCTTGGCCCATTTCAGAGTCCTCTATGGGTCTCCCATAATCCATGTTCATCATGAATGTTCCCCCTCTCTCTCACCTGTGGATTTGGGCTGGATTTATGTCTCTGGGTGTGGCAAGTATTCCCTGGGGATCTTTGCTAGCAGTGGAGAGGGATCTCTGGTAAACTTGACTTTTGTTTATTTTTATTTATTTATTTGTTTATTTATTTATTTATTTATTGTTTGAGACAGAGTCTCACTCTGTCGCCCAGACTGGAGTGCAGTGGTGCGATCTCTCCTCACTACAACCTCCACCTCCCGGGTTCAAGTGATTCTCCTGCCTCAGCCTCCCGAGTAGCTGGTATTACAGGCATGCACCACCACGCCCGGCTAATTTTTGTATTTTTGGTAGAGGCGGGGTTTCACCATGTTGTCCAGGCTGGTCTGAAACTCCTGACCTCAAGTGATCCACCTGCCTTGGCCTCCCAAAGTGCTGGGATTACAGGCGTAAGCCACCATGCCCAGCCATAAACTTGACTTTCTTATGTTTCTAGGAGAACCTGTCAGAGCTCCGTCAGGAGAATTCCAAGTTGACGTTCAATCAGCAGCTGACTCGCTTCTCTGCCTACATAGTGGCCTGGGTTGTCTCTACGGGAGTGGCCATAGCCTGCTGTGCAGCCGTTTATTACCTGGCTGAGTACAACTTAGAGGTAACCAACACCAGGGTCCAGGGCAGAGAGAACCAGGTGAAGGGATGAGATGCTGGAGGGGAAGGGTGGTGTGCAGCCCACGGTTCAACCCAGGATCTATGGCCAGCAGCATCAGCACCAGCAGAGAACTTGCTAAAAACGCAGGGGTGAGGCACAGTGGCTTACACCTGTAATCCCAACACTCTGGGAGGCCGAGGCGGGAGGATGACCTGAACCCAGCAGTTCGAGACCAGCCTGGACAACATGGAGACTTCATCGCTACAAAAATTTTAAAAATTAGCCTGTCACAGTGGTGTGCACCTGTAGTTCTGGCTACAGTGGTGGTCATTCATTGGTGACTACAGTTTCACATGAATGGTAGCTCAGCTCTGTCATTTCACAGCCCTGGGGCCAGGCCTTGCATTGTTTGATCTCAGTTAATTCTTGCAACATCTCTATGAGTTATGTGATCATCTCTCCATTGTACAGATGGAGAAAAGGGGCTCAGAGAAGCTAAGAATCTGGCCCCAGACCTTGCAGCTTACATGTGGGGAGGGAGCTGCATTGGAACCCAGGTTACCCTGGCTCCAAAACTACCACCAAAAATGCAAGTGGTGCTTTTGAACCATCCAGAGGTAGACGGAGGTAGGGTGAGGCCATGCAGGGAGGATGTGGGAATGTGAGATACCAGATAAATTCATTGGAATCCCTGACTCCAAGGCCCATGGAAGGATGCCTGGCAGAAGTGCAGCCCCGGCTCCACTCCCAGCCAAATGCCAGAGTGCTGCCTCCTCCTGGAGGCCCAGTGCCTCTCCCAGCCTCACACAAAAGTGCAGCACGGGGCCAGGCACAGTGGCTCACGCCTGTAATCCCAGCACTTTGGGAGGCCGAGGCAGAAAGATCACTTGAGATCAGGAGTTTGAGACCAGCCTGGCCAACATGGTGAAACCCCGTCTCTACTAAAAATACAAAAATTAGCTGGGTATGATGGTGTCCCCCTGTAATCCCAGGTACTCGGGAGGCTGAGGCAGGAGAATCACTTGAACCTCGGAGGCAGAGGTTGCAGTGAGCCGAGATCATGCCACTGCACTCCAGCCTGGGCAACAGAGCAAGACTCCGGCTCAAAAAAGAAAAAGGGCAGCACGGGCTAGCAGAGATACCCCAACCCCCTAATTCAGAACTCAGAGAGAGGTGAAGCCTGGTGAAAATCAACAAGGCCACTCAGGAGAGAGTAGGAGAAATTCCACGGTGATTGGTCCCCCTGGGCTGTAGCTTCAGGAGACTCCGCTTATGCTAAACAGGAGAGAGCACATCCTCATTGCCCCGGTCATCTTGGTTAAAAAGGGAAAGCCGCAGAATGACTGTTGGAGCTCATGCTCCTGAGTCAGACACACCTAGGCTCCAATCTGCCACTTCCTTGCTGGGTGACTCTGGGCAAGTGTCTTCCCCTCCCTGAGCCTCAGTTTGCTTGGCACGGGGTAAGCAAATTAATGGTAGCTTAAAAAATAGTTAACCTAGCCGGGCGCGATGGCTCATGCCTGTAATCCTAACACCTTGGGAGGCCGAGGTGGATGGATCACCTGAGGTCGGGAGTTAGAGACCAGCCTGGCCAACATGGGGAAACCCCGTCTCTACTAAAAATACAAAAATTAGCTGGGTATGGTGGTGCGTGCCTGTAATCCCAGCTACTCTGGAGGCTGAGGCAGGAGAACCGCTTGAACCGAGGAAGTGGAAGTCTCAGTGAGCTGAGATCGTGCCACTGCGGTCCAGTCTGGGCAACAGAGTGAGACTCCATCTCAAAAAAATTAAAATAAATAAACAGATAGATAAATAGTTAACCCCAGAGGAGCTACTTCTTGGGTTTTCTATCATGGGAGACTTTTGAGTGAAGCAGAAAGGGGTACAGCGTACAAGTCAGCCCTCCGTTCTCTCCCCCATTCCCTGCAGTTCCTGAAGACACACAGTAACCCTGGGGCGGTGCTGTTACTGCCTTTCGTTGTGTCCTGCATTAATCTGGCCGTGCCATGCATCTACTCCACATTCAGGCTTGTGGAGAGGTACGAGATGCCACGGCACGAAGTCTACGTTCTCCTGATCCGGTAGGTGATGTGTCGCACCCAACACCAGCCTCTATTTCCACGGAGAGAAATGGGGTGGCAGCTAGAAAGGATTATGCTTTAGTATCAAAGTTTTGTTCTCCAGAAAGGAGGAATTTCAAAAGTAAGGTGTGGCTGGGCATGGTGGTTCATGCCAGTAATCCCAGCACTTTGGGAGTTTGAGGGGGGGAGGATCACTTGAGACCAGGAGTTCGAGAACAGCCTGGGCAACATAGCCGGATGCTGGCTCTGCAAAAAGCTGGATGCAGTGGCTTGCACCTGTTAGTGCCAGCTACTCAGGAGGCTGAGGTGAGAGGATCATTTGATCCCAGGAGTTTGAGGTTACCTATGATTGCACCACTGCACTCCAGCCTGTGCGACAGAGCAAGACCCTGTCTTAAACAACAACAAAAGAGTGGAGTATGTTTGTGTGGTGCGGGCTTTTGCTCAAAGTCATGGCTTGATTGCTTTCCTAATTGCTACCAGCGGGGGGATTGACATAGTTCTCAAGTATGGGATGTACAGATGGGCAGGCAGTGCACGCACAAAGGCTCCTGGGCTGAGGAGGGGACCGAAATCATCCAGTGTTCCCCTTAGTCAAGCTGTGAGTTCTGGTACCCACTGCCTCAGGTGTGAGGAAGGGCGCATTTTTGTAATTCCACCACCCAAACAGAGGCGGGAGGAGTGCTTTGGGCAACTCACTGGCACCCACGGGGTGCCTTTTTGTGATTCCCACAAAGGCATCATATGTGCTAGAAGTGATCCCAGAGTTTTGATACACAAAGCCTGGAACTATCCAAATTTTGTCCTTCTAGTTTCTTCCCTGACTCGTTCCTGGTTATGGTGGGGTTTATAAGTACAGGTCTGTAGGCCAGGCATGGTGGCTCATGCCTGTAATCCCAGCATTTTGGGAGGCCAAGGCAAGTGGATCACCTGAGGTCAGGAGTTGAAGACCAGCCTGGCCAACATGGTGAAACCCTGTCTTTACTAAAAATACAAAAATTAGCTGGGCTTGGTGACGCACGTCTGTAATCCCAGCTACTTGAGAGGCCGAGAATTTCTTGAACCTGGGAGAGGGAGGTTGCAGTGAACCGAGACCCTGCCACTGCACACAGAGGGAGACTCCATCTCAGAAAAAAAAAAAAAAAAAAGTGTAGGTCTGTACAATGCAGACTGAGTTTCTTTGCTGATCAGTTCCACAGCCCTTGCCTTACCATGGTCTGTGAGATCTGGCTCCCGGCCAGTGCTCCAGCCTCATTTTCTCCCCCTGTCCTTCCTGCTCACTGCCTGTCCCTGTCACAGACCTCCTAAGCATTCACAAATATGCCAAACCGTATTCCCATGTCTGGACCTTTGCATGGGCCTGGAATGTTCTTCCCACACACGACCACCTGGCTTGCTTCCTGACTGCATTTTGTGTTCTTCAAACCTCACCCTCGTGTTGCACTCTTCCTTGCACACCCCGTTAAAAATAACAGCTCCCTACCACCTTTTCTCCTCTGCAGTATAATTTTCTTTCTTTCTTTCTTTCTTTTTTTCTGAGATGGAGTCTCACTCTGTTGCCCAGGCTGGAGTGCGGTGGCATGATCTCTGCAGTATAATTTTCTTACCACTTCCTGACATATTTGTATTTATTTATTATCTTCCTCTCCCACAGTTTATGGGGAAATCTTTGCCTTGTTCACAGTGTCTGGGATATCATAGGTGTCCAAGAATGATTGGTGAATGAATGAGCAAATTGGTCAGTCAGTCAATTATATCCAGTTCATATTATGAAAATTCCAGCCAGGTGCAGTGGCTCACGCCTGTAATTCTAGCACTTTGGGTGGCCAAGGTGTGAGGATTGCTTGAGTCCAGGAGTTCAAGACCAGCCTTGGCAACATGGTGAGACTCCATCTCTACAAATATTTAAAAATTAGTCAGGCATGGTGGATTGCGCCTGTAGTCCCAGCTACTCAGGTGGCTGAGGTGGGAGAAGTGCTTGAGCCCGGGAGGTCAAGGCTGCCGTGAGCCATGACCACACCACTGCACTCCAGTTTGGGTAACGGAGTGAGACCCTGTCGAAAGAAAGAAAGAGAGAGAAAGAAAGAAAACTCTGACCATATTCCTATGCCCTCATTATTCCCCACATCCCAGCCACCAATCCATGGTGCCACTTTTTAAAGTACGTATAGAAAGGGAAATATTAGGTCTCACTGCACCCCATAACCTTGCATAATGAGTATGATGGGCATAAAATACCATCTACTAGATGATGGAACTGTAAAGACTGAGGGGGGATGATTCAATAAAGAGGTTGGCAGTGTATGCTGGGTCAGCACCCAATAAACATTACGTACATTTACTATCATTATAATGGGAAGTGAAATCAGATCATTTGGAGATGCAATAAAAGAGAATGTATCAGTCAGAATAAATTAGGTTATACTGCAGTAACAACCCTCCAGATCTCAGTGGCTTGGAACACAAAGGTTTATTTCTTGCTCATGTTACATACACAGTGTGGATTAGCAGGAGGGACCTTCTTAATGTTAGTTACTGAGGGATCCAGGCTCAGAGAGAAGCAGCCATCTTGAATATCATTGATCGCCATTCCAAAGGGAAGATGAGGAGTTCTGGAGAGTCTCACAGGGGCATTAAGTGCTCCAGCTTAGAAGTGAAACACATTAGCCTGGCGCGGTGGCTCACGCCTGTAATCCCAGCACTTTGGGAGGCCGAGGCGGGTGGATCACGAGGTCAGGAGATCGAGACCATCCTGGCTAACGTGGTGAAATCCTGTCTCTACTAAAAATACAAAAAAAATTAGCCAGGCATGGTGGCGGGCGCCTGTAGTCCCAGCTACTCGGGAAGCTAAGGCAGGAGAATGGTGTGAACCTGGGAGGCAGATCTTGCAGTGAGCTGAGATCGTGCCACTGCACTCCAGCCTGGGTGACTGAGCAAGATTCCGTATCAAAAAAAAAAAAAAAAAGTGACACACATTGCTTCTGCTCACAATTCATTCACTGGAACTAGCCATGTGCCCCCCCTCCAACCACAGGGGCCAGGAATTTCTATCTTACCATGTGCCCCAAAGGAGCTATTTGCAGACAGCATGAAAGACTGCCATTGAAGGTAATCATAAAAGTTGTCTCTTCTGTTTAGAAACATCCTTTTGAAAATATCAGTCATTGGGATTCTTTGTTACTATTGGCTCAACACCGTGGCCCTGTCTGGTGAAGAGGTGAGATTCTATGCTTCTCTGCCTTAAGTTTGGTTTCTTAGCATTTGACCAACAGGGAGGACATGGGTTTCTCAAGAGCCATCGCACTCCGTATTTGGTATTAATCCCTTGTGGGAAGAGAATGAAAACTAATCTGGAAAGCAACATAAGGCAAAATGGGTCTCAACAAAAAAGCTCAGGTTCTAGAGTCAGGAGGACCTGATTCGAAGGCCAGCTGTGCTGTGTCATCTTCCGAGTCACTTAATCTCTTTGAGCCTCAGTTTTCTCAACTGTAAAATTGGGATTAAATGATATCATGTGTAGTATAAGTTCAGTGCCCAGCATATGCAATGGACACTAGTAATTTTAGTGCTAGTCTGTCCTAACAGCTTTGGGGTTGGACAAAATTCTTTTTGATCCTTGATGTTCTATTTTTCCTGTAACCTAGATACCCTGGGCTTTACCAATCTGTAAACTCATAAATGCTGGCAGTAACAATTATGTCCTAATGCTGACTGTTTCTGGCCCTCCTTCACTTAACTACAGTTTCTAGTCTTCACTGACCTCAGAGACTGGGTGCCTGAGGGTGGTGTCCCATGTGGATTTAGGGACAAGCCAGCCTCCCTGGCCTTCTCATTGGGATGCCTCTGCCCCTGCTACTGCATCCCCCGTGAGAATGTGCCTTCACATCACACAGTAATCCTTAGCTGATGGTCATTGTGAGCTCTCAGATACCCAGGATGCCCTGGGGTTGGAAGTAGAGTCAGGAATCAGGAGTCTCTCTCTATTTCTCTGTCATCCATTATCCCTGGGCCCTAAAATAGCTCTGCTGTGTCTAGACTCAAACCATCTTACATGAACATGGCACCCTCAACTTCTCTCCCTAATTGTCGAAGAGATTCAAAATCAGCCCTCCAAGTTAGTATGGTTAGAGCAGATACCATATTCTTCTTCCATGCATTCATCCATTCATGCATCCATCCATCCATTCCTCCATCATTCATTTATCCATCCATGCATCTATTCATCCGTCCATCCATGTATCCATCTATCCATCCATTCATACATCCACCCACTTATCCATTTATCCATCCATGTATGGATCCATCCATCCATCCATATATTTATCTATTCATTCATGTATTAATCCATCCATTTATCTAACCATCCATCCATTTATTCATCCATGTATTCATTCATGCATGCTTCCATCTATCTATCAATTCATGTATTCATCCAGCCATCTATTCATCCATCCATTCATCCATCCATCTATATACCCATCTATCCATTCATCCATCATCCATCCATTTACCCATCCATCATCCATCCATCCTTGGGCTGTGCACCCAAAAGTTTCCTCTCCTCCTTCAGCCAAATCTAAAAGCTCCCAGTCTATCAGCTGATAGCACTGACTTCCTGCAGAAGTTCCTAGCCACTAGTTTCATAAACTGACTAATTTGAGCTTCCAGTTTACACTAGCCTACTAAACCTCTAGGCCACTTTCTTAATCAAGCAGACATTAATTGATTTTTTGTAAGGTAAATAAGCAAAAAGAGTGAAGGCATTCTTAGCCATTGGCACTTCTGGCTCTGTTGAAGAAACTGATTACTCTTGGCTGAGAAATGGGATCCAGAGGGGATGGGGCAGGGATGAAATGTTTTATGAGGAGTGATCATGAACAGGGAAAGTTTGGGTATGTGTGGAAGGCAAGCTTTAATGGGGGGAAGAAGGAAACCCAAAAGAGAACAACACCCCTGGGAACAAACTCAGCTGCATTTTTTCAGAGTGGGTCTACTTTTTTGAGTATACAAGGACTTGGTCAAACCCAAGCATTAGCTATGTCCTAATGGGTACATAGAGCCAGGAACAGAGGAGAACTGAGTTGAGGCCACAGCCCCTTCCCACATCCTGACTCTTGTTTGCCTTCCAGTGTTGGGAAACCCTCATTGGCCAGGACATCTACCGGCTCCTTCTGATGGATTTTGTGTTCTCTTTAGTCAATTCCTTCCTGGGAGAGTTTCTGAGGAGGTAAATATTTGCCATTCTTAAGTAATTAGTGCCTGATGCTGTAACCAGAGCCTGATTCCTGGCTGAGTGGGACGTACAGGTCCCTGATATACTCAAAGCGTGCATTGTTCCAAGTCTGCCTGTTGTCCTTGGGGATACTGTTCACTTCTAAATTAGCTAAAATTTCACCTTAACCTGACAGTTCTGTTGTCATAGTTCACTTGGTTCAGTTGACCTTTTACAACGTTTTGAAAACAAATTCTAAAAATAAAAGACAGAAACTGAGCCATTTGAAATCTTATCCAGCCGAGGGCAGTGGCTCATGCCTGTAATCCCAACACTTTGGGAGACCGAGGCAGGAGGATCACTTGAGGCCAGGAGTTTGAGACTAGCCTGGGCAAAATAGGAAGACTCTGTCTCTATCCAAAAAAAAAAAAAAGAAGAAGAAGAAGAAAAAGGCAAAGAAAGAAAAGAAGAAAAAAAGAAATCTTATCCACTGTAGATAATTTCAATATTCTAGTATATATTCCTCCAGATTTTTCTATGCACACATTGCTCTGTGTGTGCCTTTACTATATAATGCTATATAATTTTCAAAAGCAAAAATGGAGTCACCCTGCAACATATTGTAGAATTTGCTTTTATTAATCTGTCACTATGCCTTGACATCTTTCCATGTCAGTACATGTAGATTTATCTCATTGTTTTAATTGAATTAATGTATTGATTTTATATTAGATACAATATATACAGAATTTAGGCACTGTCATTGTCCCATGTCTGGTTTTTTAAATTTAGTAATTCATTTTTTTAATAATATGATGAGCCTCTCATTCCTTATAGACATTTACGTATTTCTGCAAGCTGCTCTAGTAATAAGATGGTCTGACCATCAGATAAGATGGTCTGATGTTGATTATTTTCTCAGTGGATAGATTCAATGCCAAACTTCCTCATTCATTTTTGCCAAAATGTGCTTTTATTCTAGCCTCTGTCGAGGGCCTGGACATAAAGGTGAAAAGGTTTGGCCAGGCGCAGTGACTCATACCTGTAATCCCAACACTTTGGGAGGCCAAGGCAGGTGTATCACCTGAGGTCAGGAGTTCAAGAGCAGCCTGGCCAATGTGGTGAAACCCCGTCTCTACTAAAAATACAAAAATTAGCCGAGCATGGTGGTGTGTGCTTATAATCCTAACTACTTGGGAGGCTGAGGCAGGAGAATCGCTTGAACCAGGGAGATGGAGGTTGCAGTGAGCTGAGATGATGCCATTGCACTCCACCCTGGGTGACACAGCGAGACTCCATCTCAAAAAAAAAAAAAAAGTGAAAAGTTTTTTTTTGACAGATCTTTTTTTTTTTAATTGGCAACTCCTCTTTATGAATAAATTAATATGAAATCAAGTTTCCCCAGAGTAAATGGAAACTTGGTTTCCTTCTTGTGGATTTAGAACACAGGGAAACATAATTTGATAGCAGCAACCAAAAATTTAAAAATGTTTATTTGAGTTGAGAGGTGCTGAGTTCATCTGGTTCATGAAAAAATAAGGTTTAATTAGCAAAAAGGGGTATAAGATAATAGTGGGATAATTTAAATGTTCAGGGTAACAGATGTTCTCTAGAATTTTTTAAATCATTTTAGCAGTACCCCCACTAGACTGCATTGTGTTAAATTAGGTTTCCCTCAATCCCTTCAATTACTTCTTCAAAAACATGCTTATGGATTTAGAACTTTTGAAAAATTTTCAAGGGAACTTATGACTTCATTTCAAGCTGGGGAGGGTCTCTTTTGTTGATTGTCCTAGTCTGTGGGGGATCTTCTGAAAGTGGGAGTTATGGTTTGGGTACTAAACTCAGTATGTTTTCACAGAATCATTGGGATGCAACTGATCACAAGTCTTGGCCTTCAGGAGTTTGACATTGCCAGGAACGTTCTAGAACTGATCTATGCACAAACTCTGGTGTGGTAAGTTTTGTGACTCAGCAAAATGCCCAGTGGTTCCCACATGACTGTGGAGTTGGTGTTTTGGTGGCAAAGTCCCAGAATCTGTTGTTTTTAAAGCTGCAGGGGTGATACCCCATCCAGCCAGTCTGAGAACCATGAATTTAGCATTTAGACTATCATTTTCCTTTATGAGAGCTTAAGGACTTCAGACAAGAATCAGCATAGAGCAGGGATCGCAACCTGGAGGCCCACAGGTCGTGTCCAGCTTTGCAGGTGTCCCTAAAAATATGAATTAACCACTGCTACGGTCTCAATGTTTGGGTCTCCCCTCAAATTCATATGTTGAAACCTTACTTCCAATGTGATGGAGGTGGGGTTTTTGGGAGGTGATTTGATCTTTGACATGGCCCTTAGGAATAGGATTAGTGCCCTTATAAACAAAGCCTGAGAGACCCCCTTGCCCCTTCCACCGTGTGGGGACATGGAGAGAAGGCAACATCTGGGAATCACTAAGCAGGGCCTCACCAGACACCGAATCTACCAGCACCTTGATCTTGGACTTCCCAACCTCCAGAACCATAGGAAATAAATTTCTGCTGTTTTATTTATTTATTTTTATTTTTTAGATGGAGTCTCCCTCTGTCGCCCAGGCTGGAGTGCAGTGGTATGATTTCGGCTCACTGCAACCTCTGCCTCCCAGGTTCAAGTGATTCTCCTGCCTCAGTCTCCCAAGTAGCTGGGACTACAGGCATGCGCCACCTGCCCAGCCAATTTTTGTATTTTTAGTAGAGATGGGGTTTCACCATGTTGGCCAGGCTGGTCTTGAACACCTGACCTCAGGTGATCCGCCCACCTTGGCGGATCCCAAAGTGTTGGGATTACAAGCATGAGCCACCATGCCCAGCCTCTGCTATTTATAAGCCACCCAGTTTATGGCGTTATAGTTATAGCAGCCTGATGGACTAACACAACGAACCCATATTTAAACTTCAGGAGATTTCACGTAACACTTAAATTTCTGGCTTCTCTCCAGAAACATCCGGCTTCTCTCCACAAAGATCTGTGGCAAACTGAGTATCTCCAGTTTGTCACAATCTCCACCTTTAACTGTTGTCTGTTAGCATTGATTTGCCATTTTGCATTGCCCTTAGGCTGTTTGGATGCAAACTTTACTTTGCATCCATGTCTCTGCAGCAATGGGAGAATACAGAAACACACAGAGAGGGCTGTGTGTTTCTTATATTTGATACACCATTTGGTGGGTTCTCTGTAGTTTTTGGGATTTGTGACATCTGTTTTAGAAACTCTGCGTGCATTGAGAATAGCCAACTGGTTGCAGCAAATATTTTTACAAACTCACCTAGACACTGCAAACCATTAGCCAGTGGCTGTGTTTCCTTATTTATTTATTTTTTATTTTCTTATTATTTTTTTGAGACAGAGTCTTGCTCTGTTGCTGAGGCTGAAGTGCAGTGGTGCAACCTCCACCTCCCAAGTTCAAGCAATTCTCGTGCCTCAGCCTCCCAAGTAGCTGGGACTACAGGCAGGCGCCACCACACCTGGCTAATTTTTGCATTAGTAGAGACAGAGTTTCACTATGTTGGCCAGACTGGTTTTGAGCTCCTGGCCTCAAGTGACCCACCCGCCTCAGCCTCCCAAAGTGCTGGGATTATAGGTGTGAGTCACCATGCTCAGCCTATTTATTTATTTTTGAGACAGGGTCTCACTCTGTTGCTCAGGCTGGAGTGCAGTGGCATGATCATGGCTCACTGCAGCCTCAACCTCCTGAGCTCAAGCAATCTTCCTGCCTTACTTTTCCTTATTTATTTTAACATGATGCAGTTAATGCCGGAATTCTGTATGGTGAATCACATTCCCAGGTTCCATCTGATGGGGTGTTGCTAATTTGAAAGTATTGGATTTAGAACTGGATAAACTGAATTCTGAGGCTGGCTCTGCCACTCATGGAGATCACTGTGCTAGTCTGAGCCTCAGACTCATCTGTAAATGCATATAAGAATAGCTACCTTTAAGGCCAGATGCGGTGGCTCATGCCTGTAATCCCAGCACTTTGGGAGGCTGAGGTGGGCGGATCACCTAAGGTCAGGAGTTCGAGACCAACCTGACCAACATGGTGAAACCCCATCTCTACTAAAAGTACAAAATTAGCTGGGCGTGGTGGTGCATGCCTGTAACCCCAGCTACTTGAGAGGCTGAGGCACGAGAATCACTTGAACCCGGGAGGCAGAGGTTGCAGTGAGCCAAGATAGTGCCATGGTACTCCAGCCTGGGCAATAAGAGTGAAACTCTGTCTCAAAAAAAAAAAAAAAAAAGAAAGAAAAGAAAAGCTGGGTGCGGTGGCTCACACCTGTAATCCCAGCACTTTGGGAGGCCAGATCACCTGAGGCCAGGAGTTTGAGGCCAACCTGGCCAACATGGCAAAACCCCATCTCTACTAAAAATACACACAAAAAATTAGCTGGGCATGGTTGGGGGCGCCTGTAATCCCAGCTACTCAGGAGGCTGAGGCAGGAGAATCACTTGAACCTGGGAGTTGGAGGCTGCAATGAACAGAGATCACGCCATTGCACTCCAGCCTGGGCGACAAGAGTGAAACTTTGTCTCAAAAAAAAAAAAAGAATAGCTGCCTTTGAATCATGTTGAGGATTAAATGCCATGGTAGATGAAAACTGCTTTGCTAACACCAATATGTCATACAATGGGAAAGTGTTTTATTTTCTGACTCTTTAAAGTTGCCCTGGGTGATTTGGCTGTCTGCAAATAACTCAAAGTTAATGAGTTTATTTTTTAGAGACGGTGAGGATCTTTCTTGGATAGTTTAGGTGATGTGTTTGCATGCTGCTAGATCACCTGCTGGCAATCTGGCAGTTTACAAAGTCCTTTCTTCCACATTATTTCAACTAGGATGCCATTGGGCAAGTTACTTAAACTCTCTCCAAACCTTAGTTTTCTAATCTTTAAATGGTAGAGATACCTACTCACAGAGTTCTCGAGGGGATTAAATAGGCATGGTGGCTCACGCCTGTAACCCCAGGACTTTGGGAGGCTGAGGTGGGCAGATCACTTGACGTCAGGAGTTCGAGACCAGCCTGGCCAGCATGGTGAAACCCTGACTCTACTAAAAAATACAAATTAGCCGGCTGTGGTAGCAGATGCCTGTAATCTCAGCTACTTGGGAAGCTGAGGCAGGAGAATCACTTGAACCAGGGAGGTGGAGGTTGTAGTGAGCCGAGATCATGCCACTGCACTCCAGCCTGGGAGACAGAACAACACTCTGTCTCAAAAAGAAAAAAAAACGAAATTACCATTATGACTTCTGGGCCTTTGAGATTTTTGTTGATAAATCATGAATAAGCACAATCAAAAACACATACCTTTTTTTTTCTCCATGGTTATTACAGTTCTAATCTTTGCGGGTTTTAGGAGAATATTGTCTTTGATGATGAGTTTTACAAGAAGATAATATAATGACAGAAAAGGATGTATGTTAGGGACAGTAGTAGAGATGAAGTGAGGAACATGTTTCCCAAGTTTTCGTCTATTGTACACCAGCCTGCCTATTTTTTGGTATAGTTACGTTTCACCTGTACCAGTATCTACTTAATTTTTTTATTATTTGCCTTTTTTTTTTTTTTTACTCAAATGCATTTTTTTAATGCCATGGTAGATGATAGCTGCTTTTCATCAGCCTCCCAAAGTGCTGGGATAACAGGAGTGAGCCACCATGCC
Organism: Pongo abelii; assembly: GCF_028885655.2. Lineage (NCBI taxonomy): Eukaryota > Metazoa > Chordata > Mammalia > Primates > Hominidae > Pongo > Pongo abelii. The sequence continues at coordinate 21,956,115 of NC_072003.2, forward strand.
CATTTATTCCTCTCAAAAAACCCTGTGAGTAGGTACTAGTATGTCCACCATTTAAAGATTAGAAAACTAAGGTTTAGAGAGAGTTTAAGTAACTTGCCCAATGGCATCCTAGTTGAAATAATGCAGCAGAAAGGCCTTTGTAAATGGCCAGACTACTTTTCCCAACATCAGCAGTCTTCCTGGGGTCAGTAAGACCCTAGATGTCAAAACGTCAGGCGCCTGCCACCACGCCCAGCTAATTTTTCTATTTTTGGTAGAGATGGGGGTTTTGCCATGTTGGCCAGGCTGGTTTCAAACTCCTGACCTCAGGTGATCTGCCCGCTTTGGCCTCCAAAAGTGATGGGATTACAGGCATGAGCCACCGTGCCTGGCCTCTCACATATATTTTTAGGGGAGTCTTTATTTACAATCATAAATGGAAAACCAGTGCCATTCGAAAGAAATCACAAATAACTGGAATAATAAAAGCAATCCCATTCCAAAAAGTCATTAAATTCTAGCGAGATGTTACTGTTTGCCAAGGCTCTCAGCCCGAAGCCTACTCCTTTCTTGTTAAAAAATGGGAGATTGGCACATGTTAGGAGTTATGGCATTCTAGAACCACACTGAGATTTTCTCCTTTTGTTGCTCACGAGCACTGCAGGGAGTTGGAAAGGGAATGCCTTTCTCATTTGGAACTCAGTGCTGTTCAATGCCTTGTCCCTACAGTACCTCAGACCTTGAATATCATGGGGGAGGAAGAAGGAGAGGGGCAAGGCATGTGGGACACGCTAGCTTAGGGCATGCTGAATACCATCTGTTGGTTTAATAGGTGGGTGGGTGATTTCTCTATAAAATCTCTTTTCCAGAGCTGGGAAGAAGGCAGCTGAGGATACTGGGTATGGTGGGAATCTGCCTAATTTTCTGGGATGGAAGCAGGCCCCCTCTGTATTAGTTTGCTGGGGCTGCCATAACAAAGTCTCACACACTGAGTGCCTTAAACAACATCAATTTCATATCTCACAGTTCTGGAGGCCAGAAGGCCAAGATCAAGGTGCGGGTGGGGTTGGTTTCTTCTGAGGGTCATAAGGGAGGGATCTGTCTCAAGCCTCTCTCCTTGGCTTATAGATGGCCATCTTCTCCCCATGTCTTTACATGGTCTTCGTTTCTGTGTGTGTCTATGTCCTAATCTCTTCTTTTTTTGTTGTTGAGAAGGAGTCTTGCTCTGTCGCCCAGGCTGGAGTGCAATGGCACAATCTTGGCTCACTGCAACCTCTGCCTCCCAGGTTCAAGCGATTCTCCTGCCTCAGCCTCTCAAGTAGCTGAAATTACAAGCATACGCCATCATGCCTGGCTAATTTTTGTATTTTTTATAGAGATGGGGTTTCATCATGTTGACCAGGCTGGTCTTGAACTCCTGACCTCAGGTGATTCACCCCCCCTTGGCCTCCCAAAGTTCTGGGATTACAGGCATGAGCCACCGTTCCTGGCCTCCTAATCTCTTCTTTTAGGGACACCAGTTGTACTGGATTAGGGCCTCCTACAGTGATCTCATTCTACCTTAATCACCTCTCAAAGGCCCTGTATCCAAATACAGTCACGTTCTGAGATATTCGGGGTGAAGGCCTCAATATATGGATTTTGGGGACATACAATCCAGGCCACAATATCTTCTTTCTCTTCCCTCCAACCATCCCAGATTCACCCCGACTCCTTGTGTCAACCCCAGCCTCTGACGCTCACCCTCTCTCCCTCACAGGATTGGAATCTTCTTCTGCCCTCTGCTACCCTTTATCCAAATGATTATGCTTTTCATCATGTTCTACTCCAAAAATGTGAGTCAGTCCAACATTGCCATTAATCAGCTTCGTTCAGTCGCCTGTGACCTGGTGGCACTTAAAGCTGGGGAAGGGGGCTCTGCAAAGGTCTCAGGAAGCTGGGCCTGGCTGGGGTCCCTCTGCTGCTGCTCTGGCTGCAGATGGGAGGTGGCTACTTCTCTCTCTTCAGATCAGCCTGATGATGAATTTCCAGCCTCCGAGCAAAGCCTGGCGGGCCTCACAGATGATGACTTTCTTCATCTTCTTGCTCTTTTTCCCATCCTTCACCGGGGTCTTGTGCACTCTGGCCATCACCATCTGGAGGTAGGAGAAGGTGGCCTTGGGGGAGGTTTTAGAGACTGGGTGGATGGCTGTGTGTTTTAAAATGTAGGTTTTATTATAATTCAGGTGTGGGGAGGCCGGGTGCAGTGGCTCACGCCTATAATCCCAGCACTATCGGAGGCCGAGGCGGGTGGATCACTTGAGGTCAGGAGTTCAGGACCAGCCTGGCCAACATGGTGAAACCCTGTCTCTACTAAAAAATACAAAAATTAGCCAAGTGTGGTGGTGCATGCCCATAATCCCAGCTGCTCGGGAGGCTGAGGCAGGAGAATCACTTGAACCCGGGAGGTGGAGGTTGCAGTGAGCCAAGATTGCACCATTGCGCTTCAGCCTGGGTGGCAGAGTGAGACTCTGTCTAAATAAATAAATAAATAAATAAATAAATAAATAAATAAATAATCTAGGTATGGTGAAGCCCAACAGGTCAGGAATGACCATCACTAAAAAGATAGTTTATTACTCACAGTTCCTGAGAAGAGGGGGCACTCTATGCCACAAGGGACCACACAAGGGACCACTCAAGGGACCACACAGGGAAGCATCAGGGTTGTTCAGGGGCAGAGGGAGTGAGGGGAAACGTGGGCTAGAGCCTTTATTGTGGTTTTCTGTGGTAAGGAATGGGCAAGGCAGGGGAAGCAGGTTTAGGGTTGGCTGGCTTATCAGTAGACTGTGGGATGTGGATCCGCCCTGAGTTGTCTGGCATCTGGCCCTGGGGTGATTAGGGCAGAGGAGTGGTGGCCCAGAGTGTGAGAGCCTGATAAAGGGGGCGGTTGCAGGTGTGGGATCTGGATTGGTTGGTTTGCATTTGAAAGGTGTGCTTTGTAAGTTAGCCCAGGGAAGGGCAGCTAGCCCTGGGAGCTGGAGTCAGTAAGACCCCAGATGTCAAAACATCAGAATAAAAAGACATGCTTAATACAGTGCCTAACCTAAGTTCCCTGGCTAACCAACAGACACTAAAAGCCAGGGAGGGAATACATCCTAGTTTGATCACCACCCATCCGATGCCCATAGTCAGGAGTAGCTTTCTACTTCTGACAAGAACTGAAGCTTCCCAGAATGGGGAGATGCCCCCCAACCCCATTCCTCCACATCCGGAACAGAACTTCATCTAAATTAACTTCATCTAGATTAACAGAACTTCATCTAAATTAATTTCATCTAAATTAACAGGACTGATCCGGCTCCTCCCACCTCTCCAACCCCACCTCCCTTTGGCTCCACTGTTCCCCGCCCCACCGCCCTCACCCCATTCCTGGAAGCCAGCAAGCCCCTCCCAACATGGGCAGAGTCCTCAGAGTGAAGTCCTTTTCCCACTCCCTTTGCTTGGCTGCCTCCTCTCCACCCTCTGATTCTCAGCTCCAAGGCCCTCTCCAAGATCTGATCTTCACAGCCCTCCTTGTCTGCTCTCAGTTCCTCACTGCTTCTCTCTCTCAGGCCTGAGTGTCTTTCCTTCATTCTATCATTCATAATCAGGAATGCCTCTGTGTGAGTCTTTAATTGTTACTCAACGGTTGTCTGTTTTTCCCACGAGGATGTAATCCCAATAGGGCAGGAACTTGCTTAATATGAAGTCCCCAGAGCCTGGCTAGAACAGTGCTTAATAGAATAAACCATGGTTGAATGAATAATTGAATGAATTAATGAACAAGGGAGATAATTTTTAGGACACATGTGAAACTGGGGCCCTCAGTTCCTTGCTCCACAACGCCCTTGCTCCTCTTGGCGTATCCACTCTCTTCTCTCTCTTCCTCACCAGTTCCTTGTTGCCCTATAGTTTCTGCTCATTCCTCCATAGCTAACAGGCTTCCCTCTTTATGGTTCTTAACTCAATGTCTTTCTTTGAGACAGAGCCTTGCTCTGTCACCCAGGCAGGAGTGCAGGGGCGCAATCACAGCTCAAACTCCTGGGCTCAAGTGATTCTCCCTCCTTAGCCTCCCGAGTAGCTGGGACTATAGGCACACATCACCATGCCTGGCTAATTATTTTTTTATTTTTTATTTTTTTGAGACGGAGTCTCGCTCTGTCATCCAGGCTGGAGTGCAGTGGCGCAATCTCGGCTCACTGCAAGCTCCGCCTCCCAGGTTCACACCATTCTCCTGCCTCAGCCTCCCGAGTAGCTGGGACTACAGGCGCCCGCCACCACGCCCAGCTAATTTTTTGTATTTTTAGTAGAGACGGGGTTTCACCGTGTTAGCCAGGATGGTCTTGATCCCCTGACCTCGTGATCCACCTGTCTCGGCCTCCCAAAGTGCTGGGATTACAGGCGTGAGCCACCGCGCCTGGCATGCCTGGCTAATTTTTTTTTTTTAGAAATGGGGGTCTCGCTATGTTGCCTAGGCTGGTCTCGAACTCTTGGCCTCAAGTGATCCTTCTGCCTTGGCCTCTCAAAGTGCTGGAATTGCAGGCGAGCCACCATACTTGTCTTTAATTCCAGTTCTTTTTTTTTTTTTCAGACAGGGTCTTGCTCTGTTGCCCAGGCTGCAGTACAGTGGTGTGATCATCACTCACTATAGCCTCAACCTCCTGGGCTAAAGTGATCCTCCCACCTCAGCCTCCTATGTAGCCAGGACCACAGGCATGCGCTGCCATGCCCAGCTAATTATTTTTTTGTAGAGACGGAGTCTCACTATGTTGCCCAGGCTGGCCTTGAACTCTGGCCTTGAACCTTGACCTCCCAAACTGTTGGGATTAGAGGCATAAGCCATAGTGCCTGGCCTTAATTCAACTTCTTAAGAAAAGAAGTCTGACTGCCCCCATTCATATCATTGAGCCAAGTTCCTGCAGAAGTCACTGCTTGGCCTTTGGATTGGCTGCTGTTGGGTCAGCTCTGATCTGAGAGCCGGTCCTTGGAGTACAGGTCACCCCAGCAAGGCTGTGAGCAAGAGGGTTTCTTTGGGAAGTGGGTGTGATTGGATCAGGCAAGACTTGATGTTTTCAGGCCCAGAGCCCAGAAAGGACACCCTGATTCTAGAATAACCATCCCTGAGTCTTGTGCTAGAGATGTTCTTCCATCTTTGTTTTACCAGATTGAAGCCTTCAGCTGACTGTGGCCCTTTTCGAGGTCTGCCTTTCTTCATTCACTCCATCTACAGCTGGATCGACACCCTAAGTACACGGCCTGGCTACCTGTGGGTTGTTTGGATCTATCGGAACCTCATTGGAAGTGTGCACTTCTTTTTCATCCTCACCCTCATTGTGCTGTGAGTGTGGTACCTGGGGAATCTAGCAAGGAAAGCCAGGAGCTCTCGGGGGAAACAGCAGTAGGGATGTTTGGTTGGAAAGCAAATGGCTATAGCATAGCTCAGTGTTCTGGGTGACTCTACCCTTGCATAGGTAGTTTTCTTTCCTTCCTTCCTTCTTTCCTTCCTTTTCTTCTTTTCTCTTCTCTTCCCTCCCCTCCCTCCCTCTCTCCCTTTCTCCCTTTCTCCCTTCCCTTCCCTTCCCTTTCCTTTCAGTTCCATTCCTTTCCTCTTCATTTTTTCTTTCCTTCCTTCCTTCTCTTTCTTTCTTTCTCCCTTCCCCTCCCTTCCCTTCCCCTTTTCCTTCCTTCCTTCTGTCCTTCCTTCCTTCTTCCTCTCTTTCTTTCCTTTCTTTTTTGGTTGAGACAGGGTCATGATCTATCACTCAGGCTAGACTGTAGCGGCATGGTCATGGCTTGCTGCAACCTCAACCTTTCAGGCTCAAGCCATCCTCTCACCTCAGCCCCCAAGTAGCTGGGATTGCAGGTGTGCACCAGTACACTTGGCTAATTTTTAAATTTTTTGGAGAGATGGGGTCTCCCTGTGTTGCCCAGGCTGGCCTCAAACTCCTGGCCTCAAATTATCCTCCTGCCTCAGCTTCTCAAAGTGTTGGGATTACAGGTGTTAGCCACCTTGCCCAACCTTGCATTGATAGTTTTTTTAAAAGTTACTTAGCCTGGTGCAGTGGCTTGTGCCTGTAGTCCGAGCTTCTTGGGAAGCTAAGATGGGAGGATTGCTTGAGCCTAGGAGTTTGAGGCTGCAGTGTTCTCTGATCGTGCCACTGTACTCCAGCCTGGGCAACAGAGCAAGACCCCATCACTGGGGGAAGGGGGGAAATGTTATATACTATCTTCTTGTCTTAGGAATTTTTTTTTTTTTTTTTGAGGCGGAGTCTCGCACTGTCACCCAGGCTGGAGTGCAGTGGAGCGATCTCAGCACACTGCAAGTTCCACCTCCTGGGTTCATGCCATTCTCCTGCCTCAGCCTCCCGAGTAGTTGGGACTACAGGCACCCACCACCACGCCTGGCTAAATTTTTGTATTTTTAGTAGAGATGGGGTTTCACTGTGTCAGCCAGGATGATCTCGATCGCCTGACCTCAGGTGATCCGCCCGCCTTGGCCTCCCAAAGTGCTGGGATTCTAGGCATGAGCCACCGCGCCGGGTCATCTTAGGGACTTTTTAAAAACTTGTTCTATTAAGAAAGCAATACCTGCTTTTCTCCTCTTAAGGAGATGACATGCCCAGAGATGCTCAATTAATTGTTCTGAAGAGGGGCTGCGGCATGGGCTTATTTCTCCCTTCAGGAACCATTGTTCCAATGTATTTAACCTATAACTCTCCCTGACATGACTTTTCAGAAACACGTTTGGGCCCAAATCCATCTGCAAGCACAGATTCCAGTTCCTTTGCATCCAGTGGAAATTCAGAGCCTGCAAAACATTGGCAAGAGTGTCATTCTTTCTTTTCTCCTCTTCCAGAATCATCACCTATCTTTACTGGCAGATCACAGAGGGAAGGAAGATTATGATAAGGCTGCTCCATGAGCAGATCATTAATGTAAGTCTCCTTGGATCCCTCTGATGTCCGCCCTCACCCTTTTTAAACGCTGTATAAGGAACACTTTCAAACATCCTCCAAAATAAAGAGAATACTACAATGAACTCTCATATCCCTGCTCTCAGCCCTAACAACCATCAATCTTTTTATATTCTTATTTCATCTACACTTTCTCTTCCCAGCAAATCCCTTATTTTTATTCTTAGTATTTATTTATTTTAATAGTAATAATAATTATTATTATTTTGAGACAGAGTTTTGCTCTTGTTGCCCAGGCTGGAGTGCAGTGGCGCAATCTTGGCTCACTGCAACTTCTGCCTTCAGGGTTCAAGCGATTCTCCTGCCCCAACCTCCCAAGTAGCTGGAATTACAGGTGCCTGCCACCACGCACAGCTAATTTTTGAATTTTTAGTGGAGACAGGGTTTCACCATGTTGGCCAGGCTGGTCTCGAACTGCTGACCTCAGGTGATCCACCTGCCTCCCAAAGTGCTGGGATTACAGGCATGAGCCACCACACCCAGCCTTATTTTATTTTTTTAGAGGTGGGGGTCTTGCTATGTTGCCCTGGCTGGATTCAAATTCCTGGGCTTCTGCCTCAGCCTCCGGAGTAGCTAAGATTACAGGCAGGTGCCACTCCATCTGGCTCCTTGGATTATTTTAAAGCAAATCTTAGGGTTTATATTATTTTTTGTCTATTAAAACTTTTATATATCTCTATAAGATAAAGACTTTATTTATTTATTTATTTATTTATTTAGAGACAGAGTTTCACTCTTGTTGCCCAGGTTGGAGTGCAGTGGAGCGATCTTGGCTCACTGCAACCCCTGCCTCCCGGGTTCAAGCGATTCTTCTGCCTCAGCCTCCCGCATAGCTGGAATTACAGGCGCCCGCCACCACACCCGGCTAATTTTGTATTTTTAGTAGAGATGGAGTTTCTCCATGTTGGTCAGGCTGGTCTCAAACTTGCGACCTCATGTGATCTGCCTGCCTCGGCCTCCCGAAGTGCTGGGATTACAGGCGCGAGCCACCGCGCCCGGCCGAGATAAAGACTTTAAAAAAAACATAACTACAATATTATCATCACACTTAAAAAACTTACCAATAATTTATTATTATCATCTTATATCCAATGTTTACGTTTCCCCAATTGTCCCCTTAAGTGTCTTTTTATACTAGAACTGCACAAGTCAGGATCTGAAAAGGGGGTACATGTTGCATTTGGTTAATGTGCCCTTCTTTCTTTTTTCTTTTTTTTGAGACGGAATCTCACTGTGTCTCCCAGGCTGGAATGCAGTGGCATGATTTTGGCTCACTGCAACCTCTGCCTCCCGGGTTCAAGTGATTCTCCTGCCTCAGCCTCCTGAGTAGCTGGGATTACAGGTGTGTACCACCACGCCAGGCTAATTTTTGTATTTTTAGTAGAGACGGGGTTTCACCATGTTGACTAGGCTGGTCTGAAACTCCTGACCTCAAGTGATCCACCCACCTTGGCCTCCCAAAGTGCTGGGATTACAGGTGTGAGCCACCGCACCCAGCCGATATGCCTAACTTTCTTTTACTCTACAACCATTTACCACTTCCCCTCCCTACTTCCTCTTTTCTTTTTATTGTTAAAGAATGCAGGTCATCTGTTTCATATTTTCCATATCCTACAGATATCTTTTTTTTTGTTTTGACATGGAGTCTCGCTCTGGGGCACATGCCTATGGGGGATACTGGAAACCGTTTTTCCTGACTATTGGGATGTGGCATGTAAGTTGCTTCCAGCAGCCGACTTCTGGAGGCTACTTTCTCAAGCCTGTTAGGGGAATTGCTTTAAAGGAGAATACTACAGTGCAGGAAGGCTCTGGGGGATAATTTGGTTTTACTGTGAAATGTTTCTTTTCTTTCACCAAAAGATGGCAGCAACCTCTATGCAACTTCTAGGACCTACCTGCCTGAAAATCAAAGTTCTTCCCATCAATTGCTTTCTCAATTCCATACCATCATTCATTCATATTTTTCTTTCTTTCTGGTTTTGTTTTCCTTCTTGGTAGGAGGGCAAAGATAAAATGTTCCTGATAGAAAAATTGATCAAGCTGCAGGATATGGAGAAGAAAGCAAACCCCAGCTCACTTGTTCTGGAAAGGAGAGAGGTGGAGGTGAGGCTGGAGGCTGCCTTGGGGACCCCTGGGACACGAACTTGCTTCCATGTAAAAAGTGAATCAGAGAACTACAGACCAAGCTCTTGGGATCATGGAAGGGCCCTTCACTCTCTGTCTTAAGTATTTCTGTGGTTTTTACTTAAAAATAATATTCATGGCCGGGTGCAGTGGCTCACGCCTGTAATCCCAGCACTTTGGGAGGCCGAGGCAGGTGGATCACGAGGTCAGGGGTTTGAGACCAGCCTGGACAATATGGTGAAACCCTGTCTCTACTAAAAATACAAAAATTAGCTGGGCATGGCGGCACATGCCTGTAGCCCCAGCTACTTGGGAGGCTGAGGCAGAAGAATCACTTGAACCCAGGAGACGGAGGTTGCGGTGAGCCAAGATCGTGCCACTGCACTCCAGCCTGGGTGACAGAGTGACACTCTGTCTCAAAAAAAAAAAAAAAAAAAAGAAGAAGTAATATTCATTTATTCAGCACTTTTCATGCCTGTACTTTTTCTAGGTGCTGGGGTTACGGTGAACAAAACAAAGCCCCTGCCCTCATGGAACTTGCACGCTTGTTTTTCACAACCCCGATAATACAGAAGTAGATCCCACTGAGATGAAAAGGGCCCTGAAATCTCATCTCACTGTGAATACTTCAGTGTCTATTCTTGCAAATCTATTTCCCTAGGCATCTGCAAACATACCTGTATCTACCAACACTTTAATTTACTTGTTTATTACAAAAGTGAGGCTATATTATACAAATAGTATCATAACTTCCTTCCCCCGCAGCCCACCACTAAATACTACATCTTGAACGATGTTTAATTCTGTACATATTTGGATATTTGGGTTGTTTCTATGTTTTTAAATACTCAAAACAGTAGATGATGAAACATTTTGTTACAATTATTTTTTGGGTGTTTATAATCGCAGCTACTCTGAGGGAGGGGAGGACTGCTTGAGGCGAGGAGTTTAAGACCAACATAGCGAGACCCCATCCCTTAAAAAATTTTAGTAATTAGGCACGGTGGCATGCAACTGTAGCTTCAGCTACTCAGGAAGCTGAGGTGAGAGGATTGCTCAAACCCAGGAGTTTGAGGCTACAGTGAGCTATGATCCCACCACTGCACTCCAGCTTGGGAGGCAGAACAAGACCCTGTCTCTAAAAAAAATTACCCTGGGTGCAGTGGTTTCCTCCTGTAATCCCCAGCACTTTGGGAGGCCGAGGCAGGTATATCACTTGAGGTCAGGGGTTCGAGACCAGCCCAGCAAACATGGAGAAACCCATCTCTAGTAAAAATATAAAAAACAAAAACAAACAAACAAGAAAACTTAGCTGGGTGTTATGGTGCACATCTGTAATCCCAGCTACTTGGGAGGCTGAAGCACAGGAATCACTTGAACCCAGGAGGTGGAGATTGCAGTGAGCCAAGGTCGTGCCATTGCACTCCGGCCTGGACAACAGTGCAAGACTCCGTGTCCCAAAAAAAAAATTAAAAAGTTATTTTTTGTGAATATTTCTGCCACAAAGCATGTACATGACAATGTTAATAGATACTGCTATATCATTCCCTTAAAAAGATTTAATCAATTTCATTCTTACCAAGAGAATATAAAGATACATGAAACCCTGCTCTAATTCCAAAGCCTTGCTTGCTTCCTGAGTGTCCTGAAAATACAGATGAACAGTAAATCCACCTTAATGCAATTGCCACTCATGTTGGAAATTGTGATCTTGACAGAAGTGATTGACATGTAATTTACCATCTGTGCAAATTTATATTGTCAGCACAATTTAGGTAAGGGATCTAGAGGCCTAAAGGTAGATTCTCTGAAGGTAAGGACCACGTCTGTGCACTTGTCACCCCAGGTCCTAATTTATTACCTGGCATAATATGAATGCTCAGTGAATATCTGTGGAATGGCCAGGTGCGGTGGCTCACACCGGTAATCCCAGCACTTTGGGAGGCCGAGGTGGACAGATCACTTGAGGTCAGGAGTTCGAGACCAGCCTGACCAACATGGTGAAACCCTGTCTCTACTAAACATAAAAAAAAAAATTAGCCAGGCGTGGTGGCAGGCACCTATAATCCCAGCTACTCCAGAGGCTGAGGCGAGAAAATTGCTGGAACCCGAGAGGCGGAGGTTGCAGTGAGCCGAGATCACGCCATTCCACTCCAGTCTGGGAGACAAAGCAAGACTCTGTCAAAAAAAAAAAAAAAAAAAAAAAAAAAAAAAAAAAGAGTATCTGTGGAATGAATGAATGGAATCACTCTCCCTAAAAAACAAAACATGTTCAATATTTCTATGGCAGAGACTTGGCCTTAATCTGTCATCCCTTAATTTTAAAATGGTGGGGGGCTCACAAATTGTGCCAACTATGCAACAAGACCCAGAATCTGCATTCTTCCTCCTTGACGTGGCTGCTTGTTTTTTTCTTTTTCAGCAACAAGGCTCTTTGCATTTGGGGGAACGTGATGGCAGTCTTGGTGAGTAATTAAACTGGGACAGAATAAGACACATTTATTTCTGGTGAAATATCCTAAGACAAGTGTAAGAATTGCTCGTGTGTCCGTTACTTTTTCAGTTGCAAATTGGATCCAAACTGGCTTAAGCAAAATTCCAAGAATAATTCTTGCTTTAGGCCTCGCCTAACAATGTCACAATGTCACCAGAACCCGGTTTCTTTCAGTTCCGTTCTTACCCATGTTAGTTCCTTTTGCAATAGACTCTTCCTAATAAGTGCAAGACAGCTTTATCAACTTCTTGTATCTTCTCAGAGTCAGTCTGGTGGGAAAGACTGAGGGACCCAGGATTCTCATGGTGTTTCACAGGATCTGACTGGGTGATGTCCCCATCTATGAACCAATTGTTGTGGCTGCAAAAATGTGGCAGTTCCCTTGATCACATGATTTCATCTGTAGATACAGGTGGTGCAACCATGAAAACCATAGGGACCGAGAGTAGGGAAGGGTGACTTCCTAAAGAAAATCTTGGGCTGATGCCAGGAGAGCGAATTCTGGGCAGGAAACAAACAAGCAAACCCATTTTTTTTTTGAGATAGCATTCACTGATGACTTCCAGTGATGGGAGTTCAAGGGAAGGATTATAGGAACTAAAAGGAAGAGGCAAGGAAGGCATGAGAAGCTATGGAATCTTGAAGGCAAGTTGGTCTTTCCCTTGTAGAGATGGGGCAGAGTGTGCCTGTGTTAACTTCTCTTTCCTGTGTCAAACTAGACTTGCGATTTAGAAGATCAGTTCAAGAAGGTAATCCCAGGGCCTGATGACTGTTTTGGTAACCAGACACCAATCAAATAAGGAGAGGAGATGAAAATGGAATGATTTCTTCCATGCCACCTGTGCCTTTAGGAACTTCCCAGAAGAAAATCCAAGCCTTTAGCCAAGAGTGGAAACTGACTACCATGTAATTATCAAAGTAAAATTGGGCATTCCATGCTATTTTTAACACCTGGATTGCTGATTTTTCAAGACAAAATACTTGGGGTTTTCCAATAAAGATTGTTGTAATACTGAAACGAGCCTACAAAAACCTTGGAAGAGATAACTAGGGAATAATGTATATTATCTTCAAGAAATGTGTGCATGAATGATTGCTTCTTAGAAATCTCTCCTGCCAGACTTCCCAGACCTGGCAAAGGTTTAGAAACTGTTGCTAAGAAAAGTGGCCCATCCTGAATAAATATGTAATACTCCAGCAGGGATATGAAGCCTCTGAATTGTAGAACCTGCATTTATTTGTGACTTTGAACTAAAGACATCCCCCATGTCCCAAAGGTGGAATACAACCAGAGGTCTCATCTCTGAACTTTCTTGCGTACTGATTACATGAGTCTTTGGAGTCAGGGATGGAGGAGGTTCTGCCCCTATGAAGTGTTATACATGACCATCAAAGTCCTACGTCAAGCTAGCTTTGCACAGTGGCAGTACCGTAGCCAATGAGATTTATCCGAGACACGATTATTGCTAATTGGAAATTTTCCCAGTACCCCACTGTGATGACTTGAAATATAATCAGCGCTGGCAATTTTTGACAGTCTCTATGGAGACTGAATAAGAAAAAATAAAAGAAAAGAAATTAGCTGGGTGCGATGGCTTATGCCTGTAATCCCAGCACTTTGGGAGGCTGAGGCAAGCGGATCACTTAATGTCAGGAGTTCAAGACCAGCCTGACCAACATGCTGAAACCCTGTCTCTACTAAAAATAAAAAAACTAGCTGGGCGTGGTGGTGCATGCCTATAATCCCAGCTACTTGGGAGGCTGAGGCAGGAGAATTGCTTGAACCTGGGAGGCAGATGTTGCAGTGAGGCGAGATTGTACCACTGCACTCCAGCCTGGGCAACAGAGTGAGACTCTGTCTCAAAAAAATAAATAAATAAATAAATAAAGTAAATTAAAAGTCTTATTCAAACCAAATATGAAACTGGTGGTGATGTGTGGAATGTGTGTGTGCGCGCATATGTAATGAATACGTGTGTGTATAATGTTTTTGCAGGTTTGCCAAATGATTCACAAGCCACGTGGCTGTTCTTAACACTGAAGGGTCCAGCAGAAAGGTGCAACTACTCAGGGCAGAGGAGCCTCCTAAGAAATCACTCGCATAAAACCTAATTGGAACTGAATTTAGAAAGCAGTTAAGATACATTTGAAACACAAGCACCCAACCAGTGCTGTCATTCATTCCCTTTTTTTTATTTTTAAGAGATAAGGCTGGGCTGTGTTGCCAGGCTTGACTCAAACTCCTAGGTCAAGCAGTCCTCCCACTTCAGCCTGCCAAGTAGCTGGGACTACAGGCACACGCCACTGCCCTTGACCACGCACTTTTTCATTCACTTATTTTTTTCATTAATTCACTTCATTGGAGGAATTAATTTCTTTTGGTGTCATCTTTGGTAACAGTTGTATGTAGTGTTCATCCATCCATTCATTCAACAAATATGGACCAAATAGTGGTGAGCAAGATGGTGAACAATTCATGGTGCTGCCTGTCTAGCAGGTTTAGACATGAATTTAATTCTTAAGCAATAATTAATTACACTTGTAGTAGGTGCTCTGAAGAAGCACAGGAACTAAGGGAGACTTGTCTGTGGGGTCAGTTCAGGCAACCCATGGAAGTGATGTTGGAAGTGATTTTATTCCCCTTGGGGTCATCTTAGTGCTGTTTGTGCTTTTTTCTTTGCTTTTTTTTTTTTTTTTTTTTTTTGAGATGGAGTTGGAGCCTCCCTCTGTCTCCCAGGCTGGAGTGCAGTGGCGCAATCTCAGCTCACTGCAACCTCCCCCTCCTGGGTTCAAGTGATTCTCCTGCCTCAGCCTCCCGAGTAGCTGGGATTACGGGAGCGTGCCACCAGGTCCGGCTAATTTTTGTATTTTTAGTAGAAACGGGGTTTCGCCATGTTGGCCGGGCTGGTGTCGAACTCCTAACCTCAGGTGATCCGCTCGCTTCAGCCTCCCAAAGTGTTGGGATTACAGGCGTGAGCCACTGCGCCCGACCGCTGCTTGGGCTTCTACAATGAAATCTGAACTCTCTCTGAAAGCATCACTTTTGCTCATTCACCAGATGCTAAGTGCTTCCATCTGGAATGCTTCTCCCTTCACCTCCATCCCTTGTCTCCACTTCAGTGCAGCCCTGCTTCTTTTGGAGGGGTACATGCAGTGGCTAGTGGCTCATGCCTGTAACCCCCACACTTTGGGAGGCTGAGGTGGGCGGATCACCTGAGGTCAGGAGTTCGAGACCAGCCTGGCCAATATGGTAAGTCCTCATCTCTACTAAAAATACAAAAATTAGCTGGGTGTGGTGGCGTGCGCCTGTAATCCCAGCTACTCAGGAGGCTGAGGCACAAGAACTGCTTGAACCCAGGAGGTGGAGGTTGCAGTGAGCTGAGATCGCACCACTGCAGTTCAGCCTGGGTGACAGAGTGAGACTGTCTCAAAAAATAAAGAAAAAAACTACTGTACATGGAAAGCATTTTAAACAGTCTAGGATATGGTAGGCAGTCAATAAATGTTAATTAGCAAGGATTTTACATGCACTCTTTCATTTAATCACCACCACCGCAAGAATACTACCCCTATTTTACAGATAAATTAAGTAACTTACCCAAGGTCATACAGCTGGTAAGTTGCTGAACAGGAATGCAGACTTGGCTTTCTCTGATTCCAAATCCTGTTATTAACCCTATACTAAGCCTTCCAAGGAAGTGCTTAATAGGAGTTATTAATACCTTATTTCATCATTCAAATTCTCCACCTTTTGAGGCCCTGACCATCTTAGCATAGGACCTAAATCCTTAATTTGGCCTGGCTCAATCAAAGGCAAAATGGATTTGGGATAAAGATCAAGAGACAAGAGATCTCATGGCTCTCTAGAGATCTTCCCACAACACAAAGGGATATTATTATTATTATGAAATTTTTAGAGATTGGAGTCAAACTCAGTCGCCCAGGCTGTAGTGCAGTGGCACGATCCTAGCTCACTGCAGCCTCAACCTGCTAGGCTCCAGTGATCCTCCCATCTCAGCCCCTATTTGTAAATTTTTTGTAGAGATGGGGTCTCACCATGTTGCCCAGGCTAGTGTTGAACTCCTGGCTTTAAGCAGTCCTCCCGCCTTCGCTTCCCAAAGTGACAGGATTACAGGCATGAGTCACCATGCCTGGCCAAGGGATATTATTAACTCCATACTGCCCCCAAGAGAAATCCTTCCCTGCCAGTTGCTGTGTACCCTCAGAAGTTACCCCAGGGCTGAATTCAGTTGACAGAGGTATCTTTTTTTTTTTTTTTTGAGACAGAGTCTTGCTCTCTGGCCTAGGCTGGAGTGCAGTGGTGCAATCTTGGTTCACTGCAACCTCTTGACTCCTGGGTTCAAGCAATTCTCCTTGCTTCAGCCTCCTGAATAGCTGGGATTGCAGGCATGTGCCACCATGCCCAGCTAATGTTTGTATTTTTAGTAGAGACGGGGTTTCCCCATCATGGCCAGGCTGGTCTCGAACTCCTGGCCTCAAGTGATCCACCCGCCTCAGCCTCCCAAAGTGCCGGGATTACAGGTATGAGCCATTGCTCCTGGCCTAATGTATCTTCTTTGGTCACTTTTTCCTCCCTCTTTCACTCTAGTCATAACATGGCATGGAAGTACATGCAGTTTAGACATTTGTTCCACTCAATGAACAAATCTTTGTTGTTCATTTTAAAATTCAAGAAAATTTTTTTGCAAATGCTGATTCAAAACGTACCAAGCCCCATCTATCATGCCTATGCCAATACAATCTGTCACAAAAAAGTTTGCTTCTCATTGTCACATAGCTGTGGAGACTGGTGGCCTTCTAAAATCACTGTCCGGCTGCTGCCAAGTGTGAGGCCAGCAACCCACGGCAGGGATGCAGGAGGGAAGCCATGGCTAAGCTGTGGGCCTGGACATAGGCCACAGATGGGGTTGAAAGATGAGAAGGGGTAAGCTAGAGGAGACAGACGGCGTTGCCATTAAAAAAAATTCAACTTCATTTTAATGTTGCTACTTAAGTTCACAATAAAATCCCTGGAAGTTCAAACTGGAAAGAGCAGTCGGGGTCATGGGCTTAACAATATAAAGGCAGATTCAGTGAGGGGTAAGGGTAGTGGCTCTGGGGGCAGACTGACCTAGATTTGCATGTCAGTTGTACCAAACTCAAGACACCTTGGGTAAGTGGTTTTATGAAGTACCTCAGTTCTTCTTCAGTAGATAGAGTGCTAACACCTCCATAAGACTTTTGTATGGATTGAGTAAGATAATGCAGGTTAAACCACTTGTATAGTTTCTGGCTAACTGTAAACAAGAAGTTCTAGAAGTTCTAGTTATCTTTTTTTTTTTTTTTTTAAGAGTCAGGTTCTCACTGTGTCACCAAGGTTGTAGTGCCGTGGTGTAATCATGGCTCATTGCAGCCTTGAACTTCTGGGCTCAAGTGATCCTCCCACCTCAACCTCCTGAATAGCTGGGAATACAGGCATGCACCACCATGCCTAATTTTTTAGAGATGGGGTCTTGCTATGTTGCCCAGTCTGGCCTCAAGTAATCCTCCTGCCTCAGCTTTCTGAATTGCTGGGATTATTGGCATGAGCCACTGTGCCCAGCTAAGCTGTGACTTTTGAGGCAACCCCTTCCCTTCCACAGAGTTTAGTTTCCTCATTTGTAAAATGAGGACAAACCTAGATGTTTTTGGAAGTCTCTTCCAGTTCTAATTGCCTATGATCACATCTGTTGCAGAGCTTCCTAAAAAGCCTGGAAAAGTGCAACTCTGCCCCCTGGTGGTTTGCAGCTCTCTATTCAAGATGCTATAAATCCCTCATTGGCTTCAAGACCTCCCTACCATTTTGGTTGCTGTACACTGAAGCCTCACTGGATTGCATGGTGGCTTCCCCAAATTCCGTATGCCTTAGGATATGATGCTTGGCACACAGTTTTCCTTTAGTGCTCCTTTTAATGATTTTATTAGTATGGCCACAAGTTTGATGTCTACAGTACATGTTAACATAGCTAAGTATAAATATTTGAAATAAGTGTAGCAAGTTTTAAAATGTCAACTCTGAGTTATCATGCATGTCCCATGCATTTACATCTGCATCTGCAAATTGTACAATTCAATCTGTGCTTATCCTCACTGGGTCTCCCTGTGTGCCTCAGCTAGGGCAGGGCAGGGGCTGTTGTGCGTTTTTTCAGACCCAGATTTTCAAGAGCAACAGTGTTGAACTCTGGCATTCCATGGTGCATGGTGGCAACACTGGGTTTAGCTTTGGTTCAGGTAAAAATGCAGTGACCAACTATTGCATTTGTGTGAGTCACCTGATTCTCCAGGGCCTGGGCTAGCACAAAGGGTATTTTGATATCCCTGTATGAGGCCCCTGGCAGTTTCTGAACCCGTCTCGTCCCAGCGTAAAAGTCTAGAAGTGAGGTTCGCAGTCTTCCACCATGCTGTCAGTGATATAGCTGGAACCAAGATGGGATTCATAGTAACTCTTTTCATCAAAGGTATTAACAGTCCAACCAACAACCTGGATTCCTTTAGCTGACCACTTCTTCAAGTAGGCCCTGGGGAAAGAGGAAAGCCAATCCTGTTAGAATAATAAGCAGCTGTCTCAGGAATCTATAATGGCCACTAAGTATGGTGTTCACTGCATACCAATAGTGCCCAGAGAATGCCTCCTAACTGGCTTCTGCACTGTGATCACAGGGACTGTTCCAAAACCTAGGATGCCATGAACCTCCTCTACACTGTCCCAGCTTAAAATATTTCAGTAGCTCACTAATGATCGCCACCCCCAACTGTCCTTGGCACAGCCACTGAAGGTGTGCCTGACCTGGCCCCGACCTGTCTCCTTGGCTTCATCTCACACCACACTCCCCCTTTCTTTTCTGTGCTGATTAATTTTAAATTAATTGAAAGAATATTAATTTTCTTTCAATTCCTAGAAAGAACCATGCTCCTTCCTGCCAGAGCACATTACATGTATTTTTCTCTCTGATCTGGATTCCTCCCAATTCCCACTCACCCTTCAGATCTTAGCTTAACTGTCACTTCCTTGGGGATGCTGTTTCTGACAACCCAGACCAGATCAGATTATAGTCCATGCACAGTTTTCTCTGACATAGCCTGTATCTTAGTTTTAATTTTATATTGATTGGATTTTTATTTGATTAGCATCTCTCTCTCTCCCACTTGGCTATAAACGTCACAAAGGCAGAGATCATGGCTTTGATTCTTTACCCACTGCATCTTCAGCTTCTCAACATGGAACCTTGCAATAGTGTAGGCACTTACCAAATATTTATTGGACTGAATCATGTATGTCTAAAATAATACTAGACCTACAACTCTAATTAGCTGAAATATACAGATATAGAATTGCCAAAGAAATGATTCCGAGATCGCTAGCAGGTTAGGAAACGGAAATTTTATGGGGAGAGATGGGGGAGTGCCTATAACGTAAGACAGTAGTGGGGAGGTTGGTGCCCACAGGATGTCCTCACTGTGGTTCTGCCCAGGATCCTGTGTTGGCTTTCAAAAAAACCAGTCACAGAAATAAAATCCCTTGCTCAGCATAGTTTCGCAGGTTCATTTTTTTTTCTTCAAAATACACTAAAAAACTGAAAATATGTGATCGACTTGGTCTGAAAACAGTGAAATATGCCTGAACTCTTCCCACCTAAGAAGCAAAATTGGCAATCCAATTTAGAGGCATGGTAAGCTTTGCAGGTCAGAACCAATTCAGGTTGTCTACTCTGTTAATCCTTCCTTTCAAATAAGAGCATTCAGGATGTCTGTCTGGGTAAAATAAAAAACCTTCCAACTTACGGGGATACAAAATCCTTTTGCATGAGGAAAGCTGAAATTCCACACAGGTACCACAAGATATTATGCATGCTCCAATCGAGCAAAATGTCCATCATAACAAATATAAAATGTTTCCAGAAAGTATCATAGCGTGGTTTCCCATCTCCTGTATGGCTTAGGCTCCAAGGTCTGTGAGTTAATGCTGTTATTACATCCCGATCTGTTTGTCTCATCTGAAAAGGAATTTGGGGAAGTAAAATAATGATCATATATAAAGTTGAATACTTATTAGTTTAGATTTAGCCAATGTGCTCAATCAGACAAGGTGGTCATGGTTGGTACCCTGACCTGGTATCTACTAAATAAGTTCTCAATCATAAACCCTTTGAGAAAATAATGTGAAGAATGTAAAGCATTAATATGCAGCACATACGAGAACTTTTTTTTTTTCACAATCCTTAAAAACTGCAATCCTATCTTTAAAATGGAAAAATTAAAACTTCAGGATCAAATTTTAATAATGTCACGAGAATAAACTTTTAATTGGCTATCGACTTAAATCCTGGCCAGAGATAATTAATTAGAACTCAATGAGGATGGAACCAAGGTCAGTTCAAGATGGGCTGTTTAGTTTTGACCCTTTCCAGAGCAAATGGCTGAAGAGTTGTAGGGGTGAGGAGGGGGACGGGGAAGTGAGGTGGGAAGGGAGAGAAGGGATTGTGACGAGAGAATGGGAGAGGACAACAGAGAAATGGAGAGATGCGGGTGGAGTTCCTTCAGTCTCTGCTCTGGGGGAATGTCTTATACATTTTAAAGGACTCTGTGGTCAAGGAAGTTTGGGAAACACTGTTCCAAATGTCTGCAAGCCCCATGACCCTATTCAACTCCATGACAGCTTCTATTGATAGGCTCTATCCTCACTGTAAAAATTTTCAATGTATGCTCTGTTGGTCATTGGTAAAGAATGCTACGGAACCAGCTTGTTATTTTGGAAACTGGTAAATAAAAGGAAAGATAAAGCATTTATTCTGCCTATTTGGTAACTAAATAGTAGAGGAGGAAAAGTTTCTTTTTACAGATCTATTTCAGCTAATGCAAGAAGTAATAGAATTAAAATATCAACATTTTGTAGCTCCCTAGAAAATGGACAGATCTGGCCAATGAGCATCAATAGCAGCTAACAACAACAGGAGTCAACCAGATGTCAAGTGCCTCCTGATGGAAAAACACCCTCATCTCTAGAGTTATCTTGCCAAGAATAACCAACCCTAACCTCATCAAGGCAAGCTTCCAGCTCTTGCTACCAGTTTATAGAAAATAAAGAGAAAAAAGTATTAAACCATATCATGGCATAATCAGCAAAATTTGGACTTGGGTAAACTCTACAAAACAATAATCTGGTTTCTTCAGTAAATACGAAACAAGGACTCCCCCAAAACAAACAAACAAACAAAAAAACAGAGAGAGAGAGACGGAACCTGCAAGTTTTAAGATTTACAGTTGCCAGCAGGGCACAGTGGCTCACACCTGTAATCACTTTGGGAGGCCGAGGCAGGCAGATCACCTGAGGTCAGGAGCTCGAGACGAGCCTGGCCAACATGGCAAAACCCCATCTCTACTAAAATACAAAAAAAATTAGCCAGGCATGGTGGTGTGTGCTTGTAATCCCAGCTACTCAGGAGGCTGAGGCAAGAGAATTGCTTGAACCCGGGAGGCAGAGGTTGCGATGAGCCGAGATCATACCATTGGGCGACAGAGCAGGACTCCGTCTCAAAAACAAACAAACAAAAAAAGATTTATGATTGTAACACGCAGATCTTATTTGGGTCCTATTCAAATGAGCAATTTATGAAAAACAAAAAACCATTTATGACATTTCTGAGACAAGTCAAAATTTATACACTGGATATTTGATGATATGAAGAATTTATTGTTAATAATTTTTAGATGGGATAATGGCATTGTGGCTATGTTTTTAAAAAGGCATCAGTAGGCTGGTTACGGTGGCTCATGCCTGTAATCCCAGCACTTTGAGAGGCTGAGGTGGAAGGATTGCTTAAGCTTAGGAGTTGGAGAACTGCCTGGGTAATACAGGGAGACCCTGTCTCTACAAAAAATAAAAATAAAAAATTAGCTGGGCGTGGTGACGTGCGCCTGTGGTCCCAACTACTTGGAAGGCTGAGGCAGGAGGATCATTTGAGCCTGGAAGGTCAAGAGTGCAGTGAGCTGTGATCACACCACTGCACTCCAGCCTGGGAAACTGAGGGAGAACCCGTCTTTAAAAATAAATAAATAAAATAATAAAATGGCATCACTTTTTAAAGATTCTTACTGCAATTTTATGGATGGAATAAGATTTGCTTCAAAATAACACTGGGGAGGATCAATGGGGTTATGGGTGAAATGAGCTGGATTACAGTTAAGGGGAGGGTGCACTGTACTACTCTATTTTATGCATGCTTTAGATTCTCCATAATTAAGAATTTATTTTATGAAGGTATGTTCTGCTGTTAGTTGGTGAGAAGTGGGGGCTACATAATTCTTTTCTGTTGTGAGAATTTTACCACAGTAATCTGAGTGAGCCTATAAACAACATAAAAGAAGAGGCAAAAGAGGAATAATGGCATTCTGTAAGGAGTATGAGTACATTCCCCTTCTGGAATTTCTCTTGTTAATTTAAAAGAGGAGCTTCTCAACTGTGACCTTGATGCAGTTCACTTTGATAGGCATCTATCCTGTGCTTACACAGCCCATTGCAATTATCTACACCAGCTCACCTATTATGTCCAAGAAAAATCCCGAACGTTACCTTATAGATAACTTCTGGCAAGAAAGAACAGACCACACTATTATTGTACAGTTGAGGAAATTCCATATACATTTTCTTTAGAGCCTCAGTAGCCTGTAAAATAAAGAGATTCATATATTTAAAATTGATTAAAATGTGATAGATAGCCCCAGCCAATAACTATCATAAGTACAACCCTATGGAATAAAACAGAAGTTTACTAGAAATGGAGGTGCTGAAATTATTGGCAGAGTCTATTATCCACTGGGATGCATTTTAAACTCACACCAGCAGCAAACAAGGAAGAAGGTGGAGTACTGCTGCTTTACTCCCTCTGAGGGCCTCACCCCTTTTGTCATACTTTTGAAAAGTATGGTAAGCCGTAGGCCAGATGAGGCCAGAGGCAAAATTTTCCTTGCCTTATACCCTAGTTTAGCCACTATGAAAAGTCCTTTCATACCCACAGCTCTATCACTCTGTGCCTTTTCCAAATGAAACATGAGCCAGCCAGTCTGGGAACTACAGAGGGTAGATTTCTCAGTCCAGGGGACTGAGAGGACGCATTACCCATCACCAATATGGAGGGAGAGGCAATGGGGCAAGGGTAGGAGGGACTGGGAAGAGTTAAGGGGCTCCCAATTCTTCCCAACGTGAACAGAAGTTTCTTTTTATAGTAGTCTAGCTACGAAATGAAGAAGACATGATAGAATTTAAGTATTATTTGGTAACTCCTAGTGAAGTGACCTCAATAGCAGCTAACAACAAGAAAGTCACCAGCCATGTGGGATGCAATGCTGCTGCTGCATAATTCGTGAAACACTGCTAATTTTTGGAATGTCACACATACCCCTAACCAAATATGATGAGCAAAATGCATTCCCCCACCAAAATAAAAAAGAACACGAATTATCCATGTCATGCCTCCTCTTCACTAATGCAACTGAAGGCGAGCTATAGAAAGCTTTTTTTTTTTTTTTTGCTGTTTGAACAAAGACATGCACTGTAAACTCTTCGCGTTTACATTATTTAATTCTCACAACAACCCTATGTGGTAACTGCTTTTAGTATCCCCACTTTACCCATGAAGAAACTGAAGCTCATCAAAGTTAAGGTTATCCTGTAGTAAGAGCTCAGTCAAGGACTGTTGGAGTCCCAAGCCCATGATTTTGGCCACCGTGCTCTACTAGCTCCACTTTGCTGCCTACACTTGTCCCTTTCTACTACCATCTTGGTGAATTAGGTCACTATGTTCTACCCAGTCTTGGCTGAACACCCATGAGCACCCATCCAGAAAACTCAAATAGCTAGATTTTTTTTTAAATGTCTACTTCTTTTTAAAAAGTATTCTAAGAGAAGCCAGGTGTGGTGGCTCACACCAGTAATCCCAGCACTTTGGGAGGCCAAGGTGGGCAGATCACTCAAGGCCAGAAGTTTGAGACCAGCCTGGCCAACACGGCAAAACCCCATCTCTATCAAATATACAAAAATTAGCCGGGTGTGATGGCACATGCCTCTAATCCCAGCTGCCTGGGAGGCTGAGGCAGGAGAATTGCTTGAACCCCGGAGGCAGAGGTTGCAGTGAGCCAAGATCGCACCAATGCACTCCAGCCTAGATGACAGAGTGAGACACTGTCTCAAAAAAAGAAAAAAAAAAAAAAAAAAAAAAAAAAATATATATATATATATATAAAAGAGAATAAGCATGAAAGTCAGTATACCATGGGTGAAATGTAGGACCTATCAGGGTTCCCAAATGTGGGCTGTAACATGTTCCTTGAGCCCACCCTAGACATTTTCAGAATCTCTTCCCTAGGGAGAATGGCCCAGGAATTTGTATTTTAAAATAGGTATTCCAGGTGATTCTAAGGCAGACCGATTGGAAAACCTAGATGTATACAACTATCAGTTTACCAGAATAATAAATTAGTTACCATTCTCTCCCTTCTTCAAAAATAGGAGTTAACTGTAATAAAATTAGAGTGTATACTTAGGCTCCACATTTCAGGTTTTTTTTTTTTGAGATGGAGTCTCGCTCTGTCACCCAGGCTGGAGTACCACTGGCGCAATCTTGGCTCACTGCAACCTCCGTCTTCCTGGTTCAAGTGATTCTCCTGCCTCAGCCTCCCGAGTAGCTGGGATTACAGGTGCCCGCCACCACGTCCAGCTAATTTTTGTATTTTTAGTGGAGATGGGGTTTCGCCATGTTGGCCAGGCTGGTCTCGAACTCCTGACCTCAGGTGATCCACCCGCCTCGGCCTCCCAAAGTGCTGGGATTACAGGCGTGAGCCACCGCACCCGGCCATTTTGGGTTTTAACAACTGGTTTCAATGATATCATGGGATTAATAAAAAAAAAATGGCATCATCAGAATTCTCAACCAGTAGATGGCCATTACTGATTATTAATATTGCTAGGGGAAAAATACTCAAGTTGCCCAAATGGGGAAAAAAGTACTTGCACTTGAAAAGCTGGTTATAAGAGAACAAATATAATCAGAATCATATCTTCCCACTGATTTTCACTGTAATAATATGTTCTTATGAATAAAAGTGCAGGCCCTAAAATTTAAGCAAAATTTTATCTAGGAATGTTAAACACATTTGAAGAAAATAAATGATTTTCTGTTAAAAGTATAACTGCTAAAATCAATGAATAAAAAAACTATACATAAGGGATATAAATTATACAAAGGGATAAATCTATGTAAAAGGTATATGTTCTGTTAACTATTAGAAGCTTTTAATATAGGAATTCTCTTTAAATGCAGTCCATAGTTGTCCATATAAGGCCCTTAACTTTAAAGCTAGATAAAATTGGTCTTGTGTACAACTTCGGAATTCCTTTTTTTTCAAGTAACTCAAGGTTACTTGAGTGGTTTTTTTCTAGAAGTGCCTTTTTTACTGTTTACTTAATATCTTTTGTAAATGCTTTATGTAAATAATAGAAACTTGACTCTTCCATTTTGTGCTGGTTATTGAATATCAGAAGTTTTGTAAAGGTTCTATAAAAGGTTAAAAAGTTCCATAATGTACTGTTTCCTTAAATGATATAGATTCCTGCATTGTACACTTCCATTAAACAAATATAATTTATAAAGATAAGTTTTAAAAAGAATAAATAACAAAATACATGTAACTTCGGAAATGACTGTCAATGAAATAAGATGTCTTTTTAACAAAGTGAAGTCCACAGTTTAAACTGTACCTTGTTTGCGTGGCCTTTGACATCAAAGAAGATTGTGAGGTTATGATTTAGGCACTCTGCAATGGCTTCCCTCAGGGTAGGGATCTTTTCATCAGGGAAATCATTCCTGTAAGAGAAGAGAAAATACGTTGTAGGAAAACAGAGAAACAGATAAACTGTATTGCAACAAACATTTTGCAAATGTCTCTCAATCAAAAGGAAAGAGTGTTTTCTCCAACTTCCTTTCTTTGACCATAACAAAGTCCACGATAATTTACTGTAAGATTTTTTTTTTTTTTTTGAGACGGAGTCTTGCTCTGTTGCCCAGGCTGGAGTGCAGTGGTGTAATCTCAGCTCACTGGAACCACCAACTCCAGGGTTCAAGCAATTTTCCCGCCCCAGCCTCCCGAGTAGCTAGGACTACAGGCGTGTAACACCACACCTGGCTAATTTTTTGTATTTTTAGTAGTGGCGGGGTTTCACCATGTTGGCCAGGCTGGTCTTGAACTCCTGACCTCAAGTGATCTACCTGCCTTGGCCTCCCAAAGTGCTAGGATTACAGGTGTGAGCCACCGCGCCTGTCCTACTGTAATAATTTGAACCAAATTATAGATATTCTTTTTTCCACATTTTTATTACTATACACTTAGACATATTTTTGTGATATGCGCATAATGTATAATGATGAAATCAGGGTATTTAGGATGTCCATCACCCCAAATATTTATCATTTCTTTGTGTTAGGACATCCAAATCTCCTAGCTATTTTGAAATATACAACAGACTGTTAACTATAATCACCCTACTATGTTATTGAACACTAGAATTTATACCTTCTATCTAACTGTATGTTTGTACTCATTAACCAAATTCTCTTTATTCTCCTCTTCCCCCAACCCTATACCCTTCCCAGCCTCTGGTAACTATCATTCTCCTCTCTACCTCCATGAGATCAACTTTTTTAGCTCCCATATATGAGTGACAACATGTAATATTTGCCTTTCTGCGCCTGGCTTATCTTATTTCATTTAACATAATACCTTCAGTTCCATCCATGTTGCTGCAAATGACAGGATATCATCCTTTTTTATGGCTACATAGTATTCCATTGAGTATATTTACCACAGTTTCTTTATCCATTCATCCACTGATGAACACTTAGGTTGATTCTATATCTTGGCTATTGTGAATAGTTTTGCAATAAACATGGGGGTGCAAGTATGCCTTTGATACACTAGTTTCCTTTCCTTTGGATAGATACCAACTAGTGGGATTACTGGATTGTATGGTAGTTCTATATTTTTAGTTTTTTGAGAAACCTCCATACTGTTTTCCATAATGGCTGTACTAATTTACATTCCCACCAACAGAATATAAGAGTTCCTTTTGCTCTGTATCCTTGCCAGCATCTGGTATTTTAAAAATCTCTTAAATAATGGCCATTCTAACTAGATAAGATGGTATTTCATTGTGGTTTTGATTTGCATTTCCCTACTAATTTGTGGTGTTTTTTCATGCCTGTTGGCCATTTGTGTGTCCTCTTTTGAAAAATGTCTATTCAAATTAGGATTTGAATAGATGTTTTTAATGGGATTATTATTGTTTTTGCTGTTGAGTTCCTTGTATATTCTGGATATTAGTTACTTGTCTGTTGAATAGTTTGCAAATATTTTCTCCTATTCAACAGGTTTTCTTTTTACTCTGTTGATTGTTTCCTTTGCTGTGCAGAAGCTTTTTAGTTTAATATAGTCGCATTTGCCTGTTTTTGTTGCCTGTGCTTTTGAGGTCTTAGCCATAAAATCTTTGCCAAGACCAAAGTCCCAGAGCATTTCCCCTATGTTTTCTTCTAGTAGTTTTATAGTTTCTGGTCTTCAATTTAAACTTTTAATCCATTTTGTGTTGATTTTCTAAATATAGTGAGAGATAGGGGTCTAGTTTCATTATCCTGCATATGGATATCCAGTTTACCCAGTACCAGTTATTGAAGAGAGTGTCCTTTCCCCCACTGTATGTTCTTGGTGCCTTCATGGAAAATCAGTTGGCTGTAAATATGTGGATTTATTTCTTGGTTCTCTATTGTATTCCATTGGTCTATGTATCTGTTGTGTGTCTGTGTGTGTGTATGTGTGTGTGTGTGTCAGTTTTTATACCAATACCATGCTGTTTTGGTTACTGTGGCTTTGTAGTATATCTTGAAGTGAGGTAGTGTGATACATCCAGCTTTGTCCTTTTTGCTCAGTATTGCTTTAGCTATTTGGGCTTCTTTATGGTTCCATATGAATTTTAGGGTTGTTGCTTTTCTATTTCTCTGAAGAATGTCTTTGATATTTTGATAGGGATTGCACTGAATTGTAAATTATTTTGAGTAGAATGGTCACTTTAGGAATATTAATTCTTCTGATCCATGAGCATAGGATATCTTTCCATTTGTGTCCTCTTTAATTTTTCTCATCAGTGTTTTGTAGTTTTCCTTGTAGAGCTCTTTCACCTCTTTGGTTATATTTATCCCTAGGTATTTTATTGTTTTTTTTGGTAGCTATGTAAATGGGATTGCTTTCTTGATTTCTTTTACAGCTAGTTCATTATTTATGTATAGACATGCTACTGATTTTTGTACATTTATTTTATATCCTGCAATTTTACTAAATTTGTTTATCAGTTCTAACAGTTTTTTGGTGAAGTCTTTAGGTTTTTCTACATACAAAATCATGTTGTCAGCAAAGAGGGGTAATCTGACTTCCTCCTTTTCCAATTTGGATGCCTTTTATTTCTTTCTCTTTCCTGATTGCTCTGGCTAGTCAATTATTCCATATTTAGCAAAATTGATATGAAGGTCAAAAGAATCATGGAGGAAGTAATTAACCATATTATCCAGAGTTTGCTGTACTTGGGACTGATAAAACTGAAAGTATCCAGTAAGTACAGACTAAATGCAATCATAAACTTCCCTTTTATTGCATGAGACTTTCAAACATGCTATGGTTGCTTTTAACCACAAGTAGGTTGGGCTGTAATTGTGTAAGAAGCAACAAGTAAATGGTTTGCATGAGCACTTTTAGAAAGGTTAAGACAACTGGACCACATGGTGGTGCCCAAGACATTTTTAATTCATATCCTGGTGACCAGTGAGCATTGAAAACCCAAGACTTGTAAGATGAGAAGAAATGAAGCACACACATACCTGAGCACAGAGATTAGAGACTGACTGTCTTTGGTTTCTTACATTGTATAATGGATGTTATTTTTCTGTTTTTTGTTTTGTTTTGTTTTGATTTGTTTTCCTTCTCTGGTAATTCTGTGCTTCTGATACTAGCTCTAAATTGGGGTTCCCACCTCCTCCTCCTTGGGTTCAATTAATTTGTTAGAGTGGCTTGTGGAACTCAAATAAACATGTTTACAGGTTTATTATAAAGGATGTTATACAGGATACAGATGAAGAGATGCGTAGGGTGAGGTATGGGGAAAGGGGCATAGAGCTTCCATTGCCCTTTCTGGGTGCTCCATCATTCAGGAACCTCCATATGTTCAAATACAGATATTCTTGACCAAAGACCAGCAACAACAACAAAAATCATTTAATTTTTAAGAAATCACTGAATTTCTATTGAATTAATAACATTATTAATAACCCTACTCCCCAAAGGGCAGAGTATATGCCACCTTTGGAAAACTCAGAGACTTAACTTTCAGATTGTAATTTCCCTAATAGAACCCTATGCAGGAGGAATTCTTAGGAATACATAAATCTGTTAACTGTATTGTGTATTTATTTAAGTGCAACTGTTTAAAATAAATAATTTTCTAAGATATAATATTCTGATAAAGAAAATGAAAACTAAGTGCTTGATACAAAAGAAATTAGCTTTTCTCTCATAATAAAATTATTATTTAACTTAATGCTAATTCAACTGCATTATTTCAACTGTAAGATCATGCTTTAAAAGAACGGTAAGGGTAGGCCAGGTACAGTGGGCTCATGCCTGTAATTTCAGCACTTTGGGAAGCCGAGGTGGGCGGATCACCTGAGGTCAGGAGTTCAAGACCAGCCTGGCCAACATGGCGAAACCCTGTTTCTACTAAAAATGCAAAAATTAGCCGGGTGTGGTGGCACGTGCCTGTAATCCCAGCTACTCCGGAGGCTGAGGCAGGAGAATCACTTGAACCCGGGAGGTGGAGGTTGCAGCGAGCCAAGATCATGCCATTGTACTCCATCCTGGGCAACAAGAGCAAAACTCCATCTCAAAAAAAAAAAAAAAATTGATAAGGATAATTTAAACACTACAGGCAATTATCCCCGCCATTCTAATCAATTTCTATTCCCTGACAGTGAAAGATGGGAGACCTGAATTTGTTGTTCCTTTGGCTGATCTTAGTTTCCTCCTTACCCTCCTCTCAGGACAAGCATCTCATCACACTGAGCGTAATTCTAGAGAAAATATCTATTTTTTCCCACAACATGATCCGTAAACACAAGCTAATTACTTCATTTAGTGTTCAATCATAGAAAACACACTCTGTTCCAATAGTGGAGCGAAGACTGGTTGTGTTAAAGATATTGGGATAATATGTTGCCTTTGCTATGATGTCTTCTTAAGGGATTTTTTGAAAATCACAATTTTTTTTCCTACGATGCACAAATTCCAGAGAAATGGACTCAATGCTCCCTTAAAGGATTTTTAAGGGTACTGATGACCCTAAACATTTTTGCTTTAAGTATTAACTTTGAACCTGACATTTTATTAGCTGCAATGTCATTATAATATTAAAACCAGCCTTCCCCTTGCATAAGCAGAGCAATACAATATCTGATGACAGTCAAGAACAATTCTAGCAATTTGGACTCATAATTCTCAAGTGTTACCAATATTCTTTTCTGCCTACAGTATGATTTCCTTCGGCTGACTAATGTTTTTCAGATCCTAGGAAAATAGGTCTGGATCATCTTTTAGGAAAAAGTATAACTGTTGGGTCAAATACTTAATTTTCCAAGAGAATCGATCATTGTCTGGATAATTGATATTACATGAATAACCAGTGAGCACACACTTTTCAGTACTGCAAAGATGACAAGCAGAGAGGAATTTAAATAACCACATTCCAAAGTACAGTATATTACTCAGCATACCAATTCCAAGGGTGTTTACAGCTGTAAGTGGGGAAGAGGATGTAGGTTCTGTGGTCATGTAAGTTTGAGAAAAGCTAAGTTACAAGTAAGAATCAGCTGATGTAGACTGTTTATCCACAACTGAAGTATTCAGAGTACACTGTTTGATCTTATTTGAACCCTGTTTTTGTGGAACATCTTGTAAGATTAGCTCTGGTGTACATACTTTGGAAGCTATGTTTACACTCTACCAGGAAGGAATTAAATTAGACACTGATTTGCTCTTACAGGGTTGAAAGACACTGGGGGCAGCTAAAAACAGCATGATTTGGACTAAAACTTGGGATAGATTCTAGTTTTGGCTTCTTTATGAACTAGTTATTTGCCCTTGAGTAAATAATTTAACTTTTCTGGGATTATCTCTAAAGGCAAGATTGATCTAGATGTATAGTATCCTACATGGTAGCCACACATGGCTATTTCAGTTTAAATTTACATTTAAATTAAAAATTCACTTCCTCGTGTCACTAGCCACATATCAAGTGCTCAATAGCCACAGGTACCTACCATATTACACAGTGCAGATATAAAATATTTCCATCATTGCAGAAAGTTCTACTGCAAAGCGCTATTCTAGATGATTTCTAGGATACTCTCTATTCCTACAATTCTGTGATTCCTCACAAGTTTGTTATGAGGATCAGAAGAATTAAATGGGTTAAGTTAAAATGTGATATTATAATGTTACTCGAAGCTTTTAATGAATGTATAATTTGCTTCTTGGTACACCTGAAGGCAAGAAGATTGCCAAGCAATGGCTTTCGGCCTCATGATTCTATAATGACTAGACAGTATTATCTTGAGAATAATTCTGAAGCCAAATTTAGCCTCAGTGGGAAAGATTAAAAACATAATGCCTAATTTCTGTTGTTCCTGGCACTTGCTCATTACTTAGGAGACCTATATACAGTTCAAAACAAAAAAGACAACTCTCCTGGGGCAGATGTAATTAGAAGGCACCAGTGTCTGTCATTTCCAATAAAAGCTAAAAGAAAGATCTGTTTAACTGACAATAAACTACTTACCTGAGTCTGTGGTTTGCTGCAGGATTCAGCTTCCTAATTTGTTCAAACGTCAAATCACACAATCGACCAGTCCCATCAGTCGTCCTATCTACTGTGTTGTCGTGCATTAAGACAGGAATCCCGTCAGAAGTAAACTCAATGTCCAACTCCACGCCTGTTGCTCCATTCTTAGCTGCCTTAACAAAAACAACAACAATATTACTGTCAAATGGCCACAAACATTATTTTGCATCTAACCACCCAAAAGACCAGCAGGGCTAGCTAAGACAGCTGTTCTTTTTGATTCATTTTCCTTCCACTTCCCCCACCAAACAGCAATCCTGACCTGTTTCTGTTTTCTGTGTATATAACCTTACTTCAATTCCTAACTGATGGATTCCTTAAAAACTTTAAAAAATTTTTCCCACTCTTCTTACTTTCACAGTGGAAGACTAGGAGACTTCAGGAACTTACGTTTTCTCTGGATGTTTAACTATATGGGTCATCAATGGCTTATGAATACTTAGACAATTCCACTGTTTACCTACACTCTTTGTTGGTACAGCAGTTCTGATGATCACCCTATGGTTGCTGATTAGTCAGATATTTCACTACTTTGGCATAAATGAGTCAGGTTTTTGTTGGTTTAATTCCACCCTCTACCACAAAGACACCACGCCTGCTTCTAGGACATATCACATTTTGTTTATGTAAGTGGCACTGGCTGTTGGCCAATAAGTTGTTAAGCTTGATGAGATAGATTAGAATTTATCTAAAAAGATAATTTGGACCTTAAATTACACGAGCCATGCTCCTCTGGAGACACACTATTTAATGTTTGCTTCCTTATCACAATAAAGATGTGAAATGCTCATTATGATCAAGATTTCTTTCTTTTTTTTGGAGACAGGATCTGGTTCTGTTGCCCAGGCTAGAGCGCAGTAGTATGATCTCGGCTCACTAAAACCTCCGCCTCCTGGGCTTAAGCCATTCTCCCATCTCAGCCTCCCAAGTAGCCGGGACTACCGGCATGTGCCACCATGCCCAGCTAATTTTTGTATTTTTTGTAGAGATGGGGTTTCACCATGTTGCCCAGGCTGGTCTTGAACTCCTGAGATCAAGCAATCCTCCTGCCTCAGCCTCCCAAAGTGCTGGGATTACAGGTGTGAGGAGCCACTGTGCCCAGCCATGATCAAGATTTTTAATTTTTTAAAAAATATTTTAAGTCATGGTCTATTGCAAACATCTACAGTAAAAAAGATTTAACATATGTGAATGTTTTGACCTAATTTCCTCAATCTCTTTCTGCACTAAACAACAACAACAACAACAAAACTATTATTTATTGAGCCTTTTCTATTTGCCAGGCACTCTTCTAAGTGCTTTAAATGTATTAACTCATTTGATCCTCACAACCCTGAAGCAGGTACTATTAATATTCTCATTTAACAGATAAGAAAACTGAGACAAAGAAAGAGTAGGAAACTTGCCCAGAGCTGCACAAGCTAGGATGCAGTAGAATTTGCACTCTTATCCGCTTCAGTTTTACTATCAACACTATAGATACAGCTGAAATTCTCCCTTTCATTCTCCTCCTTTCCTCTCTGGAGGTAATTACTGTCTTAAAGGTGGTGTATATCATTCTCATGCCACTCCCTTACAGGTTTTTACTTAAGTACCCATAAACAATACAGAGCACTGTGCTAGTGAATAGTTAAGATTTCAATAAATGTTAGCCATTGTTATTTATTATGTCCTTTTAAACACATCTTTAAAGGTAATATAGTCAAATTTACCAATAATGTCCTTTATGGGTGGAGATTTTTCTGCCTTATTTAAATCTTTTTCTTTTCCCATGTGATACAGATGTACAACTATTTTGGAAAAACACATCACATTTTCCCTCTGCTCTCACAACAATCAACCCTGACTTCTGTGACCAAAAATGTGGGGGGTTTTCCCCACCAATAAGTAGTGGACACCAGCTGGGTATCCTCTGACTCAATTCTGACACTATCTACCTGGAGATAGTGTCAGATCATAGGTTGAGGGCTTGGTCCCCAAGACTGCACCCCACCCTCCTCCAGACACAAATAGCAAGCTGGGGCCTCTGGAACTTCTGACCAATTGGCTTCAAGTCCTCTTAGGTTTATTTTAGTTTTTATTTTTTTAATTCCTGTTAGGTTTTTATGGAAGCTTCATGATGTCAGCATTCCTTCCCCCAGGATATAGGGTGGGGTCCCTCTCTGAGGAGGGTCTTAAGACTAACAATTTGAAAGACAGGGAAAGATTCCAGTCCTGCCTTGGGGTAGGTGAAAGGAGGGCAGGAGAAGGTTGGAGAGATTCTGTTTCCTGAGGCCAGCTCCTAAGGCCTAGGATGCCTAACAAAAGACTGTAGCAAGGGCTGAGAGTTATGAGCCAGGAACCATGGATGAAAACTTATATATGTGTGTATATGTGCATATATATACATACTTCATAGATTACAATATAGTGTAAACATAACTTTTATATGCACTGGGAAATCAAAAAATTTGTGACTCCCTTTATTACAACATTTGCTTTATTGACTATTTACTCAGGTCTGGAACTGAACTTGCAATATCTCCTATATATATACTAATATGTGAATTAGAACCAGGGGTTCATCTTTTTATCTCAATTACTGGAATAACATAGAAGTACTGGTAAAGTTGGCCAGGCAGTGGCTCATGCCTGTAATCCCAGCACTTTGGGAGGCTGAGGCGGGCGGATCACCTGAGGTTGGGAGTTCGAGACTAGCCTGATCAGCATGGCAAAACCCGGTCTCTACTAAAAAAAATACAAAAGTAGCTGGGCATGGTGGCGCATGCCTGTAATCCCAGCTAGTCAGGAGGCTGAGGCAGGAGAACTGCTTGAACCCAGGAGGCAGAGGTTGCAGTGAGCCGAGATTACGCCATTGAACTGGGCAAGAACAGTGAAACTCCGTCTCAAAAAAAACCAAAAAACGAAACAAAACAAAACAAAAAAACAAAACAAAAAAAAACCCATAAATTTAAAAATATAATAAAAAATAAAAGTATAAATCTGGAGCCGGGCACGGTGGCTCATGCCTGTAATCCCAGCACTTTGGGAGGCCAAGGCGGGCAGATCACTGGAAGTCAGGAATTTGAGACCAGCCTGGCCAACATAGTGAAACCCTCCCTCTACTAAAAATAACAAAAATTAGCCGGATGTGGTGGTGGGCACCTGTAATCCCAGCTACTTGGGAGGCTGAGGCAGGAGAATCACTTGAACCTGGGATACAGAGGTTGCAGTGAGCCGAGGTCGCGCCAATGCACTGTAGCCTGGGCGACAGTGAGACTCCGTTTAAAAAAAAAGAAAAAGAAAAAAGAAAATAAAAGGAAATGAGGGAGGCCAGGTGTGATGGCTCATGCCTGTAATCCTAGTACCTTGGGAGTCTGAGGCGGGTGGATCACTTTGAGGCCAGGAGTTTGAGACCAGTCTGGCCAACATAGCAGAACCCCATCTCTACTAAAAATACAAAAATTAGTTGGGCGTGGTGGCACACGCCTGTAATCCCAGCTACTACGGAGGCTGAGGCACGAGAATCGCTTGAACACGGGAGGCAGGGGTTGCAGTTTGTGGAGATTGCACCACTGCCCTCCAGCCTGGGCAAAAGAAAAGAGTAAGACTCTGTAAAGTAAAAAAAAAAAAAAAAAAAAAAAAAAAAGAAGAAGAAGGAAGGAAGGAGTGAGAGAAAAAAGAAAAGAAAGAGAATCAGATATATTTACACAGATGCAAAAGTGCCTAATCCACTGAAAAGCCCTCTCAGTATGTTATCATTATTATGAAGCCAGGAGAATGCCAAGACCTGGGAGGTATCAAAAGTTTCAGGAGTGCCTTGTGAAAAGGAGGGGGCAGAAACTGATATGAGTCCAGCTGCCAGGGTTGTGCGAGTGCGAATGTGTGTGTCTGGGGAAAAGGTGATCAGGAAATGACTCAAGTGATTTAGAAGACAAGCAAACGTATGTCCTGTGAAGGGTGATCTATTTAGACTAACCTCAATTACTGACCAAGACCCTATTTGACCTGACCCATTTTCTACTTCATTCACACACCAGTCTTTGTTCTGTTCCTTGAAGTCAGGCCACACACTGCCTCTTCTGTTACCTGAACACCCCTATATTATTCCCATCTCAGGACCTTCTGCACCTGCCTGGCTGCTTATAATTCCGGTTTCTGTTCAAATGTTGCTTCTTCGGAGACGATTTCTCTTGACTATTCCATCTAAATAAAACAGCGTAACTCTTCCCCTCGAGTTCCCCCGATTTCTTCATTGCACCTATCACAATCTTAAAGTTATCTCATTTATGTGTTTACTTGTTTAAGGCTTGCCTCCCGCACTCCGATGTACACTCTGTAAACCAGGGACACTTTTGACCTTGTTCCTGGCTGTAACCTCAGCGTCAGGCGCACAGAAACTATATACAAATCTGCTGTCTTCTGTAAATATAAAACCTCAAGTCCGGAGATCCCTAGACACTGGGAGGGATCAAGGGCCAGGAGTGTGCCTTGTGGACGAAAGAGGAAGTGGGAAGGCCGTCCTGAGAAGATCGGGGAACCCTGGGAAGGAAAAGTAGAAGTCCGAGCTCTCGGGAGGACCGAGGGGCGCGACCGTGGGGGTCTCACCTGCCGAATGGCCGCCAGCGTGTTCTCGGGCGCGTCGTGGCTGCCACCGCGGTGGGCGATGGCAGAAATGCGGTCCCGGGGCTTGAGCACCTGCAGGGCCCTGCAAGAGGGCACCGGCTCAAAGCTGAAGGCGCGCAGCAGAACGAAGAGGCTGCCGGTGAGGAGGCAGGCATTGACCGGGCTCCGCGTCACCAGCAGCAGCACCAGCAGCAGGAAGGAGAAAGGGCCCAGGAGGCCGCCCTGGTCCTCCCACAGCCACATGCCGGCGCCCGCACCGGCACGGACGGGAGTCCCGGACCCGCCGGGCTCCTGGGGCAGTAGAGCGAGAAGCGAGGGGGAGGGTCCAAGGCACCGGCAGCAGCAGGAACCCTCTGAGGGGACCAGCGCCGCACAATGGCGGCAGCGGACACATCCAGAGAAGGAGTCGGCCGCCCAGCCAATCAGGGATCGGGATTCGCAGCGCCAGTGGGCGGAGCCGCTCCATGGCAACGGGGGCGGGCCCAGGCCCCAGGCCCCAGACTCACGTTCCAAACCCAAGGTGGGTTAGGGTTTTCCGGGGTCTGAACTTCAACCTGGGCGTTCAGACTCCTAGGCGAAAAAAGGAGGGATAAGAACCGTCCTAAAGCTGTAGGACTGGAAGGGATTTTAGTGACTCCTTTATCTGCCGTTGAGGAAACTGAATTCCAGGGAACTTGGAGAGGCAGGATGCTTAGACTATCAATTCAATTCAATTCAATTCAGTTCAGTTCAGTTCAATTCAAGATGTGCCAAATACCGGTCCAGGTGCTCTGGACACAGTTGAACAGGACCTACGGGGTTTTTGCTCTTATGGGACTCACATTCTTGTGGGAGGAAATAAAAGTTAGCAAGTACACCTAACGTTTACAGAGCACTTACCATGTCCCAGGTACTTGGCGAGCAAACGCTTTATATGCTTATCTCATTCTCAATACAGCCTAACAGTTACTATCTCAGGAGACTGATTTCAATCGACTTTATTTTCCAGATTCTGGGGGACTGGAAGAGCCTAGCAAAGAAGGCACAATCGGATTATAAAACTGGAAGGGGTTTTAAGGATTCCCTCATTTCATAGATGAGGAAACTGAGGATAGGTGAATTAAGCAGTTAATGGCAGGGTGGGGACTGACATAAAGTCCTCCCCAGTGATTTGTGACATTTTCACTCCTCCTCCCCCAATCTTACTTCTGCTAAGGGCTTTTGTACCAGGCACTGTGCAAAGAGTTACCTCAACTGTGCCTCACAACCACCCTTGTGATAGGCACTTTTAAAATCCCCATTTTACATATGCAAAAACAGGCACTGGAAGGAGGGTAAGAGAGATAGACCGTAAAACCGAGTTAGGGAATGAAAAGGGGCCCCTGGACATATTTTGGAAGACTGGTAACATTTTTATGTAGAGAACTTTGCAAAAATATTCAGGGATTTTTCTGTTACCTTTTTTCCTTTAGTGTGTTTTCCCACTGATTTGCAAAGGGGATAGATGTCTTAAGCCTTCCAGCTGGCATCTAGGATTCAGACTTTTTTTTTTTTTTTTTCCTTTCAGGCAGTCTCACTCTATCGCTCAGGTTGGAATGCAGTGGTGCAATCATGGCTCACTGCAACGTCGACCTCCTGGGCTCAAGCGATCTTCCGACCTCAGCCTCCCGAGTAGCTGGGACCACAGGCTTGCGCCACCCCACCCGGCTAACGTTTAAAATTTTTGTAGAGATGCCGTCTCCCTTTGTTGCCCAGGCTGATCTCGAACTCTTGGACTCAAGCGATCCTCCCGCCTCGGCTTCCAAAATGTTGGAATTATAGGCGTAAGCCATCACGTCCGGTGGGTTCAGCCAGTTTTTACCTACAAGAAAATATTTTGGTGAATGATACATGTTTTCTAACGGCTGCATAGAAAGGGGTTATCTTTATACAGATAAGAAAAAAATGGCAACTTCAAGGAACACTTCAGGGGGCTTCAGACCCTGAGGGGTGTTCCTATTCTACTAAATAAGTAAATTTATTAATAAATTCTAGTCTCTAGCTTGCAATGAAGACTACGTTTCCCGGCGTGCAGCGTGCTGGCTGTTAAGCATTACGTCCTCCATCGCGGGCGCGCAATGCACCTCGGGGATGGTAGTGTTCTGGTGGCCCAACGGTTTTAACAGCCCAGGAATCAACCACCGGAAGTGCCGGCCCTGAGAGGTGGAGTCGGGGTGGCAGCGGCGGCGGTTGCCAGGAGCCCGCGTTGCAGCCTGAGATCCGTAATATGGCGTGGAGGAGGAGGAGAAGGCGGCGGCGGACCGAGCTGCGCTCTGTCAGTACCATTTGAGCCATTCCCTTCCTGACAAGGCCCGTGGCGAGGGGAGAGGAGCTGAAGGGGCCGTGGGGGATCAGGTGTGTGCATGAGGAGCGGGCTCGAGCCTCGACGGGTCCGGGCTGAGAGGTGGTCTGGAGAGGCGAAATTGGCGCCCTGAGAAGCTGAGGGCGGGCTCTGTGCTGGGCTCCCGGGCCTCGAGCCCCCTGGAAAGGCGCCGGCTGTTGGGAGGCGGGACCCCGGGGGCAGCCAGCACCGGGCGCTGAGGTGATGCTCCAATGCCGGCCCCGCCTGGATGGCCCTCGGTTTGGAGTCTTAAATCGGAGCAGCTGGAGGAGGTGGGCATGGGGCGCTGGGGAGAGGGAGGGGGTCGTCCCTGGTGAATAAAACTCGAGCCAGAGCCGGAGAACCTCATCGTGGTGATCAAATTGTTTGGGCCGTTTTTCTTCTCCCTCCCACGGTGCTGGAGAGGGAGGCTTCCCCGGGGTGTGCATTGGCCATTTATGAGCCCCGGTTACCACAACCAAGGCCCTAGGAGCGCTGCTTACTTCGCCTTTGCCACTCTGGGGCATAAACTTGAGGATAATAAAGTGATTCCCCTGGAGCTGCTAGATGGTTCCCACCCTTTGATTCTATTCTGGTTACGATCCAAGCTCCCTACCCCCAGTTTAGGCAAATGGCAGCCATCTCGAGATTGATTTGACGGGGAGAGGTCTAGGGACAGGGAAATGAGGAAGCCGTTGTCCCCTTTTCTATATTTTGCAGTTTCATTTGAATCCTACGGGGAACCAAGCACTGTCGCTGCCCTCCAGGAATTCATACTCTACTGCTAAAAATCGTCATCATCATTATCCTCTTAATAAGAAAAGCAGTCCCCATTATTTGTTGCTTTCTGCGTGTTCTGCACTATGCTAATTGCCCTACATGCATTAGTTCATTGAATTCTTACAAGATTCCTTTGAGACGGATACCGTGATTATCCCTCAGAGGAGGAAACAGGTGTGGGGATGGTAACTGGCTTGCCAAGAACTTGCAGCTAGTATGCATCTGAATAAGAAATCTTCCCCTTTACCGCTTTTACAAGAAGTTTGCGTCTTTGGCGGAACTGATGGGCAAAGAAACACTAGGTTGTGCAAAAAAAGCAGGATCTGTTCTGTGTTACTTTTACTACTCCTTTCAGTGACATGTCTGGCAGAGCACGGGTAAGGAGCAGATAGGACCATGAGTCTATGGGGTTTGCAAAGAGGCTCATTTGGACAAGGGTCAGTGGTTCTCTGTGGTATAAATGGAGAAGACAGGGCATGTCTGAACCTGCTGTAGCTGACAAATTATTACTGGAAGTGGACCAGTGATGCCTGATGGCAAGATATAGGGCAGTAGATTAGTGGTTGGGGTAGCCTTGTAGTCAAGGCTCCCTTAAAATAAAACCTTGCTGACAGTGGTAATTGTATTGTGAAAGGCATAGTGTCCTCTTGCTTAATCACGGGATATAGACTGCTCACTTCTTAAATGGTTACCTTTGCAGTTTAAGAGGTACCAGTTTCTCTGGGAATAGAGCCATGGTGAAATTTCCGTTCTCTAAATTCCACTCTTCCTTGCTAGCTTCGGTGTATAGTACGCCTTCTTTTTTTCTTCTGGTTTACATTATTGTTTGAGCTTATTATTATTCTTACTCATTTATTCAATACTTTTATCAAGTGCCTGCTGTGTGCTGATACTGTTCTGTGTAATGGGGATTCAGTGAACAAGACTGAAAAGGTACCTGTACTTATGGCGCTTACATTTTGGTGGAGGAAGACAGACAAAAATCAAGGAAATAAACACGATAATTTCAGATAGTGGTAAGTGCTATGAAAGTTGGGAAACAGCAGGGTAATGTGATAGTGATAGAGGCAGAGTTAATTTAGATGGGGTCATCAGGGATGCCTTCTCTGAGGAGGGGATATCCAAGCTGAGACCAAAGAATAAGAAGGATCCAGTCATGCTCTAAGGATCATCTAGTAATTTGTATAATCTCCATATTAGCACTCATATTTAAATGAGTAATGCGTTGTCATATGCTGTGTTGTGCTGTAATAATAATATAGTACTATACATCTGCAAGATGTAGGACATACATGTACTATTTAAGGGATGTGCATAACTTTCTGAAACAATGAGGCATAGCTCTATGATGCTGAAAGAAAAATAAAACTATGGCCATACAAGTATTATATTTCCTTAATAATTTACCTTACTTCTAAAATTGAATTTCATGCTTTGCTTGAGTATCCATAGAAGATATATTACTTTATTTGTATAATCTATTTACATTCTGTGTATTGCTGAATGCATGGCATGATTAAAAAAATAAAATATTTGAGCCGAAATGGGGTTAAGAAATAATGTGAGTTGAAACCTAGACCTAAAAAAAGGCTATGCCTTAAGGTGTTTTATTGTTTTTACTTTTGCTTTTTTAAAATAAATAAAAGCTTGTAAAATAGTCTCACTCACGCTGTAGAGAACCATTTGTTTGTCATTAGAGTCCTACTCTGCATAGATTGAACACAAATAATTACAATTGATTGAATAGTAGGAAGAAGTTTTGTTATTGATTAAACTATTTAGTAAAAAATAGCATTATATCTTATTTTTGTATAACCTGATTGTAATTTTGACTATTTTTTTTCCCATTTCTCATTGCACTATAATTTGTCCCTGATACTTTGGTATACTGAATTTTTAAGTACTTTGAGGCCTACCGAGGACATATCCTATTTCATCTTTGCATATCCCACATCATGAATTGAATTTCCCTGCCCTCTCTTTTTTTGTTAAGAAACTAATTATTTTAAAATGAAGACATAAAGGAACATCATTGTATTCTATTTTCTGTTTCCATAGTTCATACCCTTGCTGGTTATGATTCTGATAATGTCTTTTTATTTTCCCTTGCTTATTTAAAGGAAACAGTGCCACACATAATGCTGTGCAAATAAGCAATCAATATTTACTGTTTGCTAAATGAATGAATGTGATGCCTAATCCCTCCTGGTTACCTTGTATTTTCATAATCACAATTTCCCAGAAACTGTGAAATTACTGGGATTGTTTTAAGTAGTTCGGTGATGGTTCCAATTTTCAACAATAAAATATAATTAATATCAGAGCCAATCGATTTGCTGTTTTTTTACCTCTGACTGAGTTGGCTGGTGCCCATGCAGTCCAAGTATAGTGTTAAGATAGGCAAATTGAGGCAGGAGGATTGCTTGAGTCTCGGAGTTTGAGACTATAGTGCACTGTGATTGAACCTGTGAATAGTCACTGGAATCCTGTTTGGGCAACATAGTGAGACCCTATCTCTTAAAAAAAAAAAAAAAAAAAAAAGATATGAGAGTAACCTTTGTACTTCAAAATAGAAAATTTTTAAAAGTAAAAATTTTAAGTAGGCTTTTTTACTATGGTCTTTCTACCTTTGTATGATATAGTTTTTCTTGTGTAGATAAGTCCTGTTAAAGAAAATATAATATCCTGTTTTACAATCTGAAGTTAGTAAAGGTTTACAGAACTTTGTTTCCTTTAAGAAGGTTTTACTGAATTCTTAGCTAAATTAATCCCATTTAAAGATTGATTTACATGCAATAATATTCAGAAATATTTAATATATAAAGTAAATCTTAATTGGACAGGTTCTTGAGGTGAATTACCATACCCAAGAATTAGCTCCTGATCAGTAAGACAATTCTGGGAGGACCAGTTATAGGAATTGTGAATTATAGGGACTCTCTCATGCTCTACAAAATCTGCCAAATAATTAAGATCTGTTTTTCCCAGTACATTAAAAATAACATTTTTCTCTCTTGTAGTGTGACTGTGGGAAGATGGAGGAGTATGAGAAGTTCTGTGAAAAAAGTCTTGCCAGAATACAAGAAGCATCACTATCCACAGAGAGCTTTCTCCCTGCCCAATCTGAAAGTATCTCACTTATTCGCTTTCATGGAGTGGCTATCCTTTCTCCACTGGTAAACTTGCTTTGTTTTTAAATAGTTTTTTTTCTGTAGTGAACAACTAAAACAGTTCGTGGAAAAACAAAAGAAAGGCTTATAAACATTTGAAGAGATGCCCTTATTCAGAATTAGAGAAATGCAAATGAATTAGCATTTTTTACTTACTATTATAGATTGGCCAAGACCTAATAGAACCTTGTGTTCCTTAGATTGTGGAGAAAATGCACTTTTAATGCACTTTTGCTAAGAGAATCAGTTTATTTTATTTCTAGATAAAGCAGTTTGGTAGAATTTAAAAGCATACATAGCCTTTGGGTCAGCAGTTCTATTTTTGGGTATATCCTACAATTATATGTGAGCCTAAAGAAATAAGTACAAAGTTACGTTAGCATTGTTTAAAATAGCAAAGGTGGACGAACAACCTAAATGTCCATCAGTAGTGGAGTAGTTTAACTATGGTCCATTTTATAAAATCTCATACATACCATTACAGTAAGGCAGATGTAAATGTTGAGGCATGGAAGGATCTCGATGATCTAGTGTAAAACACCGTGTGCAGCATGCTGTCAGGGGCAGTATAGAGTCATGATTAGAGGTCCAGGCTCTGGGCCAGGCACAGTGGCGCACACCTATAGTCCCAGTGCTTTGAGAGGCCGGAAGGAAGAGGATTGCTTGAGACCAGGAATTAAAGACTAGCCTGGTCAACATAGCGAGACCTCATCTCTATAAAAACATTTTAAAAACTTAGCCTGGCACAGTGACATGTGCCTGTAGTCCCAGCTACTCGAAGGCTAAGGTGGAAGGATCGCTTGAACCTGGGAGTTGCAGGCTGCAGTGAGCCAGGATTGCATCATTGCCTGGACTGCATCATTGCCTGGACTGCAGAGAAAGACCCTATCCCAAAAGAAGGAAAAAAACTCCAGCCTGGGCTACAGAGCAAGACCCTATCCCAAAAGAAGGAAAAAAAAAGTCTAGGCTGTGGAGCCTTCTGGCCTGGGTCCAAATCATTGCTTTGCTACTTACTTGCTGTGTAAACTTGTGGTCCATTTTCTTATTTGTTAAATGGGGATAAAATAGTGCCTACCTCATAAGGCTATTTTGAAGATTAAATGAATTTGTAGATAAAAAATGGTTAGAATACCACCTGGATCATAAGAGGTACCCAATATAAGTTAACCATTTGGGTTTTTCAAAGGATGGCTATTCCTTTTCTGGGGAGTGGTGAGAGAATATAGGATAATAGGGAAGACACTTCATCATACACCCTTTGATACTAATTGGCTATTTTAAAAATATATATGACTTTATTTTAAATCACAAACTAATATTAGAAAAAAGTGAGCTTTAAATTTATTTTTTGGTATAACAGGAGTTAAGAGATTAATTTTAATTAATTGAATTGAATTTTTAAAGACACCAGAGCTAACTGCCAACTTTTTGTGATGAAACTTTCAAACATACAGCAAAGTTGAAAGGATAGTGCCATGACCACCCATAGATTTACCATTAGATTAAATAATTTTTAACATTGTTGTCATCTTTGCTTTATTGTGTTTGTGATTTTTATATACATGTATGTGTGTGTGTTCGTATGACATACATTTTAAAAAATTGCCTAGCTATTTGAAAACCACAGAGACCTGACACTGCTCCCCTAAATATTTTGGTGTACATCTCTTAAAAATAAGGACATTCTCCTATGCAAAGCCCCAAAACCATTATCACATCTTAAGAAAATTAATAATTTTTAATAATATCTAATAATTCTGTTCATATTTAAATTTTTCCATTTGTGCTCAAAATGCCTTTTATAACTTTATTCCCCCAATCTGGATCCAAAGTTCACAATTAGTATTTGCTTGTTATGTTTCTTTATTTTAATCTAGAACAGCTACTCTACGTCTTAAAAACAATTTTTTTTATTGGTTGGGCATGGTGCCTCACACCTGTAATCCAGCACTTTGGGAGGCTGAGGCGGGTGGATTGCATTACTTGATCCCCAGAGTTTGAGACCAGTCAGGGCAACGTGGTGAAATCTCATCCCTACAAAAAATACAAAAATCAGCCGGGTGTGGTGGCGCGCACCAGGAGTCTCAGCTGCTCTAGAGGCTGAGGTGGGAGGATCACTTGAGCCTGGGAGGCTGAGGCTGCAGTGAACCCTGATCATGCCA
Organism: Pongo abelii; assembly: GCF_028885655.2. Classification (NCBI taxonomy): domain Eukaryota; kingdom Metazoa; phylum Chordata; class Mammalia; order Primates; family Hominidae; genus Pongo; species Pongo abelii. The sequence continues at coordinate 22,000,785 of NC_072003.2, forward strand.
CTGCACTCCAACCTGGGTGACAGAGTGAGATACTGTCTTTAAAAAAAAACAAAACTATGATACTGAATTTTTAAAGAGACCAGAGCTATTGTCTTGTAGAATTCCTTAGAACTTGGATTTGTCTCATTGTTTCCTAATAGTGATATTTAACTTGTTTCTCTAGTCCCTGTAGTTCCTATGAACTGGAAGTGAAGTTTGATAAACAGGTTGAAGATTTTTGGAATTCTTTGAAGATAGGGCTGGGCGGGGTGGCTCACGCCTGTAATCCCAGCACTTTGGGAGGCTGAGACCACCCTGGCCAACATGACGAAACCCCGTCTCTACTAAAAATACAAAAATTAGCTGGGCGTGGTGGCGGATGTCTGTAATTCCAGCTATGTGGGAGGCTGAGGCAGGAGGATCACTTGAACCCAGGAGGCGAAGGTTGCAGTGAGCCAAGATCCACTGAACCCAGGAGGCAAAGGTAGTGAGCCGAGATCGAGCCACTGCACAACGGCCTGGGCAACAGAGTGAGACCCTGTCTCAAAAAAAAAAAAAAAAAAAATGTAATCTCAGCACTTTGGGAGCCCGAGACAGGTGTATCACTTGAGGTCAGGTGTTCGAGACCAGCCTGGCCAACATGGCAAAACCCCTTGTCTACTAAAAATATAAAATTAGCTAGGCATGATGGTGGGTGCCTGTAATCCCAGCTGTGCGGGAGGCTGAGGCAGGAGGATCACTTGAACCCAGGAGGCGAAGGTTGCAGTGAGCCAAGATCCACTGAACCCAGCAGGCAAAGGTAGTGAGCCGAGATCGAGCCACTGCACAACGGCCTGGGCAACAGAGTGAGACCCTGTCTCAAAAAAAAAAAAAAAAAAAAGAAGTAATCCCAGCACTTTGGGAGCCCGAGACAGGTGTATCACTTGAGGTCAGGTGTTCGAGACCAGCCTGGCCAACATGGCAAAACCCCTTGTCTACTAAAAATATAAAAATTAGCTAGGCATGATGGTGGGTGCCTGTAATCCCAGCTGTGCAGGAGGCTGAGGCAGGAGAATCGCTTGAACCCAGGAGGGATCGGAATCGCACCACTGTACTCCAACCTGAGACTCCATCTCAAAAAAAAAAAAGGAATTCTTTGGAGATGATGCCCTGCACTTCATACTAAATTAAATCAGAAGTTACATAATGTTTAGTTGCCCTCTATTAGTGATGTTTAGTTTGAACACTTGCTTACAGTAGTTACTGCCAAATGGCTCTTTAAAGTACACATTTTCTCCTTTTGATTAGCAAGTAAATTGTATAATGATTCCTTGGTACCATGCAATTAGGAAAAAGTTTTAAAACAACATATTTATCAGCTATTTAATAACATTGCTTGATTTAATGTGGACCAAAATGTCTGGGGCTTGTTGTATAGGGTCTATGACTCCATCTGTTATTTATTTATAAGCAAAATCTGATGTTTATGGACCTAATCCACACTTTTATGTTGTATTTGATAGGTGAATATTGCAAATTTTGAAATAATTTTTTAATGATATATTTTCTATTTGTATAAGTCTACGATAAGTCTTGACTGTTAACAGTGACTTAATTTCCCAGGACTTAATAATTAAGATTGAAATCCATTATAAAGAGATGCTTAGAAGCCTTCCATTTTTTAGGTACATTATATTTTTATCGGAAGGTAGAGTGAGGTGAAAGAAAAGATGTATTCTGCTTTTGTAGGCAAATAATACATTATCTGTTTCTTTTATCATTAAACCTTTGGACATTTTTTTGAGGCAGCAAAGAGTTAAATTGTGCACTGGTTAGAAAATTAAAAGTTGTAGAATCCAGTTGACCCAGTGAAATAAGATACTGAACGTGGGCCGGGCGCGGTGGCTCACGCCTGTAATCCCAGCACTTTGGGAGGCCGAGGTGGGCGGATCACAAAGTCAGGAGTTCGAGACCAGCCTGACCAACATGGTGAAGCCCCATCTCTACTAAAAATACAAAAATTAGCTGGGTGTGGTGGCGCGCACCTGTAAGCCCATCTACTCTGGAGGCTGAGGCAGGAGAATCGCCTGAACCCAGGAGGCGTAGGTTGCAGTGAGCCGAGATCGCACCACTGCACTCCAGCCTAGGTGACAGAGCAAGACTCCATCTCAAAAAAAAAGGATACTGAACGTGAAGTAATATTCAAGTGAAGTAATAAAAAACTCAGCAGTGGCCAAAAGGGCTTTAATTTTATTTCTGTCATTTTAGAACATTTGATTAGTGAAGAAACTTTTTTCTTTTTATCTTTTTAACTGAAAATAATTTACACATAGCAATATGCACAGATCTTAAGTGTTAAAGTTCCATGAGTTTTGATATATGGCATACACATGTATAACTCACACCCACACAGGATTTTCTTCACCATGGAAAGATCTCTAATGTCCCATCCCACTCAGTACGCAGACCACAGTTCTGATTTCTTTCACTATAGATTAGTTTTGCCTGTTGCACATGTTTTTAATCTTTCTGATTCAGAACTTCCCGATTTTATGATACTTTTATCGTGGGAAATAATTACATTTTTATGATGTTTTGCAGCTTAACATTGAGAAAAGAAAGGAAATGCAACAAGAAAAGCAGAAAGCACTTGATGTAGAAGCAAGAAAGCAGGTTAACAGGAAGAAAGCTTTACTGACTCGTGTCCAGGAGATTCTTGACAATGTTCAGGTGTGTGATTTCAGCTGTTTCAGTTATAATAAAGAAATCATAAGATAAGCATTGATGATAATTTTTCTGAAATATATTTGCACTTAACTAATTACTAATGTACTTTACTGTTACATTTGAGAAGCTTCATAATTTGTGATTTTCCATTTCAGTTACTCCAAAGAGAATGTACTTGCTTGTTAGTGATGCCCAGTACTTGAATCAGAGGATATTTACACAATGGAACCATACACTGAATATAATTGCTTATTGTTTGCATCTTATGACTCTAAAAACATTGAATTCTCAGTGACAAAATGATAGAATTGGGTATTACTGTTTACCCCAAACTAATTAGACTATTGACTAAATGACCTTATTCTCATTCTTTGCTTAAGTAAATAACTGCCTCCAATTTTTTTTTGGTGAAAACTCTTAGATACACAAAATGCAGTTTAGATAACATTGAATTGTTTAGATGCATCCTATGTCTAAAAACTATTTAAACAACACATCTACACCTTGTGCAGTTATTTTTAGATTTGAATAAACAATTTGTTCTGACATTTGGATCATTTTGTACTAAAAAGAAAAACAAATGAATTAGATTGAACGAATGATTTCTACAACATATAGCAGTGTTCTGCTGGTAACATCTTTTTGTTTCTTCATAATCTTAGGAGTTTGTGGTTTGTCTGTTTAATTCGTATCAGATGACACGTGTATAATGAACCTTAAGGGTTCATTTCTCTGTTGGTAGTGTAAACCGAAGAAAACTGAGGCGAGTCTCAATCGATTTAGAGGTTTGTTTTGCCAAGGTTAGGATGTGCCAAGGAAAAAGAGACAAAAGTTACAGTAGAATCTTAGCTTGTGCTTTTCCAGAAGAGGTTTTGAGGACTTCAGTACATAAAGGGGAAAGAACAGCAGGAGGGGAAAGAGGAAAGAAAAAAAAAGGAGGGTAGGTAATGAGATAAGTGATCACATTTTTGTGAGGCTTTGGTTAGCACTCACTGAATCCACATGTCGCATGAGAAAGGTGGGGGTAGAGGAACAGTCAGTTATGCATTCATCTCAAGCTCAATAAATCTGCATTTTACATAGGATAAAGTAAGCAGAGTAGAGGAAGAAGTCAAATGTACATTTGTCTCCAAAGGGATGATTTCTAGTCATCTTTGGTCTTTGTCAGTATCTTGTCAGAGTGAGATTCAGCAGAACTCGGGGTTGGTGTAAAGATTTTGGGGCCTACGAGGAATTTCCTTGTGAGCAATTTGCAAGAGAGTCTACCTGGGTAGATAGGTGGCCTTCTATTTTGCAGTTATCTGTTTAGGAATAAAAGGAAGGCAGTTTTTGTGTGACTCAGTTCCTAAGCTTTACTTTTACCTTTGACATGTGAGTTTCCATTTCAGTTACTCGAAATCCCTATGTAATGAGTCTTCAGAATCTGATGAAAAAGTCAAAGGATATATAGAAAGAGAACAATCTAGATGCAGTCTGAGAGGTAGTATGAAGAGAATTGTTAATGAGAGTCACAGTGACTCTCATTTGACATAGTTGAGTTTGGGGTCCTGAGATTTTATTTCCGTTTCACAGTAGTATATAGTGTGTGGGTAGTAGATTTCATTTTGCAGATTATAATTACTGTCCATATTAAGTTTAAAAAATGTATTGAGTAGCACTAATTTAACAATAAGAGGTGGGGTTTTTACTTACTAGATATTTCCTGTGATTGAAATGAAAATGGCATATCATTCTTGGTCCACTGAGGGAAGATAAAATATACTACTAATAAAATTGTTAAAAGAGCATGTATAATGTTGAACTGTAATGAATTAATTATTCAGATAGGAAAATTTTATATAATACAATTAGATTTCTGCTTCACCTGTAAAACCTAAGATTCTATGATAGATTTTTTTCTTGTTATTTAACTTGTCTAACTAAAGGCTCATTTTAGTGACGTATAAACAACATAGCTTCCGAATATCACAAATGTGAAATATTTTGTATAAGGAAATCATCTGTTTTACTTAAACCTGTGAACATGTTCATGGATTTCATAAATATGCATCCTTTTTGTTTTATTTTGGTCCTGAGGCTGTGACTATGTATGTCTTGTACTGTTGATTGCATAGTACCTGGAAACCTTTTTGCATCTTTTTTGTTTTATTTTGGTTCTGAGGTTGTGACTAAGTATGTCTTATTGTACTGTGTATTGCATAGTACCTGGAAACCATTACCTGCCTTGGGATTTGTAAGGTAAAATAGGAGAGCCATGTGGTCTAGAAAAAAACAAGTACATTCAAAACAACCAAAAAATATTGTAATATTCAGACTTTTTTTTTTTTTTTTTTTTTTGAGACAGAGTCTCACTCTGTCACCCAGGCTGGAGTGCAGTGATGCGATCTCAGCTCACTGCAAGCTCCGCCTCCCGGGTTCATGCCATTCTTTTGCTTCAGCCTCCTGAGTAGCTGGGACTACAGGTGCCTACCACCAAGCCCAGCTAATTTTTTGTATTTTTAGTAGAGATGGAGTTTCACTGTGTTAGCCAGGATGATCTCGATCTCCTGACCTCATGATCCGCCCGCCTCGGCCTCCCAAGGTGCTGGGATTATAGGTGTGAGCCACCATGCCCAGCCAATATTCAGGCTTTTGATGTCTATATTCATATGATAATACAATGATTTTTGCCAGTTTAATATACAGATGTATAATTACCTTTAGAAACTATCCTAGTTCTCTTTTTATTCTTTTGCAAAGTTGGATTATTTAGATACAAAATATCTATTTTTACATTTATTTATTTATTTATTTTTGAGACAGAGTCTCACTCTGTCACCCAGGATGGAGTGCAGTGGTGTGATCTCAGCTCACTGCAACCTCCGCCACCTGGGTTCAAGTGATTCTCCTGCCTCAGCCTCCTGAGTAGTTGGGATTACAGGTGCCTGCCACCATGCCTGGCCAATTTTTGTATTTTTTGTAGAGATGGGGTTTTGCCATGTTGTCCAGGCTGATCTCGAACTCCTAGCCTCAAGCAATTCACCTGCCTTGGCCTCCCAAAGTGCTGAGATTACAAGCATGAGCCATCTCATCTGGCTTTACATATATTTTACTTTTTTTTTTCTCGTATATATAGTTGTTCTCATCCTTATCTACCAAATGTTTACCTATTTTGGCTGTTCTGAAACTCATTAACAAGTTGCTGTTTTAACTAAGCATCAATTAATCGAATTGAATTTTGTTTTAATGAATTGAGTTTTAAGTTGAAATATTTCTTATTTCTAAATAATTTAGGCTGCATGGCCGGGCTATTGTTTACTACAAATTTGCCTCATTTTTTGGAGGGATTTTAGTTAAACTTTGGAGTAAGCATGTGGGTGCAGGAGTCTTATAACTGAATCATTTTTACTTAATCAATGTCCTGGACAAGTTAGTCTTTGTTAGAGAGGGAATCATTTACGTAAGACATTTCATTACTTGCTGTTTATTGCATATATTATTATCCTTGGATGATAGCTATCCTAGGAGGAACAGTTGGTAATGTTAATAACATGACTAGAAGAAATTTAAGTGCTTCTATTCTAAGATTAAATTGCACATGGATATATGAATATATCTGTGTGTATACACATATATATGTTCATATTTGTATCAGATTAGATGTTTCTTTTTATAACTCTTCTATAACTCTTTTAATATTAGGCAGGATGACCAGTAGGCATCTTTTCAATAATAATTTGAGCCTCCTGTGATACGGGATACCGTAGAAACCTGTCATCTTAGTTTTTCTTTATGTTTTGAAATGTCAGGATTCTGAATCTTCAATTTCAATTTTATTTTAGAAAACAGTGAAATCAGAGACTTTTTGTACAATAAGGAAATATTAATTTTTAAATTTCCTGTTTCAGGTTAGAAAAGCACCTAATGCCAGTGATTTTGATCAGTGGGAGATGGAAACAGTTTACTCTAATTCAGAAGTCAGAAACTTGAATGTTCCTGCTACATTTCCAAATAGCTTTCCAAGCCACACCGAACACTCTACTGCAGCAAAGCTTGATAAGATAGCTGGGATTTTGCCATTGGATAATGAGGACCAATGTAAAACTAATGGAATAGACTTAGCTAGAGATTCAGAAGGATTTAATTCTCCGAAGCAATGTGATAGTTCCAATATTAGTCATGTAGAAAATGAAGCTTTTCCAAAGACCTCTTCAGCAACCCCACAAGAAACTCTTATTTCTGATGGTCTCTTCTCAGCAAATGAACAACAGGATCTACCACTTTTGGCAGAAGTCACCCCAGATCCCTATGTAATGAGTCTTCAGAATCTGATGAAAAAGTCAAAGGAATATATAGAAAGAGAACAATCTAGACGCAGTCTGAGAGGTAGTATGAACAGAATTGTTAATGAGAGTCATTTAGACAAAGAACATGATGCTGTTAAAGTGGCTGACTGTGTAAAAGAGAAGGCCCAGTTGACAGGCAAACACTGTGTCTCAGTTATTCCTGACAAACCAAGCCTTAATAAATCAAATGTTCTTCTCCAAGGTGCTTCCACTCAAGCAAGCAGCATGAGTATGCCAGTTTTAGCTAGCTTTTCGAAAGTGGACATACCTGTACGAACTGGCCATCCCACTGTTCTAGAGTCTAATTCTGATTTTAAAGTTATTCCCACTTTCGTTACCGAAAATAATGTTATCAAAAGTCTTACAGGTTCATATGCCAAATTACCTAGTCCAGAGCCAAGTATGAGTCCTAAAATGCACCGAAGACGTTCCAGGACATCATCAGCGTGTCATATACTTATAAATAACCCAATAAATGCCTGTGAATTAAGCCCTAAAGGAAAAGAACAGGCAATGGACTTAATTGTTCAAGATACTGATGAAAACACAAATGTGCCCGAAATTGTGCCAAAGTTACCAACTGATTTAGCAGGAGTTTGTTCAAGCAAGGTTTATGTGGGCAAAAATACATCTGAAGTCAAAGAAGATGTGGTTTTAGGTAAATCAAATCAGGTATGTCAATCTTCAGGAAATCATTTAGAAAATAAAGTTACTCATGGATTTGTTACTGTGGAAGGTCAGTTAACATCCGACGAGAGAGGCGCACACATAATGAACAGTACCTGTGCTGCGATGCCAAAGCTGCATGAACCATATGCCAGCAGTCAGTGTATAGCAAGTCCAAACTTTGGAACTGTGAGTGGACTCAAACCAGCCAGTATGTTAGAGAAAAACTGCAGTTTGCAAACGGAACTGAATAAGTCTTATGATGTAAAAAACCCTTCTCCTTTATTGATGCAAAACCAGAATACGAGACAGCAGATGGACACAACTACAGTGTCCTGTGGAAATGAACAATTTTTGGATAACAGTTTTGAGAAAGTTAAACGGAGACTTGATTTAGATATTGATGGTTTGCAAAAAGAAAACTGCCCTTATGTCATAACAAGTGGAATAACTGAACAAGAAAGGCAACATTTGCCAGAAAAAAGATACCATAAGGGATCTGTCTTCATTAACAAGAATAAAATGTTAGGAACTAGTTCCAAAGGTAAGGCATCTTTGAAGTGTTTGATACCTTCTATGCAGATAATACCTTTATTTTAATACTCTTAATTGACATTTTTGGGAAAAAAATGGTCTTTATTCATATGGGCACTTAATTTTATTTATCTTATTAGAAAGCATATAGTCAGCTACAGTTTATTGCCATTTGATAGGCTTTCTTAAAGATTTTCTTGAGACAAGGTCTGGCTCTATCACCCCAGTTTGGAGTGAAGTGGCATGACTTCAGCTCACTGCAACCTCCACCTCCTGGGCTCAAGCCATCCTCCCACCTCATCCTCCCAAGTAGCTGGGACTACAGGCTCATGCCACCATGCCCAGCTAATTTTTGTATTTTTTGTACTGTAGAGATGGGGTTTCCGGCATGTTGCCCAGGCTGGTCTCAAACTCGTGAGCTCAAGTGAGCCTCCCGTCTCAGCCTCCCAAAGCTGTGGGATTACAGGCGTGAGCCACGGCACCCTGCCAGGATTTTCTTTTTTTGAGACAGTCTGGCACTGTTGCCCAGGCTGGAGTGCAGTGGCACAACCTTGGCTAACTGCAACCTCCACCTCCCGGTTCAGGCAATTCTCATGCCTCAGCCTCTTGAGTAGCTGGGATTACAGGCATGAGCCACCATGCCTGGATGGATCTTCTTATTTAAATGATGAAGCTTTCATAGTCCACTTGGTATTATTGAGAATATTAATAATTGGAGGAAACAGTTCTTTTTTTTTTTTTTTTTTTTTTTGAGACAGTCTTGCTCTGTCGCCAGGCTGGAGTGCAGTGGTGGGTTCTCACCTCACTGCAACCTCTGCTTCCTGGGTTCAATTGATTTTCGTGCCTCAGCCTCCAGAGTAGCTAGGATTACAGGCGCGTACCACCTGGCACGGCTAATTTTTATATTTTTAGTAGAGATGTGGTTTCGCCATGTTGGCCAGGCTGCTTTCAAGCTCCTGGCCTCAAGCGATCCACCTGCCTCAGCCTCCCAAAGTGCTGGAATTACAGGCGTGAGCCACCGCACCCAGCCCCAAACAGTCTTGCCTGAAACATCACTTACAGTTTTAATTCACTGTATTGCTATGAGGTCTTTCTTTTGTACTATAGTTTCTAATGTTTATTTCAGTTTGCTTTTTCATTTGTAGTACAAGCTTCATGTAATTGGCCCTTCAGTAAACACTTTAACATGAAATTATCAGACAAAGTATCAGAAATAAGGCTCTGAGTAGGTGGTTCAAGAATGGTTCTTTAGGCCGGCGCGGTTGCTCACGCCTGTAATCCCAGCACTTTGGGAGGCCGAGGTGGGTGGATCACTTGAGGTCAGGAGTTCGAGACCAACCTGACAAACATGGCGAAACCCCATCTCTACTAAAAATACAAAAATTAGCTGGGCGTAGTGGTGCACATCTTTAATCCCAGCTACTTGGGAGGCTGAGGCAGGAGAATTGGATGAACCCAGGAGGCGGAGGTTGCAGTGAGCTGAGATTGCACCATTGCACTCCAGCCTGGGTGACAGAGCCAGATTCCGTCTCAAAATAATAATAATAATAATAATAAAGATTCTTAATTAATAAAAATTATTATTTCAATTTTTTTCTGTTGTATCCATTAACAGCAATTTATTAAAGTACGTTTTTCTCCTTCATTACCCCTTACTTTGTTGTCATGATTGATAATTCTTTATTACTGATATAGAAGACATACAAATCAAGTAAATTAAGCTCTTAGGGCTTATGGGAAATACAGGGTTGGGTCAGACTGCTTAAAACCTGTGCGACTTTATTTTTTTTTTAATTTTTTTTTTTTTTGAGACAGGGTCTTGCTCCGTCACCTAGGCTGGATTGCTGTGGTGCGACCTCAGTTCACTGCAGGCCTGGGTTCAAGCGATTCTCCTGCCTCAGCCTTCCAAGTAGCTGAGATTTACAGGCATGTGCCACCACGCCCAGCTAACTGTTATATTTTTTGTGGAGACAGGGTTTCACCAGTTGGCCTGGCTGGTCTCAAACTCCTAGGCTCAAGTGATCAGCCCTCCTTGGCCTCCCAAAGTGCTGGGATTACAGGTTTGAGCCACCAGCCCTGGCCCATCCTGTGCAACTTTATAAGAGCTCTAATAAAAACAACCACTTACCTGGGGAGCCAACTTGGATCCTCCAGGTAGATAGCATAGCAAGGCAAGAGGCTGCCTCAGTGAATATCAGAAGTACATAAGACCAACAGCGTGGAAATTTCTTTTTTTTTTTTTTTGAGATGGAATTTCACTCTTGTTGCCCAGGCTGGACTGCAATGGTGCGATCTCAGCTCACTGCAACCTCCGCTTCCCAGGTTCACGTGATTCTCCTGCCTCAGCCTCCCAAGTAGCTGAGATTACAGGCATGCGCTTGTATTTTTTTAGTAGAAATTGGGTTTCACCATGTTGGTCATGCTGGTCTCGAACTCCTGACCTCAAGTGATCCACCTGCCTTGGCCTCCCAAAGTACTGGGATTACAGACGTGAGCCACCACACCTGGCCCATACTTGGTATTTGTACATTTCAACATGTCTTACCACCACATTCCATTTAGGAAGCTTGTATTATCATAATGTTTTCTCTTAGTTAGTAACTAAAATATCTGGAATTTTAATGTCCAGTCCTTTTTGAAACCTCAAGCTGAGAAAGCTTTATACCATCAAGGAAACACTTTCTTTGAAAATCAAAACGAGGCAAAACTACAAGCTACAATACCAGAGATCCTGGAGGACAACTGTCAAAAAAACAAATGGTGGTAGGATGCAGTTGAGGACCACATCTGAAAGTTAAGTAGAGTCAGGAGAATCTTGTCTGAATATATAGTCCTGGGTCTGTCATTTCAGATCAGGATGGGATCTGTTGAATGAATGGGTAAAGGTGATGCAATACAGGTCTTACTTTATTGAGTAGCATGAAATAAAAGGAGTGGAAAAGGTGATGCAATACAGGTCTTACTTTATTGAGTAGCATGAAATAAAAAGAGTGTGGTTCGAAGTAGAAACCCAGCTATATCTTGATTGTATTATGTCAGATCCAGGAATACTCTCTTGTCAGAAGGATAATTTAAATTGATGGTATAAAATATCAGACATTAGACTTGTAGTGAATTTTCTAAATTGAGGAAACATGTTTCTTTTCAGAAAGCGAGGAGTTACTAAAAAGCAAGATGTTAGCCTTTGAAGAAATGCGGAAGAGACTAGAAGAACAGCACGCCCAGCAGTTATCACTACTCATAGCTGAGCAGGAAAGGGAACAAGAAAGACTGCAAAAGGTGAGGAATGTGGAGGGAGATACAACTGGTAAGTGAAATTTAGCCAAGGATACCTGTGAATTTTGGTCATGTATAGAATACTTGTAATTTTTTCCTCCATATATCTTAAGGTAGGGGAGTCATTTTGATACGTGAATGGTATTTTTTGTCAAAATATGAAGTTTGATATTTAGATCCTTATCTAAAAGTAATTGCATAATTTAATGAGAATATTTTATTGAATCCTTGATTTAAAGCTTAATATTTTAAAAAGGTATTTAATAAATAGGTGCTAAAGTACACATTCTGCAGGAGTTATATCATAAAAATGACACTCGTGCTGGTCGTGGTATCATGAGCCTGTAGTCCCAGCTATGCAGGAGGCTGAGGTGGGAGGATCGCTTTAGCCCAGAAATTCAAGGCTGCAGTGAGCTATGATTTCGCCTTTGTGTAGCCACTGCACTCCAGCCTGGGCAACAGAGGGAGACCCTGTCTCTATAAAAAGAAAAAAAAAAGAATGGCACTTGTTATATTATAATTAATAATTTAACTATACATTATCACATATTAAAATAAATTATAGCCTGGGCGTGGTGGCTCACGCCTGTAATCCCAGCACTTTGGGAGGCCGAGGTGGGTGGATCACCTGAGGTCAGGAGTTTGAGACCAGCCTGGCCAACATATAGTGAAATCCATCTCTACTAAAAAATACAAAATGGTGGTGCACACCTGTAGTCCCAGCTACTTGGGAAACTGAAGCAGGAAAATCACTTGAACCCGCGAGGTGGAGATTGCAGTGAACCGAGATTGTGCCACTGCACTCCAGCCTGGGGGACAGAGCGAGATTCTGTTTCTTGAGATAAGAAAGAGAGAGAGAGAGAAAGGAAGGAAGGAAAGAAAAGAGGGAGGGAGGGAAGGGAAGGGAGAAGGAAGGAAGGATAATTTGAGAAAGAAAAACTTGAAATAAATAATAATTGCTGATAATTACATGTACTTTTGGCTAAGCCTAAAATGATATCATTTTGGGACATAATTAGAAGGTTTAGCATGTTACAATAAACTGTTCATGTATAGGAAATAGAAGAGCAGGAGAAAATGTTAAAAGAGAAGAAGGCAATGACAGCGGAAGCCTCTGAGTTGGACATTAACAATGCAGTGGAATTAGAATGGAGAAAAATAAGTGACTCTAGTTTGCTGGAAACAATGCTGTCTCAAGCGGACTCACTCCATACTTCAAATTCAAATAGTTCTGGTAAATATTTAAAAATCCTTTTACATTTGGGAAAATGATCCTACAGTAAGATATTTATTTGGCACACTATAAGATTATATCTCCTGTTTTCGAATGATTCCATGTCCCACCCTCTTTGCCAGCTGCTTAGTAACCAGTGAAAAATGACATGATAGGAGATCAAAGACTTGTGAGCAGATGTTTGTGAGCAGAGTTTACCTTTGCTAGGAAAAGATCAGGAAATTTGGCTCAGAGCCCAGTCTGATCATTCATGCAGCAGGTGATATACTTCAAGTGAAAACAGTTTGCTCTCTCATGAGTGATCTTGAATTACCTCTAATTCCCTAGTCCCTTTAAATAGCTTATCTTCATATCTCAATTATCCTGAGATGCTGTTTGTGTTGAGAAGATCCATCTGGTACGTAAGCTTTAAAGTCCATAAATATTTTAAGTCGGCAGGTGGGTCAGTTTTGGAGGCAGTTGTTATTCTTAATGAGTGTCACAAGTGTTTATTGGGATGTTCTTCGTATTCTAATTATATGACATCAAGTATAATACTATATGTATGTTTCTCTAGGTTTCACAAATTCTGCCCTGCAATATAGCTTTGTTTCTGCAAACGAAGCACCATTCTACCTCTGGGGATCATCAACTAGTGGCTTGACCAAACTCTCAGTAACAAGGCCTTTTGGAAGAGCCAAAACTAGATGGTCTCAAGTGGGTAAACTTAATGATACATGCCATCTATCTATTTATCTTTTCTTAAGAGCTATATTATCTTAGACTGTATAAATGAACACCAATAAACATTGTGTCTGTCTTCTTTCTCCTAGGTTTTTAGTCCGGAAATACAAGCAAAATTTAACAAAATAACTGCGGTGGCAAAAGGATTTCTTACTCGTAGGCTTATGCAGACAGATAAGCTGAAGCAACTTCGACAAACTGTAAAAGTAAGATTCCTGTAAATCGTTTGTATTTCACTTCTGTGTTAGTTTCTATCAGTCTCGTGACAGCTGAGCTAACAGATTAGTTCAGAACTTAAACGCTTTTTAGTCATTGTAATCTAGGCAGTTTTAGAAGTCTGATTGTTGCGGGAAGTCAGGGACCCCGAACGGAGGGACCAGCTGGAGCCGCAGCAGAGGAATATAAATTGTGAAGATTTCATTTTAATATGGACATATATCAGTTCCCAAATAATACTTTTATAATTTCTTACGCCTGTCTTTACTTCAGTCACTGAACATAAATTGTGAAGATTTCATTTTAATATGGACATTTATCAGTTCCCAAAATTAATACTTTCATAATTTCTTATGCCTGTCTTTAATCTCTTAATCCTGTTATCTTCATAAGCTGAGGATGTACATCACCTCAGGACCACTATTGTGTTAACTCTAAAAATTGATTGCAAAACATGTGTGTTTGAACAATATGAAATCAGTGCAACTTGAAAAAGAACAGAATAACAACGATTTTCAGGGAACAAGGGAAGACAACCATAAGGTCTGACTGCCTGCGGGGTCAGGCAAAATAAAGCCATATTTTTCTTCTTGCAGAGAGCCTATAAACGGACGTGCAGTAGGGAAGATATCGCTAAATTCTTTTCCTAGCAAGGAATATTAATAATTAATACCCTGGGGAAGGAATGCATTCCTCGGGGGAGGTATATAAACGGCCGCTCTGGGAGTATCTGTCTTACACAGTTGAGATAAGGACTGAAATGTGCCCTGGTCTCCTGCAGTACCCTCAGGCTTACTAGGATTGGGAAACTCCACCCTGGTAAATTTGTGGTCGGACCAGTTCTCTGCTCTCGAACCTGTTTCCTTTTGTTTAAGATGTTTATCAAGTCAATACGTGCACAGCTGAACATAGACCCTTATCAGTAGTTCTGATTTTGCCCTTGTCCTGTTTCCTCAGAAGCATGTGATCTTTGTTCTCCTTTTTGCCCTTTGAAGCATGTGATCTTTGTGACCTACTCCCTGTTCTTGCACCCCCTCCCCTTTTGAAATCCTTAATAAAACTTGCTGGCTTTAAGGCTCAGGTGGGCATCTCGGTCCTACCGATATGTGATGTCCCCCTCGGAGAACCAGCAGTAAAATTCCTCTCTTTGTAGTCTTTTTATTTCTCATCCAGCTGACACTTACGAAAAATAGAAAGAACCTACGTTGAAATATTGGGGGCTGGTTCCCCCGATAATTGTTAATCTTTCTCAGATAATATTATGAATAACATATAAATGAAGCAGTTTGTGTGTTTTTGACTTGCTTGAAAGTGAGTGCTGTTTGACTTCTAATAAGTAATAGTTTTATTTATGTTTTTGGTACAGTCGGTCCTCTATCTCTGGGTTCCACATCTGTGGATTCAACCAACCATGGATCAAAAATAATTCAGAAAAAACAAATGATGGTTGTGTCTGTACTGAACATGTACAAATTTTTTTTTCTTGTCATTATTTCCTAAACAATATAACAACTATTTATGTAGCATGTACATTTATTAGGTATTTTAACTAATCTAGAGATGATTTAAAGTATATGGGAGATGTGCTTAGGTTATATGCAGATAACTATTTTATATAAGGGACCCCATCATCCTTGGATTTTGGTATCTGAGGGATTCCTGGAACCAGTCCCCCACAGATACTGAGGAAAGACTGTAATTTTGGATTGACTGAGAAAAAGAAAAAAGGAAACTCCGCAGTGATCACAAATCTTTCTAGAAAAATGTTTTTGAAGGAGCATTTCTTTTTTCAGGATACTATGGAATTCATAAGAAGTTTTCAGTCAGAAGCACCACTAAAGAGAGGCATTGTTTCAGCTCAAGATGCTTCACTTCAGGAAAGAGTGTTAGCTCAGGTAAATACATGGATCCTGAAGGCTTTTAAGACATGGACATATTATATTTTTTTATTTAATCACTGAAAATAGGTTTCAATGAAAACTATTTTAATCTTTTTCTATAAATAAGTGTACATGGTATATAGTATTCCTGAACTCTAACCTCATCTTTTAAATGTATACAATATTTTCTTCTCTTTTGCCTAGTTGCGAGCTGCCCTGTATGGTATTCATGACATATTCTTTGTAATGGATGCAGCTGAAAGAATGTCTATTCTACAGCATGATCGAGAAGTTCGCAAAGAGAAAATGCTCAGGCAAATGGTATGTTATATGATTTCTAATGAATAGAGTTCTTCTGGGTTTAGGGTAATTGATACTAAATGTCAGTTTTGGTTGACTTCAGCACCCTTCTGATAATTCTTAAGCACAAGTAATTCCTGGAATTACTAGCAACATTTAAATCTGTAGACAGATTTAAAAGAATTACATCATTTAAGAATTACATATTGTTTTCTGATTGGATTTTAGAGTTGAAGCTTTGAATGTTTTGCTCAGATGGCTTATACAATCTATCAGCTGCTCCTGATTGAATTTCCTTGAATTCAGTTATAATGTGGGTTTTGCTTTTTTTGAAATCTGAGTTAGAAAACAGGCTCCAAGTTAATTTGAAGTATATCAGAGTTTGTGATTTGAATCAATTATCTTAGTGTGATTGGCAAAGGAAAAGCAAGCAAAATTTACATAATTCTAATTATTTAATTCTTAGAATTAGACTGCTTCAAAAATACAAAACAAGATGATTTAACTAAATTAAAAATGTTAGTAGAGAGAAGCTTTTCCAGGCAATTTGGGATCATTCTGTATTACAATATAGTGGCATTAATTGGTTCCAGTAGAGTTTGACGTTACTTTTGTATATTAAAGGATAAAATGAAAAGTCCACGAGTGGCTCTTTCAGCTGCAACACAGAAGTCTCTTGATAGGAAGAAATACATGAAGTAAGTTTTTTATATCATGTCATGTTAGTTATCAAACCAATTAATTGTAGTCATCTGTTGGTCTATTTGCAAATTTAAATTTAGAAATAAAGAAGAGTTAATTTTTCTGCAGTTGAGCTGATAGAAATCCCCTTTATATAAAGAAATTTATTAAAATCAGGTGCTAAAATCTCATTTCATCTTAGATGAATTTATTTACTAAATTTGACAACATTCAACTCATATAACTGATAGCTGATCAATCTTAAAAACAGTTAATCTTTATATTCAGTGCCTAAATATATTCCTTTTTTGATGTCCTAAAGGTTTCTTGGGAATAAAGACTTAATGGGAAAAATATCTTAATAACTTTTTAAAAAAATTCTTCTTTCTTGAATGCAGTCTTTAATATGCTTAGTACAGGTCTTCCAGTAGTACACCAGCTTCTAAATGATGATTTGTTTCTGTCATCCTGTATTACATTTGTAAGCATGTTTTCTTCCCTTCTCTAAATACATTATGTCCTTATTTTTATATTGTGTTAGAGCTGCTGAAATGGGAATGCCAAATAAGAAATTTCTGGTTAAACAAAATCCTTCTGAAACAAGGTGAGAAAAATCACTTAGTCTTAATGAGAGGCTTTTTGTTTTTTATAGAAAAAAAAAATTGGCTGGGCACGGTGGCTCACGCCTATAATCCCAGCACTTTGGGAGGCCAAGACGGATGGATCACCTGAGGTCAGGAGTTTGAGACCAGCCTGACCAACATGGAAAACCCCATCTCTACTAAAAATAAAAAATTAGCTGGGCGTGGTGGCACATGCCTGTAATCCCGGCTACTCAAGAGGCTGAGGCAGGAGAATCGCTTGAACCCGGGAGGCAGAGGTTGCAGTGAGCCAAGATTGCGCCGTTGCACTCCAGCCTGGGCAACAAGAGTGAAACTCTATCTCAAAAAAAAAAAAATTAAAAAATTAAAATTTAAATCCCAAACTTCATTTTTGTTGACTTTGTTCTACTTGACATCAGTAGAACACTTCTGGCTGAATGGGTCGGGGGTGGTCCTCAGGCTCAAGATTCATACCAATACCTGGCCATATACCTGGTAACATGTCAGACCAGATGTGCCTGGAGCTTTTGTAGGACATGCTATCTGTGGTAGAAATTTTGAGCATGATATGTCTTGAGTTCAGTTACACAGTCCAGAGGATCTTTGATACTTATTTAAAAACCTTAGAAAGCTAACTTAAGCTGGGCTGGGAGCAGTGGCTCATGCCTGTTATCCTAGCACTCTGGGAGGGTGAGGCGGGTGGATCACGAGGTCAGGAGTTCAAGACCAGCCTGGCCAAGATGGTGAAACCCTGTCTCTACTAAAAATACAAAAATAAAAGATACAAAAAGCCGGGTATGATGGCGTGTGCCTGTAATCTCAGCTACTCAGGAGGCTGAGGCAGGAGAATTGCTTGAACCCGGGAGTTAGAGGTTGCAGTGAGCCAAGACTGCACCACTGTACTCCATCCTGGGCAACAGAGCAAGAATCCGTCTCAAAAAAAAGCTAACTTAACCTGGGCACAGTGGCATGCTCCTATGGTCCCAGGTACTCGGGAGGCTGAGGCAGGAGGATAGCTTAAGCCCAGAAATTCAAACCAGTATGGGTAACATAGTAAGACCCATCTCAAAAAAATAAATAAATAAAAAATAAAGAAAGCTAAAAAGTGAACTTTAATATTTCTGACCTGTTTTTTACTCCTGTAAAATGAGAGCGATACTTTCTTCTCTCACTGGTTTGAAGGGAAAAGTTAGCTTTTGTAAAGCGTATGTATAAGAAAATTATCTAAAAGCACAAGCGTTAGTCTATATGTTGGACATTTCTTTGCTGATAAAAACCTAAGGTTTGGACTCTTTAGTGAGCAAAATATAAGTATCATATTAATATGCTTTAGTCGATTTGCTCTGCTTTGTAGTAATATATAGGCCATATTATTGCATAGTTGACCTTTACCTTACGGTTATCATCTTTCATCCATTGAAAGAAAATGGGAAAAAATGGAATTTAACCTTTTAAATTAATTTTTTATTTAATTTGTCAACAGAGTCCTTCAGCCAAACCAAGGACAGAATGCACCTGTTCATAGGCTACTTAGTAGACAAGGGTAAGAATGCCACACACGGGTATTGAAAACTACGGAAACCAAGATTAGATTTGAGAGGGAAAAATAAATCTAGTGTTCTTTACGTAAAGGATAATGGTTTTTCAATGGGATTTTTTTTCTTTATAGCATTGGGAAAGATATTTTAAAGTTTTGTCTTCAAATGTAACCCTCTTGGTGTACTGTTGTGTATTCTAATTACTGTCTTATGTTGGCATGTTTTTACTTTTCATTTCATACCATTTTACTCATAAAGTATTTTAAATATCCATATAGTAAGTTCAGCATCACCGAAGTGATTCTCCAACAGAGTATGACTCATGCTTATAGTCTCCTGCTGAAGCCAGAGTTTAGCTTTCCTTACTGTGAGCATGCATGAGACTTCAGTTCTTTTCAAGCTTATTTGTGCTTTGGACAGTTGATGCAATGTGATTGCTTTCTTTGAATTTTGAACATTTAGACCTTAATGCCAGTGACTTATTAATTTTTTTATATTCAATTAGAACCCCTAAGACATCAGTGAAGGGGGTTGTGCAAAATAGACAGAAGCCTTCACAGAGCAGAGTGCCTAACAGAGTGCCTGTTTCAGGTTTGTAGAAAATAAATTCCTGAAGCCCATTCAATAGAAGGAAGTGCACAAGCTGCCCCATAACTCAGGCCACAGAAGTGGAATAGATTGTCTTTCCTTGCCACCATAATTTTGGCATATTCACAGTCATCTTATTAGTGTTCTTTGGTCTTAGCACTGTATGGCAGTCAGGAAGTCTTAGTAAAAGTGTGATTCCAGTCTTCATTTCTATAATATTTCTATGGAAAGCACCATGTATTTTTCATTCTGAAAAAATTGTAGAATTTGCCATGCTTAATTCAGAAAACCTTTTTATTTAATGAATAAAAGATAATGATCATCTCTGGTGCTAAGTCTGTGCATTGTCTGTTCAGCTTGGGGAAGTGTATCTGCACATAAGGGGATAAAACTTTCTCTCTCAGACTATAAGATCACATGTGAATATGCCAGTGGGAGGAGGGCTTCATATTTTGCTCAGTCCAAAGCTTGAGCTAAATCTCTCCTTATGTTCATTATTTGAGGATTAAGAGCTAAGCTAAAAACTGTATTTTAAAATTCTGTTTATGGTGGCAAGAAGACAAACTCATTCTTGAGCTAATTCAAAGCTCTTAACCAAATGCTTTAATATTTTTTAGGTATCTTTGTTAAGACACTTTGATTAAGCTCACTTAAAAATTATGTGATCCATTTAAAAATACTTTCCAAATGTTGTGCTTTAACTATGCTGCTTTCTAGACATTTACAAGAAACCTAAATTAATCACCGGGCATTGAAGATTAAACCTTTAATCAATTTTAATCTTTCCATTAATATACAATTAGGCAAATTTTAGAGCTTTTATTACTAAGTGATTTCCTTCCAATTAGGAGGGAACAAGCTATTGATCGTAACTTTGAAATGATGGCTGACCTTTTTGTATGTATGTAGTGAATGTAATTCATAGTGTCACACATATATAGGATAATTTAAAAGGTCATCTTTGGAAATCATTGTGAGTGACAGTTAATGGAATTGTCTTAAAGGATTACATAGCTGAAGATACTGTTTACTCCAGAGGCAGTCAGAATAAGCTAATTTGAAAGATAACCATTTGAAAGGACTCAGACCAAACACCAGACCTGTGGAATTTTAAGACATTTTCTGTTTTTCTCATGTTAGTATTCTATATTGCACTGAAACTTAGCAAGTTGGAAAATCATTGAGGAATTAGTATTGTTTTGCCTGATACCAATTTGCCACAGTGACTACTCTCCATGTTCTTTTCTCATGCATTTCATCTCCACTATTTGTCACTTGTGAACTTATAAGCAAAATAGCAAGTACTGTTTCTATTCAGCAATACTCAACAGTATAAAGGATGTATAGTCAGTCATTGAAGTTAGTAACATACAATGAAGTTCATTATTTTGAACTATTGAGGTTTAATTGCATTGCAACATAATTATTAATACAAATGAACTTAACCCTTGAATTAATATGTATCTAAACAAGTACAAAAGTCTGTTGCTGTTGTTTTCTAAAGATTTACTTATAC
This sequence comes from Pongo abelii, assembly GCF_028885655.2. Classification (NCBI taxonomy): domain Eukaryota; kingdom Metazoa; phylum Chordata; class Mammalia; order Primates; family Hominidae; genus Pongo; species Pongo abelii. The sequence goes on from NC_072003.2 coordinate 22,021,549, forward strand.
ATGAGTGCATATTTAGACAATTGAAAGAAGCTAAATAATTGTTTTTTTTGTTTGTTTGTTTTGTTTTGTTTTTTTTTTTGAGACAGAGTGTTGTTCTGTTGCCCAGGCTGGAGTGCATTGGTGTGATCTTGGCTCACTGCAATCTCCACCTCCCGGGTTCAAGCCATTCTCCTGCCTCAGCCTCCCGAGTAGCTGGAATTACAGGCGCGTGCCACCATGCCCAGCTAATTTCTTGTATTTTTAGTAGAGATGGGGTTTTACCATATTGGCCAGGCTAGTCTCGAACGCCTGACCTCAGGTGATCCACCCACCTCAGCCTCCCAGAGCTCTGGGATTACAGGTGTAAGCCACCGCGTCCAGCCAGAATTGTATTCTTTTATATAAACTGAGAGTTTGGGATATTGGCTGGTTAAAATGCTAACTATGAATCTGAACACAGGAATCCACTGTCACTCTTGAAAAGATTACTCTTTCCTGCTTAGAGTTTTAATGGTCTGAATTATGTTTTAAACAAATTTGAAATTATGTTTTGATTTGCTCTAAATGGAGGCAAATCCTTTGTTAAGCGATTTATAGAAAACTAACTTTTGTTATGATAGAATATCATACTCTTAGACGGAAGTAGAATTCTAAAATGTTAAAGTATGCTGCAAAGCATTTATTTATAGTTTTACAAACCTAAATTGCAATCTCTGATGTTATCTTAAGTGATCTTTGACTTACAATTTTAAAACACATTTCTTCATTTGATGTTTTTTGCTTGACTAGAGTTTATATAGTGAAATTCAGAAACCACTAATCAAAGCGCAGAGTAGGAGGTGGTCATGCAAAGTGGTTAAGTGAAATAACACATCAGGTGGAATTGGGTTATCAGAGTTCTTACTTCTAGCTCTGTTCCTTAGGCAAGTGCTCTCCTATGCCTCAGTTTTATTACCCTTAAAATGGTCATAACAATTTCTAACTCAGGATGATTCATATAAGGATTAAATATGATAATGTATATTGCCTAGCTCAGTGTTTGTTCCAGAGTAAAAACTCATTAAATTGTATCATTATAGAAAACCTCCCATTGAGAAGTAATACTAGTTTTGCTCTATTTTTAGGAGTATATGCAGGAAAAATCCAAAGAAAGCGGCCAAATGTTGCGACAATTTAAGAAGACAACATTCATTAGGATAAAACGGGGGGAAGGATAATTATTCATGTTATTTTCCCTGCCCAAGACTTTATTTAACCCTGGACTCCGTTTACACAGACAAAGTGACATCAGAAGGCTGAGCACTTACCTGGATCATTTGGTCAGTTTGGTAATTCCTGCTCCATGCCCCTATTTTCCTCTTAATAATAAGTTTGGGTGAAGACAAATTAGTGTTTAGTAATTGCATCATCTCTGTGCTTACCTATACAAACATAAGGTTATTTTATATGCCCAGATGTCTACAGAGACCCTTTTTGTAAACGTCAAGGACATTTGGGTTTACTTTTACAGAATATTGAAAAGATAAGACAAATTATAAATAAGTTCTAAAACATAAATTTAATTCATCTCTGCATAGTGATTTTTGAATTTGATTCAAAGGGAAATTATTGCAGAAGAATGCCTTTCCCTCATTTTATAACTTTAAAAACTTGGATTAACCACTCAATGTCCACATTCTTTGACTTACAGTATAACCATGTAGCCAACTGTGGTCCGCTAAAATCTACGGAAGTTAATGTGGGTCACCATTTTGGTCAGAAGCATACATTCCTGTCAACAACTAGTTGTCTTACAGAAATGTTAGGCTTCATGTATGTTATCCCAGTACTGTTAGAAACATTTGTACTAGGTTATAAGTAAGATCTTTCTGTGACGGGTAACAAATTTGGGGAAGACAGCACAATCTTCTTGAATGTAGCTCTTGGGAATGCATTATTACATCCATTTCTGTAACATAATAATATGTTGCATGCAGTTATATTTTCTGTTTAGTCTGTATATTTTGTTCTTCATAGTCTGTTTTTTCTAGCACGCTTGATTTAGGAGAGAATAAAGGGCTATATAATAATAAATCCAGATTTTAGGATAAGAATATTGCCTGGTTAAAATTCTGCATTGCTTAAAGACACCCGTGTTTAAGATTTTTCATCACTAACATATCCATTAAAAGTATCAACTGGCCGGGCAGGGTGGCCCACGCCTGTAATCCCAGCACTTTGGGAGGCCAAGGCGGGTGGATCCCCTGAGGTCAGGAGTTTCAGACCAGCCTGACCAAACATGGTGAAACCCCATCTGTACTGAAAATACAAAAATTAGTCAGGCATGGTGGTGCGTGCCTGTAGTTCCAGCTACTTGGGAGGCTGAGACAGGAGAATTGCTTGAACCTGGGAGGCAGAGGTTGCAGTGAGCCGAGATTGTGCCATTGCACTCCAGCCTGGTTAACAGAGCGAGACACTGTCTCAAAAAAAAAAAAGTATCAACCAACAAATGTTACCAAGAAAACGTGACTTCATGAGGTAGAATGTCACTATTAATTTATCATACCATTTCCAAAAAGGGCTTTGTGCTTTTCACATAAAATTGGGACAGTGTATATTTAATCTAATTTAAATTTTAAAGAGATACTGGTATTTTGAAAATGCAGCCTATATATATTCTTAATGTCCTTTTAAGAATATGGAGATGAAGATTGTTTTCTCCAATTTTCTGAGCCATTTTAAATTTAACTTTGACATCCAGCTATAGACAGAAATAATAAGCCACCCTGGGTGTAAACTTGATTTTCTTTATTGAGATGTATCATGTATTGAAATGAGTGAACCAGAAAATTAGAAGATGGTCAAAAAAAGTCCAAGTTACCAATTTTTTTAAATTTATAGGCAAAGTATCAAATTGTCTTCTTAATATGATAAACTGTGCTTTATCATTCTGAAAACTCAGGATACAGCTTATTCATAGCATTGTGGGTCTCTCCAGTAAGAAAGATGCTAAAAGTTTTGTGCACTTTTTGTGTGTGTAATGCAAATTAGTTAAAACAAATAGTATGTTTTGGAGAAAGTTAAAACTAGCTTTAGAGTAAGGATGAGAAACTTGAGTGTGTTTTTAATTTAAAGATAAAAGCGTGTGTTTTACACATTCTTTTTTGGTGTTCATAGCTTTTTCTCATACAAGTGCCAGACACTGTTTGTGCTTTTGATGGATTTTTATTTATATACATTTTTTTGCTTATTTTTACTTTGAGTGGAATGTTCATTAATGTAAATTGTATTTATTTTTATACTTTTATTTTCACTAGTTTTGCTCCTAGGCAAAAAGCAAAATAAACTTTTCATCTTAAAGAAAATCTAGTTTGATTGTTTTTATTTACCAGGGGAAGGACTATTAAGAAATAGGCCGGGCATGGTGGCTCATGCCTGTAATTCCAGCACTTTGGGAGGCCAAGGTGGATGGATCATGAGATCAGGAGTTTGAGACCAGCCTGGCTAACATGGTGAAACCCCGTCTCTACTAAAAATACAAAATTAGCTGGGCGTAGTGGTGCATGCCTGTAGTTCCAGCTACTTGGGAGGCTGAAGCAGGAGAATCACCTGAGCCTGGGATGGGGAGGCTACAGTGAGCCGAGATTGTGGCACTGCACTGCAGCCTGGGTGACAGAGCAAGACTCCATCTCAAAACAAAAAAGAAACAGATATTAGCCAGGCATGGTGGTTCACATCTGTAGTCCTAGGTACTCTGGAGGCTGAGGCAGGATGATCACTTGAGCCCAGGAGTTACAGGCCACAGTGAGCTATAATTGCACCACTGCACTCCAGCCTGAATGAGACTTTGTCTCCAAAACAAAAAAGAAAAAAAGAAACAGATATTGAAAAGTATTTGGCCAAAACAAATATTGTATATAATCATTCTTTACAATTACAAGTTCCATGAAAGATATATCTCATTATTTAATATGTCCCCTGGGCCAGGTGCAGTGGCTCACGCCTGTAATCCCAACACTTTGGGAGGCCAAGGCGGGAGGATCACCTGAGGTTGGGAGTTTGAGACCAGCCTGGCCAACATGGTGAAACCCCGTCTCTACTAAAAGTTGGACTTTTCAGAAGGTAAAACTCAGGCTGGAAATGTCTTAACTTATTAAGAGATAGAAGCCTGCTAAGGGAAGGAGAGGGAGAAAAGAGAATGCGAAGGTTGAAGCTCACATCAAGGCTGTTAATTTGCACAACTTTAAGAATCCTCCTCTTGTTACTGCCTAATCATGTAATGTGAGCCTAGGAAAAGGCTCCTCACCTTGACCTCTTATTGAGATGTTGCATGTGATAACATGCAAAGCTGTATGGGAAGAGCTCCTCGCTTTCCCGTGGCCACCCTTTAACCCTTGTTCACTTCCAGTGTTGGGAATAGTAGGTACGACTGGAAATACTTTCCTGCTCATACTGAGCTGAACACTGGAGGGCCCGTTCTGGAGATGATCCTTTTCCCCGTCATAGGTCACCATCTCATGGACAACCACAGACCACCACCCCCGAATGAAAAGTAAGAGTTATAAAAACATTGAATGCTTTCTCTCTAAGGGACCATAATGGATATCTAAGTAAGTTAAAAAAGTAATAATTAAAAAAAAATTTTTTTTTGAGACGGAGTTTCGCTCTTGTAGCCCAGGCTGGAGTGCAATGGTGCAATCTGGGCTCACTGCAACCTCTGCCTCCCGGGTTGTAGCAATTCTCCTGCCTCAGCCTTCCGAGTAGCTGGAATTACAGGCGCCCGCCACCATGCCCAACTAGTTTTCGTATTTTTTAGTAGAGACGGGGTTTCACCATGTTGGCCAGGCTGGTCCCGAACTCCTGACATCAGGTGACCCACCCGCCTCGGCCTCCCAAAGTTCTGGGATCATAGGCCTGAGCCACCGCTCCCGGCCTAAAATAATTTTTAAAAACGTTCTGTGGTCGAAATGGATATCCACCTTCCTAGAAACACTGCTTTGCCAAGTTGGACGAAATACGAATCCTAATTTCCTCAGGTGCATTAGCTGTAGTCAATCATATTGGATCTAGGGCAGCCCTTGGTTGCTAGTCGTGGGAAAGGCATTCTCCAAGTGCCTAAAACCGCCCGCAAAGCAGTGGGTAAAGCAGCGGCCTAGAGGGGGCATGGCTGACCCACGCCAAACAGCGCATTGGCCGCAAAACCAGGTACTGGCTGAAGCTCAGTTTGCGTCTTCGCTCCGCCGCCTTCTGGAGTCCTTTCTGCCCCTAGAGGACGCAGGTGGGCTAAGCAGCAGTCATGCCCTTTACCATCATGACGCCCGCAGGCGGGACCACCCGGCACTGTAGACAGCTTCCTTTTTACAATCATGACTCATAGAAACTGCGGCACGCTAACCGTGGCCAACGTTGCTCCTCCGAAGCATGGCGCCGGCGGAAGTTGTAACCCGGGCTGTCCGGAGCGGTGAGCTGCCCCTCACAAGCATGGCGTCAGCTGAAACTGAGGCCTGTGCTGTGCAAAGCGTCGCCTGCCCCTCACAAGCATGGCGTCAGCTGAAACTGAAGCCTGTGCTGTGCGAAGCGTCGCCTGCCCCTCACAAGCATGGCGTCTGCAGAAGGCGCTGTGCGGACTCTGCGGGACTGGCAGGTGCCCTTCACAAACATGGCGGCCGGGGGTGCGGGGCGTGGCGGGGTCTGGATGGGAAGCCGAGCAGACGGCCCCAGAACAAGCGGTCATGTGACTGGGAAGATGGCCGTCTTTCCTTGGTAAGGAAGCAGCGGCGGGTGGGCTTTGGGGAGGGGCTGTCCTTAGTTGTGATGGGGTTGTCCTGGGTCTGAGAGTGTGAATTCCTCTCTGTCGGGTTCTGGTGGTCGACTGCCCACCCCCAAGTTGTCTTGACCGTAGAATCCCTGGCCGCTACCGCGGTCCAGCGGAGCAATCTGAAGCCAGACTGGCGGGTTCTTGGTTCTCTCCCCGTTTGCTGCCTCTCTGCGCCTTCCACGGGCCCCTGTGCATTCATTCCCTAAAGAAAACTTGAGTTTCCAGGCTTCCGCGTCCCCAGAAGTTGCCGCGGGTTCTGGGGTCGCTGGATGAGGGTAATGGTGGACTCAGCTGTAAGTGTGGACGAGTCGGGAGATGTGGCTGTTGGTCAGTTTCCTCAGCTCCTCTGTTCACCTGGAGACTTGCTTTTCTCATCTGTAAAATGGCCGCCATTCATCCTACCTTAAGCACAGCCCTCAGAATTATTCCTTGGCCTCAAGGAGCTGACAGTATAATGGAGCAGACACACAGTAGAGGGATGTCCAAAGAAGGCATTCTGATGAAGCACCAAGAAGGGAGTGATTATCCCCACCAGGGGGCTAGGGGAAGGCTTCAGAGAGGAAGAGTTAAATTAGGTCATGGAGGATGAATAGGAGTTCACCATAGGGGAGGGCGTGGCGTGTGTCTGTCTGGTTGGCAGGCCCATAGGTCCCTTGTGGTTGGAGTAGCTAGGAGTGAGTGACTGAAGCTTCAGGGTTCAGCAGGTGGTATGTGTGAGAGTGAAGAACTTGAGGAAGTTGTGTTGTTGATGATAGTGGGATTTGGGGACGGGGAATCTCTCCTGCATCTCAGAAAGCGAGATAATTTACTTTCTCTTCAAATGATGTGAAGTAGCTTAGATCAAATGAGCAAATGAAAGACCTTAGAAATAATCAGGTACAACCTTCTGCTTTTGAGCTTGATAAAGAGTTCATTTTGTCTTATTCCTTTCATTTGCCCAACACGCAAGAGACTGCTTCCTTGACACGCTACATCAGCATTGAATGCCTCTGAGCACTTCCACGCCCTGAGTTTGTTTTTTTTCAGTTAATAGTCATGCTGGCTGGGTACGGTGGCTCACGCCTGTAATCCCAGCACTTTGGGAGGCCGAGGCTGGCGGATCACCTGAGGTCGGGGGTTCGAGACCAGCCTGGCCAACATGGCGAAACCTAATCTCTACTGAAAATACAAAAATTAGCTGGGCTAAATTAGTGATGTCAGGCACCTGTAATCCCAGCTACTTGGGAGGGTGAGGCAGGAGAGTCGCTTGAAGCTGGGAGGCGGAAATTGCAGTGAACTGAGATCATGCCACTGCACTCCAGCCTGGACAACAGAGTGAGACTCTGTCTCAAAAGTAAAAATAAAAAAGTCATGCTGGCTTGACCAAAAAGCTAACCAAAAACATGAGAAACATTTGACTTCAGTGGATTTATCTGGAGTTTGCAATCAGAAAATCCAGGAAGATGCTGTCTTAATCTCTGCATCCCAGTACATTTTTACCTTTGGAATTTTAATTTTATATTAGAAGCAGGCAAAGAGGTGCCATAACGCTTTTAGTGTTTAGGGTCTGTATAGTTCCTAATCTGGCCGTGCTCTAAACATTTTGTTGTTGTTTTTGTTGAGACGGAGTCTCGCCCAGGCTTGAGTGCAGTGGTGTGATCTTGGCTCACCGCAACCTCCGCCTCCCGGTTCAAGTGATTCTTTGCCTCACTCTCCCGATGCCACTACGCCCCGCTAATTTTTGTATTTTTAGTAGAGACGGTGTCTCACCACGTTGGCCAGGCTGGTCTCGAACTCCTGACCTTAAGTGATCCGCCCACCTCGGGTTCCCAAAGTGCTGGGATTACAGGCGTGAGCTACCACACCCCGCCTGTGCTCTGAACATTTCCTTTTGAAGTATGCATTCATCTTTCAGTTTCCCTAATAGACTCCTTGCTCCTTAAAAGTTAAAAGGACTGGCTGGGCGCGGTCATTCATGCCTGTAATCCCAGCACTTTGGGAGGCTGAGGCGGACCACCTGAGGTCAGAAGTTCCAAGACCAGCCTGCCCAACATGGTGAAAGCCCGTCTCTACAAAAATACAAAAAGTAGCCGGGCATGACAGCAGGTTCCTGTAATCCCAGCTACTTGAGAGAATCGCTTGATCCCGGGAGAATCACTTGATCCCGGGAGGCTGAGGTTGCAGTGAGCCAAGATCGTGCCATTGCACTCCAGCCTGAGCTACTAAGCGAGACTCTGTCTCAAAAAAAAAAAAAAAAAGGGACTGAGTTTTGTCCATATTTATATGTGGAGCCTAGAACATGATGGTGAGTGCTGAATAATATTTATGAATGAATGAGGAAACTGAGGAGGACTGCAGAGGAGAAATGAGTTTCTGTCATTAAATTTACATTTATCAAGTCCTTATTTTCTGTCAGACATCACTCGTAAAGTGTATAACGTGTAACGTCTTTAGGTTCTTACAACAACCCCATGTTTCGGAGGAAGAAATAGAGGCAGAGAGATGAAGCAGTTTACTTAAATTAGCCCCACAAGGGATAGCTGAGGTTTGGAAGCCAGAGGCTATGATAGTAATCATCCTCATCAGCTGGACTTCAAATCTATATCCTGGGCTGAGGTTTCTGGCTTGCGGGGTTCCCCTAATCCCACTGCCTTGTCATGGGTCTCCCCAGGAATGCCTCTTTTTACCCACAGTTTTTGCTATCCCTGCTATATTTTGGCCTGGCTAGGAGATGAGATGTCCTGTATACCCTAGATCACATTTTTCGTTTAATCCTGTGGTTATAGCACACTTGGAAATACCACCCTTTGAGCCGGGCAAGGTGGCTCATGCCTGTAATCCCAGCACTATGGGAGGCCGAGGCCGGTGGATCACTTGATGTCTGGAGTTCAAGACCAGCCTGACCAACATAGTGAAACCCTGTCACTACTAAAAAAAAAAAAAAAAATTCCTCAGGCGTGGTGACGGGTGCCTGTAGTCCCAGCTACTCCGGAGGCTAAGGCAGGAGAATTGCTTGAACCCAGGAGGCAGAGGTTGCAGTGAGCTGAGATCGCGCCACTGCACTCCAGCCTGGATGACACAGTGAGACTCCGTCTCAAAAAAAACAAAAAACAAAAAACAAAACAACCCTTGGAGTCAGAATCTCTACATCATTTTAAGAGTTTTTTTATGTGTAGCGGTGAGTGGGGCTGGGTAATATTGTGACTGTGGAAGAAAAAGCTGTGTGGTCTGATTATGTGGTTGGTAACCAAAAACTTATTTGAGAATTAAAATAGTTGAGCAAAGCATTTAGTGGATTTTTGTGTTTCCAGTATAAGGAGATTAATTTGGTTAATCATAGTGGGATTTCTGTGTATCCATATTATCAGAGGTAAATAATTTAAAAATAGGCCATTGTCAACCTTTAATGTGCATATAAACCACCTGAGGATTTAGTTAAAATGCAGATTCTGATTCTGTAGGCCTGGGGTATTTCAGCCCGCCCAGGTGATGTCATTGCTGGTGATCTGTGAACCACGCTTTGAATAGCCAAGGGCTAAGCCCAGCCAATAGTGGAGGTGTGAAATGGTGGCCTTTTTTCCTGTGGCAGGTGCCAGTGATCCAGACAAGTCCTTTACATTGCTGGGGGGTTGGAATTATGGGGAATTTTTACCAGTTTATATCAACTATGTTAGCAAAAAGAAAATGAATGATTTTTGAGAAAATGCCCACAAGAGGTCGCAGTTAGCCTTACCAAAGACCCAGAGATTAAAGAAAATGCTTTAACATCTCAGACTTAGGGATCAGAGAGCAAATGTGAGGAAATCATCAAAGAAGTGGTAGAAAATCAAAATACGATGGTTTACTGTGGGCTTTCAGAAAGGAAAAAAAAAATTTTTTAAGATTTATTTCCACAAGCAGTATTTTTTTTTTTTTTTTTTGGAGATGTAGTCTCGCCTGCCGTGATCTCAGCTCACTGCAACCTCCACGTCCCAGGTTCAAGCAATTCTCGTGCCTCAGCCTCCCGAGTATCTGGGATTACAGGTGTGTGCGACCATGCCTGGCTAATTTTTTTGTGTTTCTAGTAGAAACGGGTTTTGCCATGTTGGCCAGGCTGGTCTCGAGCTCCTGACCTCAGGTGATCCATCCACCTCGGTCTCCCAAAGTGCTGGATTACAGGCGTTAGCCGCCGCGCCCGGCCCAGAAGCAGTATTTTTTCACCACCATCCCCCTTTTTTAAAAAAATAAAATTCGTTCCAAAACTTGGCTCTTTTAAGGGAAATAGACATATGCTTAAATTTTAAAGTTCTCAATGTGACTTATAGATAATCTATGGAACTACTGAATCTGATTCTATTGCTGCTCTCACTTTCGACAAGTTACCAACATTCTAACAGCCTCAGCTTCTTCATCTGAAAAATTGGCCTAGTACCTACCTTATTGGGTTGATTAAATGATGAAACGGAGGTAAAGGCTGGCCCAGAGCCTGGTATACAGTAAATGCATAATGAATGAGAACAGTTATTTGATTGTTGCATATGAAGTCATATTTCTGTTTTGATCTAGCGTTTGCTCAGCTGTTGATTGTTAGTAATTCTAATAGGGACAGAAAACACATTTGGAACAGACTTTCCTGTCACATTAAATTTTCTACTTTGTTAAATGAACCTTTCAACAATCTTCTTTTATTGACAACAGATAAAATTAAGAGTCATTTGAGGTTGGGTGTGGTGGCTCACACCTGTAATCCCAGCACTTTGGGAGGCCAAGGTGGGTAGTTCACTTGAGGTCAGGAGTTCTAGACCAGCCTGGCCAAAATGGTGAAAGCCCGTCTCTACTAAAAATACAAAAATTAGCCGGGCGTGGTGACACACACCTGTAATCCCAGTCACTTGGGAGGCTGAGGCAGGAGAATTGCATGAATCCAGGAGGCGGAGGTTGCAGTGAGCCGAGATCATGCCACTGCACTCCATCCTGGGGGACAAAGCAAGACTCTGTCTAAAAAAAAAAAAAAAAAGTGATTTGAAAGGAGGAAAAGTGTACTTTAATGTTTTAAACTCCATCTTGACTGTTGATGACTGTTATTCAAATTTATCCTTTGTGGCTTTTTTTTTTTTTTTTAATAAATTGAGGATTGCCCGATAGCATCCTTGATGGGATGGGAGTTTAGAGGAATATTTCATAGGTGATTTCAATTGCAATCTTTTGGAAGATGAAGATAGTGTATATTTTGTAAATATGACGCCAGAGGGACTAGGCAAATTATTGTGAAAGGGATTTTCCCTTAAAAAAAACAAAAGTAGGGGCCAGGTGCGGTGGTTCATGCCTGTAATCCCAGCACTTTAGGAGGCCGAGGCGGTCAGATCACAAGGTCGGGAGGGCGAGACCATCCTGGCTAACACAGTGAAACCCCCGTCTCTACTAAAAATACAAAAAAATTAGCCGGGCGTGGTGGCTGGTGCCTTTAGTCCCAGCTACTCTGGAGGCTGAGGCAGGAGAATGGCGTGAACCCGGGAGGCGGAGCTTGCACTGAGCGGAGATCGCGCCACTGCACTCCAGCCTGGGCGACAGAGTGAGACTCCGCCTCAAAAAATAAAATAAAATAAAAGTAGAACTGGTTCATTATTGTCAACCAACCTTTCTCCTCCTTTCCTACACTCAAAGCCGAGTTCGTTTAGAAAGGATAGAAATGAAATGACATGGGAGCTCAATTCGTTTGTGCTGGCTTGGGTTTCTGGGTTAATGGAGGATATTGGGTAAAGCTGACTAGCTGCATGGCACAATTAGATCTGGGGTGCTAGTATTTCATACAAAGGTTAATGAAGTTGGGAATCTAAATGGGAGCAGAAGGTGGAGCGGGGGGGATGAATTTAAGGGACTTGGAGACCAGGGAAAGTCCCTGTGCTCTTTGAGGTTCCTCTTTCCCTAAAGTGGGTTGGGGGAAACAAGAATTGTCCCGTGTGCCCAGAAAAGCTGTTTTACTGGGATGTGATATTTTACAAATGAGAAGTGCACATGTCTTTTGTTAAAGAAAAACTATTGGCCGGGCTCAGTGGTCCACGTTTCTAATCCCAGCAGTTTGGGAGACTGAGGCAGGCGGATCACCTGAGGTCAGGAGTTCGGGATCAGCTTGGCCAACATGGTGAAACCCCGTTTCTAATAAAAAATACAAAAATTAGCCAGGCGTGGGGGTGTGCCTATGCGCCCAGCTACTCAGGAGGCTGAGGCAGGAGGATGGCTTAAACCTGAGATGCGGAGGTTGCAGTGAGCTGAGATCAGACCACTGCACTCCAGCGAGACTCTTATGTCAAACAAAAACAAAACAAAAATATTATTCATGGTGCTTGTTAAAGGAAATGAGACAGGCTTTATTCCGGGGGGCTACTATAGTGGGGTTTTGCAATAGGGGACAGAGATTGGCCTTAGCTCCTAATGCAACAAGGAATAGTGTGAATTTATAGCCAAGTTGGGGTAGAAGAAGAATTTGATCAGATATTGAGGGCAACTGGATATGGAGGGGGATTCTGGCTCAATCAACTTGACAGAATTCTTGCTAAAACTGGGCGGTGCAAAAACAAACATGGAAATCCAATAGCTGAACGCTAGCTGGGGAGAACTCAGAGGAACCTGCCCAGAGTTTGGTCAAGGAGAGACTTTGTCACTTTCCATACTAGCTGAGATGTTCTGCTTGGAGAGTCAATGGAGGAGATGAGAAAGGGGTCAAATGGGTTAACTTGTCTATGACTTTGTGGCCCTGACGTTCTGTGACTATGGTAGCTTTTAAAGTTATATGTGGATACACATATTGCATAAACAATTTGGTTAAATATGTGAGTTAAAAAAATTTTAAACCATAGCCTATGAAATTAAATTCTCAGATCTTCGTAATAGAGATTAAGAAATGTAAAGACAATCATTTAAAAACATTTTCTGCCTTCCCCCCGCTCCTATGTTCCTCTCCTTCAGATTTTTTTTCTTTTTAAGAGAGAGGGACTCATTCTGTTGCCCAGGCTGGAGTGCAGTGGCACGATTATAGCTCACTGCAGTTTTGAGCTCCTGGATTCAAGCGATCCTCCCACCTCAGCCTCTAGAATAGCTGGGACTACAGGCACACACCACCACATCCAGCAAATTTATTTATTTATTTATTTATGTATTTTGTAGAGATGGGGTTTCACCATGTTGCTCAGGCTGGTTTCAAACTCCTGGGCTCAAGCAGTCCACCCATCTGTACCTCCCAAAGTGCTGGGATTACAGGCATGAGCCACCGTGCCCGGCGGAGAGAATTTCTTAAAAGGAAAACGGATACTTTATTTTCAAAGGAGCAACAATAAGACTATTATTGCAGCACAAAGATGAGCACAGAAGACACAGGGACCGTATCTTTAAAATGCTCAAAGAAGGCTGGGCATGGTGGCTCATGCCTGTAATCCCAGCACTTTGGGAGGCTGAGGCAGGAGGATCACTTGAGCTCAGGAGTTTAAGACCAGTCTGGGCAACATAGGAAGACACCATCTCTCAAAAAAACTTTAAAAAAAAAAGAAAAGGAAAAATTCTGTTTGGTTTCTATACATTTTACTATAAAGGCTCCAAGTGTGTTTTGTTTATTTGCTTTTGTACTTGTCCTGCTTGGGCCACAGATGTTTCTTGAGTCTGTAGCTTGATGTCTTTCTTTGGTTTTGGAAAAGTTTCACCTATTATCTCTTCAGAGACTGTTCTTACACATTTTCTCTCTCCTCCTCTTTGGGATTCCAGTTATATGTGTGTTAGGCCTTCTCTTCACGTTGCTTGTGTCTTTGAAATTCTGCCTGTCCGTCTTCCTGTGCTTTTTCTGCTCCATGCTTCAGTCTCCCCCTTTATTTTCCAGCTCACGAATCCTTTCTCTTGTTGAACCCTCAAGAAACCAATGAAAACACGGTGAGCTCTTCATCTCCTTTCTGCGTGGCTCCTTTCTCTTGCCCTATGCGGCTCAATGGGCAAATACCTTGAGGGGAAATCTGGGCTGGATTTCTGTCTTCTCTGTGCTCTCTCCTTTTCCTCCTGGCTGTCTTAATAGCCCTGAACTCCTGTTTATCTGTGCAGCTCTGTGAGGTTTCCTTAGAGCCCTTTTAGCTGCTCTGCTGCCTCACAGCTGCCCTCTGCTTGGCGTCAGCCTCTTGTCCTGTGCTGAGAATTCACAAATGCCCTCAGCAGAAAGCTGGGCAAGGAGTGTTAGAGTCACCTTAGTGAGTTTCCCTTTGTTCTGGTGTGTGGCATGACAAGTCCAGTATGCTGGCAGCTCTTTATACCTTCAAATATATATATTTTTTGAGACGGAGTCTCACTCTTTCCCCCAGGCTGGAGTGCAGTGGCGTAATCTTAGCTCACTGCAAGCTCCGCCTCCTGGGTTCAAGCGATTCTCCTGCCTCAGCCTCCCAAGTAGCTGGGATTACAGGCATGTGCCACCATGCCCAGCTAATTTTTTGTATTTTTAGTAGAGACGGGGTTTCACCGTGTTAGCTAGGATGGTCTTGATCTCCTGACCTCATGATCCGCCTGCCTTGGCCTCCCAAAGTGCTGGAATTACAGTCGTGAGCCATCGTGCCCGGCCAAACAGATATTTTAAAATGTTGTGTTTCATTTTTTGTTTGCCATGGTGTCTCGCTCTGTGGCCCAGGCAGGCTGGAGTGGAGTGGTGTGATCTTGTTCACCGTGACCTCCACCTCCCAGGTTCAAGCAATTCTTCTGCATCAGCCTCCCAGGTAGCTGGGATTATAGGCATGCACTACCACACCCACCTAATTTTTGTATTTTTAGTAAAGATGGGGTTTTACCATGTTGACCAGTCTGGTCTCAAACTCCTGACCTCAAGCGATCCGCCCACCTAGGTCACCCAAATTGCTGGGATTACAGGTGTGAGCCACTGCGTCTGGCCAAAAAATTTGTTTTTAAATGTAGTTTCTTTTTGACTTTGGTGGGAATATTGTGCTGTTCTAAACTACCTTGTCATTGAAGAAGTCTCATCAGAAGTTTTTTAGCGTTTTAAGTACCCCCATCCACTAATTGGCTGTGTTTTGCTGTTTACCAGGCACTCCAGGAATAGGAACTACAAAGCTGAATTTGCATCATGCCGACTAGAGGCTGTACCATTGGAGTTTGGGGACTATCACCCTCTGAAACCCATAACTGTAAGTTTTGTTAAGGGTCTTTCTGAATGATATTCTTATCCCTTGAAATGAAAGACAATCTTCCTGAGTCTTTTCCATTTTGCCAGTGGTAGCCACTTTTGCATATGTGATTTTTTTTTTTTTTTTTTTTTTTTTTCAGACAGAGTCTTGCTCTGTCGCCCAGGCTGGAGTGCAGTGGTGGCTCACTGCAACCTCTGACCTCTACCTCCTGGGTTTAAGCGATTCTCCTGCCTCAACCTCCCGAGTAGCTGGGGCTATAGGCACACGCCACCGTGCCTGGCTAAGTTTTTGTATTTTTTTAGTAGAGATGGGGTTTCGCCATGTTGCCCAGGCTGGTCTCGAACTCCTGAGCTCAGACAGTCTGTCCACCTCCACCTCACAAAGATTACGGGCGTGAGCCACCGTGCCCAGCCTGATTTATTTTTGAGATGGATTTCACTTTGTAGCCCAGGCTGGAGTGCAGTGGTGCGATCTTAGCTCACGGCAACCTTTGCCTCCCAGGTTCAAGCGATTCACCTGCCTCAGCCTCCCAAGTAGCTGGGAGTACAGGCATGCACCATCACGCTTGGCTAATTTTTGCTAATTTTTTTATTTTTAGTAGAGACAGGGTTTCGCCATTTTGGCCAGGCTGGTCTTGAACCCTTGACCTCAGGTGATCCACCCACCTTGGCCTCCCAAAGTGCTGGGATTACAGGAGTGAGCCACCTTGCCCGGCCTGCATATTTAAATCAACCAGTTTGTTCACTGCCTCTTTTTTGTAATATTGGCCTCACCCAGCACCATTTTTACTCCCTTCCTTCCTCCTTAGTGAGGTTGCCTTGTGAATGGGATGACTTTGTTCCTGATTTGGCTGTGTCAACAAAATGTATCTTGACTTTTAATTTTTGTATTTGGAATGTAAGAGTCACTCTAATTGCCAGCAGAGAGTGCTGTCCTGAATAGCATCTTAGTCTATCTGTGGGTTTATTTAAAAAATAAAACAAAAGCAGGCAAGAGACTTGGCTGGTTCCTCTCTGCCAGGTTGGTACTGTCTTATTAGCAAGTAATAGGAACTACACGGTTGTCATGTTGGGGAGAAGAGAAGATGTGATTGTCAGCATGGAGGCTCTGGGAATGCATGGAGATGATTGCATGAAGCAGAAGACCCCAAGACTGAGATTCAACCTCCCAGGACCCCTTCAATCCCCATGCTGTTGTGTGGCTGTGGGTGACCTCACCACAGCCACAGTTGCGTTCATTCTCAGGTGCACATTCCCCATGTTAAAAGAAAATTCTTGGCCGGGCTCCATGCCTCACACCCATAATTTCAGCACTTTGGGAGGCTGAAGCGGGTGGATCACCTGAGGTCAGGAGTTCGAGATCAGCCTGGCCAACATGGCAAAACCCCATCTCTACTAAAAATACAAAAATTAGCTGGGCATAGTGGCGTGTGCCTGTAGTCCCAACTACTCAGGAGACTAAGACAGGAGAATCACTTAAATCCAGGAGGCAGAGGTTACAGTGAGCCAGATCATGCCACTGCCCTCCATCCTGGGCAACAGAGAGAGACTCCGTCTCAAAAAAATAAAAGGAAAATTCTCAGCCAAATTAAATTTAATGGAGCTTAATTGAGCAAAGAATAATTCATGAATCGGGCAGCCTCCTGAGCCAGAGTAGGTTCAGAGAGGCTCCAGCACAATCACGTGGTAGAAGATTTATGGACACAGAAAGGAAAGTGACATTTAGAAAATAGAAGTGAGGTACAGAAACAGCCAGATTGGTTACAGTTCAGCATTTGCCTTATTTGAACCCAATTTGAACAGTTGGCCCCACCTTTTTTTTTCTTTTTTTTTGAGACGGAGTTTCACTCTTGCTCAGGCTGGAGTGCAATGGCACCATCTCAACTCACTGCAACCTCTGCCTCCCGGGTTCAAGCGGTTCTCCTGCTTCAGCCTCCTGAGTAGCTGGGACTACAGGTGCCCGCCACCATGCCCGGCTAATTTTTTTGTCTTTTTAGTAGAGACACGGTTTCACCATGTTGGCCAGGCTGGTTTCGAACTCCTGACCTCAGGTGATCCGCCTGCCTCAGCCTCCCAAAGTGCTGGGATTACAGGTGTGAGCCACTGTGCCTGGCCCAGTTGGCCCCCTTTAATTGGCCAAAACTTGGTGGTTGGCACAAGAGTAGGTTACACTCTGTTTACATGTCCGGTGAGGTTATAGTTCACTATGTGCAGAGAAACCTTTAGGCCAAACTTAAAATACATAAGGAGACAGCTTTAGGCTAAACTTGATTTAACACCCATACCATAACAGAACAGCTGAGAAGAGCTGCTGTAGCTCCAGGCCTATCCTGTTAGGTTAGCAACAGCGGCAGCAGGAAAATGCTTTTCTCAAGCAGTTTTCATTGACCCAGTTTTGTTATGCGCCCTACCCTGAACCAGCATTGGTGACCTGCTGTATAGAATAAGTTGATAGATTGGGGTAGGTCTAATGCTCACCTTGGGAACTGAGAACAGAGTTCACCCCACCAGGCCTGTAGGAACTGAGTGTGGGGGAGAGATGTTTTCTCAAATAAAAATTGGGGTATTAAGTATTAAGCCTGTGAGGTGGAGGAATGGGTGCCAGGCAGACAAAAACAGCAAATGTACCGCAATGGGAGGTGCTTCTCTGCCTCCTCTAAACTGCAGTTCAACTCCATTCAGGCAGCCATCACCGGCAGTTAGCATCTGACTCAACAGGTTTGAGGGCAAGGTCCTCGATGAGACAGCCCTGGCCAGGTGTGGTGGCTCATGCCTGTAATCTCAGCACTTTGGGATGCTAGATGGGAGGATCCCTTGGGCCCAGTTTCGAGACCAGCCTGGGCAACATAGTGATACCCCACCTCTACAAAAAGTAAAAAAAAAAAATTAGCAGAGTGTGATGGTGTGCTTGTAGTCCCACCTACTCGGGAGGCTGAGGCAGGAAGATTGCTTGTGCCCAGGATGTCCAAGGTACAGTGAACCGTGATCACACCATTGTACTCCAGGCTTAGTGATAAAGCGAGACCCTGTCTCCAAAAAAAAAAAAAAAAAAAAGACATCTTCACTTCAGAAACTCCAACTTTGCTACACATTGGGAGTTCCCATGCCTCCCTCCCTCATGTTCAATAATTTGCTATAATGGCTCACAGAACTAGGGAAACATTTACTTATACTTACCAGTTTATTATTTAGTATTTACTTATACTTACCAGTTTATTATTAAGGATATACAAAGAATACAGGTGAAGAGGTACGTGGGGTGAGGCCCAGGGGAAGGGGCACACAGAGCTTTCATGTCCCCTCCAGGTACCTCGATGTGTTCTTGTTCACCTACCTGGAAGCTCTTCAAACCCCCCCCCTTTTTTTTTTTTTTGAGACAGGGTCTCACTGTATCGCCCAGCTGCTGTGCAATGGCGCAGTCTCAGCTCACTGCAACCTCTGCCTCCCAAAACCCCATTTTTTATGGTTTTTTTTTTTTGAGGCATCGTTGCATAGGCATGATTGGTTATTAATTCAGTCTCCAGCCCTCTCACCTTCCCAAAGGATGGGGAGTGGGGCTGAAAGCTCCAAGCTTCTAATCATGGCTTGGTCTTTCTGATGACCAGACCCCATCCTGAAGCTCTGCAGGAGCCCATCGGGAGTCACCTTATTAGGACATAAGATGCTCCTATCACCCAGGAAATCTCCTAGGGTATTAGGAGCTCTGTGGGAGGAACTGGGGGCAGAGACCACATAAATTTAACAGCTTGGAGTGCAGTGGTGCGATCTCGGCTCACTGCAACCTCCACCTCCTGGGCTCCAGCCATCCTCCCGCTTCAGCCTTCTGAGTAGCTGGGACCACAGGCATGTACCACCACACCTGAATTATTTTCGTATCTTTTGTAGAGATAGGATTTCGCCGTGTTGCCCAGGCTGGTCTCAAACTCCTGGCTTCAAGTGATCCTTCTGCCTCAGCACCCCAAAGTATTGGGATACAGGCATGAGCCACAGCACCCAGCAGAGAACTTAACTTTTATGAGGTGTTCAAGGGAGAAAGACAAAAAAAAGTACCTGGTTAAAGTAGAAATTCCCTACTTAGATGTTAGTTGTTGGTTTTGATTGGTAGTCTCTAGTTAGCGGGTAGTTGGCGATTTGCAACTGCTTAAGCTTAAGTTCCATTTTGCTACTTATATTGAGTTGGATTTTGGTTTGCTACATAGGGAACCCCAGGTGCTGTAGCCATCTCAGTCCAGTGACCTCTCAATTAATTTTTTTAACACTTCCTAACCCTAACTTCCTACTTTCCCTTCCTCGACAGCTGTGATCCTGAGTCATGTCCATTTCTTACAAAAGCTAAGCATCCCCTGCAGGTGGATAAGTCTCTGCTGCAAATGAACCATCCATTCAACTACCAGAATGGGAGGAAAGTACCCACTGGAGTGTTTCACTGGGGAGAGTTGTGGGAGCTCCGTTTTACTTCCAGAAATTTTCCTCACAGGTCACAGAGTCAAAGACAAAGAAAGTGAACCGGAAAGGAAGCACTTCTTCCACGTCCTCCTCCTCCTCCAGCTCCGTGGTGGACCCGCTGAGCAGCGTCCTCGATGGGACTGACCCCCTCTCCATGTTTGCAGCCACTGCTGACCCCGCAGCCTTGGCAGCTGCCACGGTAATGCACCCCGGCCACGGTCGTCCAGTGGGGGTCGGTTTTGTGGGTGCAGGAATGGGTGGTTTTCTCGTGCCGTGCCCTTTTTTTTCCCCTAAGAGACAGAGTCTCACTCCGTCACCCAGGCTGGAGTGCAGTAGTGTGATCATGGCTCACTGCAGCCTCCAACTCTGGGGCTCAAGCAGTTCTCCCACCTCACCCTCCTGAATAGCTAGGATTATAGGTACACACTACTGTGCCTGGTTAATTTTTTATTTTGTTGTAGAGGCGGGGTCTTGCTGTGTTGCCCAGGGTGGTCTCGTACTCCAAGCCTCAAGCAATCCTCCCACCTGAGCCTCCTAAAGCTTCTTCCCCTTTTTTAAGTTGCACAAGTAATGCACACGGTACATTCTGGTTGGAACAGTTCAGGTCATCCTGACATGAGAGGCTGGTGTAGCTCTGTGAAGTCTTTTTGTTTCTTTTTTGTTTGAAAGCATTTTAAAATTTATTTTTATTTTTTAATTTAATTTAATTTTTTTTGAGACAGCCTTGCTGTGTCACCCAAACCGGAGTGCAGTGGTGCGATCTCACTGCAGCCTCCGCCTCTGGGTTCAAACAGTTCTCCCACCTCAGCCTGCCGAATTGCTGGGACAGGCATGCACCACCACGCCCAGCTAATTTTTGTGTTTTTTGGTAGAGATGGGCTTTCATCATATTGACCAGGCTGGTCTTGAACTCTTGACCTCAAGTGATCCACCTGCCTCAACCTCCCAAAGCACTGGGATTACAGGCGTGAGCCACTGCACCTGGCTCTTAAAATTTATTTTTAATTTTAATTTTATTCTTCTTATAAATCTTTTTACATAATTATATAAGTAAATCACTCATTTTGATGTGAAAAAGTCAGACACTACAGATAAAGTCACGTAGAGCAATCCTCATTCCAATCTCCACCCTGGCAGTTGTGAGAATGATGGCTGTAATGTGTCTTCTTCCATAGCTTTTCCCCTGTATTTTCATAGATACTTCCGACAGCAGTTTCTGAGCATTCCCATACATACTCATATATAAATAATTACAGCATCAACTTACTGCATGGCAGGCATTTTTTTGGGGTGCATTTCATATCTGGTTCTCTTACTACCTTGTGAGAGGTGTTGGAATCCTCATTAAAGAGGCAGCTGTGGAGGGATAGAGATAACAAGTCACATCCAAGCTGGGATTGAAACCCGGCCAGTCTGACTTCAGAATACATGCTCTCAATCATCATCCTATGCTGTGTTTCATATATATATATATATTTTTTTTTTTTGAGATGAAGTCTCATACTGTCACCGGGGCTGGTGTGCAGTGGGGTGATCTCGGCTCACTGCAGCCTCTATCTCCCGGGTTCAAGCGATTCTCCTGCCTCAGCCTCCCAAGTGGCTGGGACTACAGGCACGTGCCACCACGCCCAGCTAATTTTTGTATTTTTAGTAGAGATGGGGTTTCACTATGTTGGCCAGGCTGGTCTCGAACTCCTGACCTCGTGATCCACCCACCTCGGCCTCCCAAAGTGCTGGGATTACAGGCATGAGCCACTGCACCTGGCCTCTGTTTCGTATATTATTTACCACTGTCACATAAATGGAACTGCTGTTTTGTGACTTGTTTTTTTGGAGATAGTCTTGCTCTGTTGCCTAGGCTGGACTGCAGTGGCATGATCATAGCTGGCTGCAGCCTTAAACTCCTGGGCTCAAACAATCCCCCTGCCTCAGCCTCTCGAGCAGCTGGGACTCCAGGTGTGCACCACTGCGCTCAGCTAATTTTGGATTTTTTGGTAGCGTCAGGGTCTCACTGTGTTGCCAAAGCTGGTCTCAAAGTCCTGGGGGCAAGCAATCCTCCTGCCTTGGCCTACCAGAGTGCTGGGATTACAGGCCTGAGCCACTGCACCCCACAACTTTTTTTTTTTAATTTAATTTTTTTAATTTCTTTTTTTTGAGACAGAGTCTCATTCTGTTGCCCAGGCTGGAGTGCAGTGGCACGATCTTGGCTCACCGTAACCTCTGTCTCCTGGGTTCAAGTGATTCTCCTGCCTCAGCCTCCCTAGTAGCTGGGATTACAGGCATGTGCCACCACACCTGGCTAATTTTTGTATTTTTTGTAGAGACAAGGTTTCGTCACGTTGGCCAGGCTAGTCTCGAACTCCTAACCTCAGGTGACCTGCCCACATTGGCCTCCCAAAGTGCTGGGATTACAGGTTTGAGCCATGCCGCCCAGCCAACTTTTTTTTTTTTTTTAACTTGACCATATGTTTTAGAGAACTATCCATGTTAGTACATTTAGAACAACCTTATTATTTTGACCAGCCTTATTGTATTCTAAAGACTGGATTTACCTACTTTAATTTGCCATTCCTCTACTGATGTATCCATCAGATAGAGGATATCCCAGATAGTTTCTGGGTTTTGCTGGTACAAACAGCAGTGCACCATGTGTCTCAAACATATACACATCTTGGTGCACGTCTGCAAGGATTTCTGCAGGATAGCTTCCTAGAAGTTCTTTGCTGGTTGGCCAGGCATGGTGGCTCACGCCTGTAATCCCAGAACTTTGGGAGGCTGAGGCGGGCGGATCACGAGATCAGGAGTTCGAGACCAGCCAGACCAACGTGGTGAAACCCCATCTCTACTAAAAATACAAAAATTAGCTGGGCGTGGTGGCACGCACCTGTAATCCCAGCTACTCGGGAGGCTGAGACAGGAGAATCGCTTGAACCCGGGAGGCGGAGATTGCAGTGAATAGAGATCACGCCTCTGCACTCCAGCCTGGGCAACAGAGCGAGACTCCATCTCTTTGCTGGCATAAGGCAATGTGTATTTAAGGTTTTGATGGCTATCACCAAATTGTCCTCCAAAAAGAGTTAACCAGTCTGTATTTGCACCAGTGATGTTGAAGAGGGGCCTGTTTCCCTGCATCCTTGCCAGCCTGACATCAGCCAGCATTTTAACTCTGACATTCTGATAGTTGAAAAAGTGGTCTTTTCCAACTATCCTTTCCTTAATTCATAATGAGTTTGAGCATTTTTTGGTACATTTATTGTCCACTTGTGATGAAATGGCCTGATTTTTTTTTTTTTTTTTGAGATGGAGTCTTGCTCTGTCACTCAGACTGGAGTGCAGTGGTACAATCTTGGCTCACTGCAACCTCTGCCTTCCAGGTTCAAGAGATTCTCCTGCCTCAGCCTCCTGAGTAGCTGGGACTACAGGCATGTACCTGGCTAATTTTTGTGTTTTTAGTAGAGATGGGGTTTTACCATGTTGGCCAGGCTGGTGTTAAACCCCTGCCCTCAAGTGATCCGTCCACCTTGGCCTCCCAAAGTGCTGGGATTACAGGCGTCAGCCACCATGCCTGGCGCTGTAATTTTTTTTATGATAGTAAAACTTGAGACAGATCTCTTTTATTCCACAGTAAAGGACTATCTGCCTTCTATTTATATATGTATATATTTAAAGATTAAAATGATATTGCTGCTGAAGAGATTATCTTGCCTTTCTTTAGGACAGCTCCAGGAAGAAACGTGATAGAGATGATAACTCCATTGTAGGATTGGATTTTGAGCCTTGGGCCAACAAACGGGGAGAAATCCTTGCCCGGTACACCACTACCGAAAAGCTGTCTATTGTGAGTACCAGGAGACCCTCTCCCAGGGTCTACTTTGGAGTTAGTAGTAATTTCTTTTTGTTATGTTGCTTCAAGTCCTGGGCTCTGTAAGTTTCACTTATTTATTTATTTTTCTACTTCTCTTAAAAGCTCAAATATAAGGCTTCACGTAGTATGTCAGTGTTGTTGGCAGAAAAATGTGCTGACAGGTTTCCCAAAAAAATATGTTAAGGATCAGGGATGTGGCACAGGCCAGAGAAAGAATTAGAACAGCAGAGTCTTGTCTTTGGGAGGAGGTTTGAATTATGAAGAGGGGAGGTCGGGCACGGTGGCTCATGCCTGTTATCCCAGCACTTTGGGAGGCCAGGGTGGGCAGATCACTTGAGGTGAGGAGTTCGAGACCAGCCTGGCCAACACAGTGAAACCCCATCTCTACTAAAAAAATTAGCCGGGCATGGTGGCGGGCACCTGTAATCCTAGCTACTCGGGAGATTGAGGCATGAGAATTGCTTGAACCTGGGAAGTGGAGGTTGCATTGAGCAGAGATCATGCCACTGCACTCCAGCCTTGGTGACAGAGTGAGACCCTGTCTCAAAAATAATTAATTAATTAATTAATTTTAAAAATGAATTAAGGGAGGAGAGCACAACACTGGAGGAGAAAGGTGTCACTCAGTAAGTCCCACATAGCTGGGTTTTCTCCTGGAGCTGGAAATGTACTGTTTCTCTGGATGGCCATTAGGTGAAGTAGTTGGCTTTGGCCTCAAGACACTTATGAAATTCGAGGCTTACCCTCCACTAGGCAAATTGCTATGGAAGGAAAGACTCAGGAGAGCTGAGACCAACCCAGTCAGGTTAATGCCTGTGTGAGTTAGGATTGGGTTCAGTTGCTTAGAACTAAAGCCCCTGCTAACATTGTAAACAAGAGTGACCCTGTATCCCTCCTTACACTGGAGAGAAGTCTTGAGGAGAGGAATCCAGGGCTGGTTTGGCAGCTCCGAGGGCGTCAGGGTTCCGCCGCGTTCTTTCTTATTCCTCGGCTGTGTTGAGTGTTGCCTCACATTCGTGTTGGTAGACAGAGGGAGGAAAGGGAAAGAAAGATGCGCCCCCTCCCATTTAGGAAGACTTCTTGGGGTCCCCCAACACTTTCAGTTACATTTATCTTGAAGGTGTGGTCATGGGCCACGCATAGATGCAGGGAGGCTGAGAAATGTAGCAGCGTGTCCATCTACACATGGGGCTGTGCCCCGGAGGAAACAGTGAACTCGGCAGGCCACGGGGAACGCTTGGCCACAACGCCTCTTCTCTTCATTTTTTCCTCCCAGGGTGTGTACTCATTGAACAGAATGACAGGCAGAATTGCTGGACTATTTAAATTGAGTCTTTTTTTTTTTTTCTTTCAACTGTACAGAGTCAACTTAGAGCAGCGATTCTCAACCAGGAGTAATTTTTACCCCTGGGTCGTCATTTGGCAATATCTAGAGACATTTTTGACTGTCACAGTTCTGGGGGTGGTACTGACATTTATTGGGTGGAGGCCAGAGATGTGGCTAAACATCCAACGGTGCACAGAACTAATCTCCCACAAAAAGTTATCTGGCCTCAAATGGCAGTAGTGTAGAGGGTGATAAACCCTGATTCAGAGTAGGTTAAAAATAGTTCTATTATGTGACTCTGCTGGCATATCAAAAATTTTAGTATTTGTCTGCTGACTTTGAGAACCCTGACTTGAGTAGAAATTTGAATCTCCGGTGGTTTTTAGTGACTGTATTTTCCTTCTTTGAATACATATTTCTTTCTCTTGGGTATGTAAATGGCTTTGTTGGAAAACAATGAACATACTGCCTTAGATTTTTAAAATATTAATGAATTTTATGTCTCTGCAGAATCTGTTTATGGGATCTGAAAAAGGTAAGATGAGTTTGTTGTTGTTTTGATGGGAAAATTCTGGCATTACTTTTAATATAATTTTACAAAGGAAAAAAGTTTATGTGATATGATTCTGATGTTTGATTCAGTTGGAGCTGCTATTTCTTAGATTGTGGATAGACGTAGAAATAAAATACCTATTTAGAGCATGAATTAAAAAAATACCAAATACCAGCACGTTGGGAGGCCAAGGTAGGTGGATCACCTGAGGTCAGGAGTTTGGTACCAGCCTGGCCAACATGGTGAAATCCCGTCTCTACTAAAAATACAAAAATTTGCTGGGCATGGTGGCACACGCCCGTAATCCCAGCTACTCAGGAGGCTGAAGCAGGAGAATCGCTTGAACCTGAGAGGCGGAGGTTTCAGTGAGCCAAGATTGCACCATTGCACTGCAGCCTGGGTGACAGGAATGAAATATCATCTTAAAAAAAAAAAAAAACGCCGGGCACGGTGGCTCTCCTGTGTAATCCCAGCACTTTGGGAGGCCAAGACAGGCAGATCGCCTGAGGTCAGGAGTTTGAGACCAGCCTGGCCAACATGGTGAAACCCCATTTCTACTAAAAATACAAAATTTTGCTGGGCATGGTGGTACATGCCTATAATCCCAGTTACACAGGAGGCTGAGGCAGGAGAATCGCTTGAACCTGGGAGGCGGAAGTTGCAGTGAGCCGAGATTGCACTCCAGCCTGGGCAACAAGAGTGAAATTCCGTATTAAAAAAAAAAAAAAAATACGGCCTGGTGTGGTGGCTCACACCTGTAATCCCAGCAGTTTCGGAGGCCAAGGTGGGCAGATCACTTGAGGTCAGGAGTTCGCGACCAGCCTGGCCAACATGGTGAAACTCCGTCTCTACTAAAAAAAAAAAGAAAAAAAAAAATTTAGCCAGGCGTGGTGACAGACGCCTGTAATCCCATCTACTCAGGAGGCTGAGGCAGGAGAATCGCTTGAACCTGGGAGGCGGAGGTTGCAGTGAGCCGAGATCGCGCCATTGCATTCCATTCTGGGTGACAGAGCGAGACTCTGTCTCAAACAAACAAACAAAACCAAAGAGGTTACTAGGAGTAAAACATAAGCTTACTGTTTAAGAATTACAGAGGAAGTAGTCTCCCCCTCATTGTGCCTCCTCACTGACCGGGGTTTAGAGAGGCTTTCCCTTGCCCTCAGTCTTTTCCCTTGTGCAATAAGATATGTTGGTGAGGGGGGTCGCATGCTTAGTCTTATAGACCACTGGTCCCTGAATGCAGTTCTCAGCCTCTTCTCCTAAGACACACAGTCAGAAGCTCTGGACCAGGGTGTCTCCAACTGCCGTGTAGCAGGATTTCCTGAGGAACTTTTGTATGAATATAGATGCCTGGCCCCCACTTGCTCAATTAATCTTGCAGGATGGGACCCCAGAATTCCTATTTTGATGCCCCAAGGTGATTCTGGAGCAACTGACGGATCATGTGCTGCTGGGGTGCAGATGAGCACAATCATAGTTCATTGCAGGTCTCTGATGTGGCAGCTGCCACTCTCCCCACGGCTCTGCTGGGTGAGACAGCACGTTAGAAATCAAGAGAGTGGGAACAGCTTTGTTATGCACAGAATTTTTTTTTTTTTTTTGAGATGGAATTTTGCTCTGTCACCCATGGTGCAG
Organism: Pongo abelii; assembly: GCF_028885655.2. Lineage (NCBI taxonomy): Eukaryota > Metazoa > Chordata > Mammalia > Primates > Hominidae > Pongo > Pongo abelii. Next base: position 22,048,275 of record NC_072003.2, read on the forward strand.
TGCAACCTCCGCCTCCTGGGTTCAAGCAATTCTCCCACCTCAGCCTTCTGAGTTACTGGGACTATAGGTGTGCACCACCAAGCCCAGCTAATTTTTGTATTTTTAATAGAGACAGGGTTTCACCATGTTGGCCAGGCTGGTCTCAAACTCTTGACCTCAAGTGGTCCACCCGCCTCGGCCTCCCAAAGTGCTGAGATTACAGGTGTGAGCCACCACGCCCAGCTTGTTATGGACAGAATTTTGATCCCAGACCATAAAAGGTAAATCATACCAGCATGTACCCACCAGTTTGTAAAGATCAAATAGAGTGATGATACCAAGTGTCTTAGTTTGTTTAGTGGTACTATAAAGGAATACCAGAGGCTGGCTAATTTATAAGGAAGAGAGGTTTACTTGGCTTATGGTTCCACAGGCTATATAAGAAGCATGGTGCAGCATCTGATGTTGGTGAGGGCCTCAGGCTGCTTCCACTTATGGTGAAAGCAAATGAGAGCAGGTATGTGCAGAGATTGCATGGCAAGAGAAGGGAGGAGAGAGAGGGAGAAGATGCCAGGCTTTTTTCAACAGCCACTTCTCATGGGAACTAAGAATAAGAACGCACTCATTACTGCAAGGATGGCACCAAGCCATTCATGATGGATCCTCCCCTACAACCCAGACACCTCCCACCAGGCCCCACCTCCAACACTGGGGATCACATTTCAACAGGAGACTTGGTATGAATATAGAGCAATAGGAGCTCTCATATGCTGCTGGTGGGAATGTAAAATGGCACAACCACCTTGTAGAACACTTTTGCATTTTTTATTTTATTTGAAGACAGGTGCTGTGGTCTGGTTGTTTGTGCCTAACCCCACTCCCCTGCCCCGATTCATATGTTGAAATCCTAACCCCAAGATGATGGTATTAGGAGATGGGCCCTTTTCAGAGGTGATTAGGTCATGAGGGTGGAACCCTCATGAATAGGATTAGTGCGCTATAAAAGAGGTCCAAGGACACTCCCCTCACCCCTTCCACCAAGTGAAAACACAGCAGGAGGGCATCATCTATGAACCAAACCGGAAAGCAGGCCCTCATCAGGCACTGGGACCTAATCTGCTGGGACCTTGATCTTGGACTTCCCAGCCTTTAGGACTGCGAGAAATACATTGCTCTTATTTATAAGCCACCCACTTTGTAGCATTTTGTTATAGCAGCTCAAAGGGATTAACACAATGAGCCAACCCTTTGATCCAGCATTCCACTGCTAGGGGTATCCCCAGATCAGGGGTTGGTAAACTGCATGCTGCAGGTCAAGTCTGGTCCACTGCCTGTTTTTTAAGTACAGTTTTATAGGAACAGAGCCCTATCAATTTGTTTACGTATTATCTATGCCAGCTCTTGTGCTACAACAGTAGAGTTGAGTAGTTGGAGCAGACACTTTGTGACTCTCAAAACCTAAAACATTTGTCAGGCTTACAAAAAGAGTTCTGCAGCTCGACCCTAAGTCCACATTTCTTTTTTTTTCTTTCTTTTTTCTTTTTTTTTTTTTTGAGATGGAGGTTACAGTGAGCCGAGATCGCGCCACCGCACTCCAGCCTGGATGACCGAGTAAGACCCCATCTCAAAAAAAAAAAAGTACTAGAGCAGAGGCCCCCTTAAGATGGGGGAAGGATTCTGAAATAGATGGCCGCAGAGGGCAGCAGTCAGCTAGATGCATCGCCCTGCCTTGTGGCTGGCCTGTGGCCTGGGGGCCTTTCCTTCATCCCTCCACCAGTCCCTGCTGATGGCGAAATTGTGCTGACAGATGCTGGAAGGAGGCACAGCTAGTCCTGTTTGCTCGAAGAGAGGGCTTTGAAGCCCTAGTGTTTCCACCCTGGGTAGACAGTGAGATGGTTGTTTTGTTAGCAGAAGAGCACAATTCTACGCTGTGAGTAAGAGCCTAAGAGAGCCTTTTGTTCATAGAAAACAATTAAATGACGGATTTTTGGCATCTTTATCTGGACTGCCTTTCTTTAGGAATAAACAGATGATACAGAGCAAAGTTTCTAGATCTCAAATGCAGCGGTTAACCTCTTTGAGGCTGGCCCACTGGGCTCCCAGGGGCAGCTTCTAAGTGGGAAATGTTTCGATGGAATTCTGGTTACATAAGGAAGTTGCTTTGAAAATCTGGGATAGTTTTCTGTAATGGAATCATTCCCTTGTGTCTTTATTCACGATGAAGTGTAGAGTGAAAGATGCCTCCACTGGGGGTATTGGTGCACGAGAAAAGCCACCTGTGTGACGTAAATTCATTCTGTTTAGGCAAAGCTGGGACTGCCACGTTGGCAATGTCAGAGAAGGTTCGGACCCGGCTGGAGGAGCTGGATGACTTTGAGGAGGTGAGCAAGTCATTTGTGGAGTGCAGGGAGAGGGAGAGCTTTTCCTTCCTTCTGCCAAGTGAGATCAACCTCGATGGCTGCTCTTTGATTAATTCCCGGGCTGTGCATTGTGCTTGGTCCTCTCGAGGCAATGACTCCATCCAGGGAAGGGTGCCAGGGTGCAGTTGGCCGAGCTCACGGAAGCCTGACTGGGGGCTGCTTGTCTAGAGGCCTCTTTTCTCATTGTGATGCCTGAGCAAGGCTGGGTCGCCTAGCGACAGTGTCTAATGGTAAAAACCAACTGCAAGGCTGGGCACGGTGGCTCACGCCTGTAATCCCAGCACTTTGGGAGGCCAAGGTGGGAGGATCACCTGAGGTCAGGAGTTCGAGACCAGCCTGGCCAACATGGTGAAACCCTGACTCTACTAAAAATACAAAAATTAGCCAGGCGTGATGGTGGGTGCCTGTAATCCCAGCTACTCGGGAGGCTGAGGCAGGAGAATTGCTTAAACCTGGGAGGCAGAGGTTAGTTACAGTGAGCTGAGGTTGCGCCACTGCACTCCAGCCTGGGCGAAAGAGCAAGACTTTGTCTAAAAAAAAAACACCCAACTGGAGTCACCTCCCTGAGAAGCAGCCTTATGGAGTACAAAGACCTTGCTTTGCAACAGACGCTGCTCCGGCTGGCTGGATATGGCCCACAGGAATCTTTTAATTGGCCTACATGTACTTTGAAGAAAAAGTGAGTCTTTTGCCAACACTTAAACATTGGTAAATGTAACCAACAAATACAGAATTTCTTGAAAAAAAAATCTTGGCCAGGTGCGGTGGCTCATGCCTGTAATCCCAGCACTTTAGGAGACCAAGGCAGGTGGATCTCCTGAGGTCAGGAGTTCAAGGCCAGCCTGGCCAACGTGGTGAAACCCTGTCTCTACTAAAAATACAAAAATTAGCTGGGCATGGTGGCGGGTACCTGTAATCCCAGCTACTCGGGAGGCTGAAGTAGGAGAATTGCTTGAACCCAAGAGATGGAGGTTGCAGGTCACTCTTGTCACCCAGGCTGGAGTGCAGTGGTGCGATTTCAGCTCACTGCAACCTCTGCCTCCTAGGTTAAAGCAATTCTCCTGCCTCAGCCTCCCGAGTAACTGGGATTATAGGCACGTGCCACTGTGCCCAGCTAATTTTTGTATTTTTAGGTGAGACAGAGTTTCACAGTGTTGGCCAGGCTGGTCTCAGACTCCTGACCTCAAGTGATCCACTCGCCTCGGCCTCCCAATGTGCTGGGATTACAGACGTGAGCCACCATGCCCAGCCTACTCTTATTTCTTTAATAAAGAGTTTTTCACTTTGGATTGTAGGAAATATACATATAAACATTTGGTTCCAGGTCTCATCACCCGTGTTCGCATGACCTTCATTCCTGTGAGTTGTGTGAAGAGCCTCTTAACAATAGCTCAGGGTTAAGGAGCATCTACTGTGCACTAGGGACCATGCCAAGTCTTTACTTACATGGTCATTTCATCCCCGTGACGATCCCTTGCTCAGCTGCCAAGGGTTTTTGCTATGGTTGTCTTTTTGTCCTGATTACTCTCTCCTTGGTCTAATTAACACCACCACACTCTGCAGTACCTGTACTCCCCTGAGAGTTTGTCTCAAGTATCACTCCTCTAGGAAGCCATTCCTGATCCCCCCATCGCAGTTTACAGTCCATTTCTTTGTTACCATATTTCTTCCAATCTGAGATGTACCATTTCTCTCACATTTGAATATCTCTGAAATTGGGGTATATGTTCCTCAGTTGGTTCCTGTCAGTGATCAGCATATTTTTCTTCCTTAGTAGCCCATGAAACAGTTGCACTTTTTTCAATGGGCACCTCAGATCCAGTATATGTGTCCCCATAGAATTGTGTTTTCTCCTGAGCATTTATCTCAGTTTGAGTTAATATCCATCTGTCTTCAGAATCTTAAGCTCCATTAGGGCTGAAATACCCTGTCATGTCTTATTGCTTGGGAATCTTGAGCAAAAATGTCTTTGTGTCTCAAGCATCTAGTCCTATGTCCTGCACACAGGAGGCCCACAGTTGGTTGAATGAGGTAAGTCTTGTTACCTCAATTCACAGATGAGGCTGTGAGAGGAAAGTAGCTCACCCACGGTCACAAAGCTACTGGGTGACCGAGCTGGGAGGTGGCTTAGGTCTGACTTGCTTCCAAGGCCAGCCTTTCAACCCACAGCACTCTGTCCATCTTTGTCAGAAAACTCAAAAGAACCTCTTTGATTGCAAATTACAAGGCAAAGCGGTCAATCGTGGCGGGGATATGAGGAAAATTTAGAGACCAAAACTCAGCCAATACCTAGTATTCTTTATAAGGGTGTAGTCGAGCAATGTTTTTCCTGCTATGCCTTCACCTTCTGCCTTCTCCCCACAGGGTTCCCAAAAGGAGCTGTTGAACTTGACTCAGCAGGATTACGTGAACCGCATAGAGGAGCTCAACCAATCGCTGAAGGATGCCTGGGCCTCAGACCAGAAAGTGAAGGCTCTAAAAATAGTCATCCAGGTTAGATCTAGTGATCCCCCCGCCCCCACCCAGAATTTCCTATGTAAAATTCCACTGTGAGACTTAGAGTTTTCAGGGGCCTACCTGCAGGGTCTTACTCTTGTTTTTTCACCCCTTTCCTTTTCATATACTTCCTGTGAAAAGCTGTGATTATGAATCTGTGTTTTTATGAGATGGCTAATCCCAGGATTACCATATGCAGCTGCACAGGTTGTGCACTGCACAACTCCAGGGAGCACTCTTCACCCTAGGTTACAGAACTGATGATACCCCATGTGTTGTGCAGTACATTAACCATGGTGCAACCCCTGACACATTTATGATTTGTACACACTAAAGATTGAGCAACTTTCTATCGGGATTCCTTGACCACATTGGCTTGGTATCTTTGGGATTAATGACGTGTGTCCCTAATAAATGAATATTTCAGACATATTATGCATGCTTATGTGACAAGGAGAAGTTTACAGCATTGGGAGAGGTACATACGTTGAATCTTCTTTGTTGATGAATTGGTTAAGCCAGTGACAATTCTTGAACCACAAGAACGAGTACTATGTGGAAAACAGCTTATATTTCTTGGTCCTAAAGATCCTGCTGTCTCAGCAAAATGTGCTCAGAAGCACATTTGGAAAGGAATAATTCATTAAATTATCATTTTCAGAGCAGAGTCAACGAAGGATTTCTGAACTGCCATTTTAGTTCAAAAGGACAGATCCCATTCTCATTCCATGTTATGATAATGTGACATTTGTTTTCTCATCTGTTCTTTTGAAAGACAGGAGAGTCCGGGAGTCTTCACACTGGACACTTGAAGTCTTTTAAGATGACTCCTTGTATAGTAGGGGTGATTTCTTTGGTGTTTCATGTTGAGAGGCAAACCCACGCCTGTTTCTCTTCAATCGCTGTTGTTAGTTTACAGAGTAAATAGTCCCGAAGGCCAGGCCTCTCATCCTGGAAGCCCGTGGAGAGGGTTGCTAGCTGAGTGTCTTGAGTGGGAAACTATCTGAACTAACAAGTGCTTCTTCACAATATTTGCATTGGCAGCATCTCTCCACAGATTATTGTAGTTTAGAACCGTGTCTTCCAAGAGGTTTACATCTGGGGGAGATTTGATTCATGTCTTCACAAACAAAATAATCATAAGTGTGTTTCATCAACTCCACATCTGGCTAATAGTAACGATTCAACAATACATTAAGGACTGCCTTCTTTATCCAAAAGACATAGTCAAGGCCGGGCACAGTGGCTCACATCTGTAATCCCAGCATGTTGGGAGGCTGAGGCGGGTAGATCACTTGAGCCCAAGAGTTTGAGACAGCCTGGCCAACATGGTGAAACCCGTCTCTACTAAAAATACAAAAATTAGCCAGGCTAATTTGCTATATGGTGAAGTTTTTTTGTGTGTGTTGGGGGGGGGGTGGTACCCGGTGGCTGCTTTATTAAGGCATATTTTACATATCATAAAGTCCACCCATTATAAGTGTGTAATTCATTGATTTTTTTTTACTGAATTTATAGAGTTGTACAAGTAACACGCAATCTAGTTTTAAAACATTTTTATACCTCCCCAGATTCCCCCAAGCCTGTTTGTAATCAAACCCCACTGCCATACCCAACCCCAGAAAACCACAAGTCTGTTTTCTGCCTCTATAAATCTGCCTTTCCTGGATATTTCATATACATGGGATTATTCAATAGATAATCTTTTGGATCTGGCTTCTCTCACATAGTATAATGTGCCTTTTTAATTGATACATAATAATTCTACATATTTATGGGGTACAGAGTGATATATTTTGATACATGTATCCCATGTGTAATGATCAAATCCAAGTAATTCGCATATTCATCACCTCACACATCTCTGATTTCTTTGTGTTGGGAACATTCAAAATCTTCTCCTCTAGCTATTTGAAAATACACAATAAGCGGGGCCTGGTGGCACACCCCTGTAATCCCAGTTACTTGGGAGGCTGAGGCACGAGAATTGCTTGAACATGGGAGGTAGAGGTTGCAGTGAGCTGAGATCGCACTACAGCACTCCAGCCTGGGTGACAGAGTGAGATTGTCTCAAAAAAAAAAAAAAAAAGAACCAGAAAGAAAAGAAAATACACAATAAATTTTGAACTATAGTCACCCTAGGTGCTATTGAACACTAGAACTTATTCCTCATGTGTAGCTGTAATTTTGTACCTGTTAACCAACCTCTTTGTTCTCCCCTTGCCCCACCCTTCCCAGCCTCTAGTTGTCGCTGTTCTACTCTCCACTTCTATGAGCTCAACTTTCATAGCTCCCACATATGAGTGAGGACATGCAGTATTTATCTTTCTGTGCCTATTTCACTTAACGTGATGGCTTCCAGGCTCATTCGTGTTGCTGTGAATTACAGTTTCTTTTTTTTATGGCCAAATAATATTCCTGTGTGTGTACCCTGTTTTCTTTATCCATTCATCCATTTGTGTACATTTAGATTGATTTCATATCTTAGCTATTGTGAATAGTGCTGCAATAAACATGGTACTGCTGGTATTTCTTTGATATACTGATTTTCTTCTCTTTAAATGATAACCTAGTTGTGGGATTGCTACATCATATGGTAGTTCTATTTTTAGTTTTTTGAGAAATTTCCATACTGTTTTCTAGAATTGTTACACTAGTTTACGTTTCCACCTACAGTGTATAAGAGTTCCCTTTTCGGCTGGGTGTGGTGGCTCACGCCTGTAATCCCAGCACTTTGGGAGGCTGAGGCAGGTGGATCACCTGAGGTCAGGAGTTCAAGACCAGCCTGGCCAACATGGTGAAACCCCATCTCTACTGAAAATACAAAAATTAGCTGGACATGGTGGCAGTTGTCTGTAATCCCAGCTACTTGGGAAGCTGAGGCAGGAGAATCGCTTGAACCCAGGAGGCAGAGGTTGCAGTGAGCCAGGATTGCACCATTGCACTCCAACATGGGCGACAAGAGCAAAACTCTGTCTCAAAAAAAAAAAAAAAAAAAAAGAGTTTCCTTTTCTCTGTATTATCAGCATTTTTTTTCTTTCTTTTTGTTTTTTTTTTAATTAAGAGATGAGGTTGCCCAGGCTAGAGTGCAGTGACTAGTCACAGGCATGATCATTCTGCATTACAGCCTAGAAATCCCAGACTCAAGTGATCCTCCCACCTCAGCCTCCCAAGTAGCTGGGACTATAGGCACATACCACCATGCCCAGCCTATTTTTGTCTTTTTGATAGTAGCCATTTTCATGTGGTTTTCATTTGATGATTCCCCTGATGATGAGTGATGCTGAGCATATTTTCACATACTTGTTGGCTAATTTGTGTATCATCTTTTGAGAAATGTCTCTTCAGCTCTTTTGTCCATTTTTTAATTGGATTATTTTCTTTAGCATAATATGTTTGAGGTTCATCCACGTCATAGTACATGTGGGTACTTTGTTCCTTTTTACTGCTGAATTGTATTCTAATGTGTGGTTATCTTAACAAGTTGATGGGCATTTGGGTTATTCCCACTCTCTGGCTGTTATGAATAATGCTGCTCTGCACATTTGCATACAATTATTTGCGTGGACTTACGTTTTTATTACTCTTAGGTAAAATTTTAGGAATGGAATTGCTGGGTCATATGGTAAGTTAGGATTAACTTGTTGAGAAACTGCCAAACTATTTTCCAAATGGCTGCACCACTTACATGAGGGTTCTAATTCCTCCACATCTTCTCTGACACTCGGCGTTGTCCATCTTTTTTTTTTCTGTTTTCTTTTTTTTTTGAGACAGGGTCTCTCTCACCCAGGCTGGAGTGCAGTGGTGTGATTATAGCCTACTCCAGCCTCAAACTCTGGCCTCAAGCAATCCTTCCGCCTCAGCCTCCCAAGTAGCTGGGACTACAATTAGCCACAACCATGCCCAGTTTATTTTTTAAAACATTTTTGTAGAGACAGGGCCATGGTGTGTTGCTCAGTCTGGTCTTGAATTCCTGGCTTCAAGTGATCTTCCCATCTCAGCCTCCCAACGTGCTGGGATTACGGGTCTGAGCCATCACACCTGGCCTATCACTTTTGTTATAACCCTCCTACCATCCTAGTGGGTTTGAAGTGGTACCTCATTGTGGTTTTAATTTGTATATCCCTAACAGTGATGTTGAGCATCTTTGTACATGCTTATTGGACATTTGTATATCTATAGTGAAATGTCTATTCAAGGCCTGCCCATTTAAAAATTGTGTTATTTGGTTGAGTTGTAACAATTTTTTTTTCTTTGGGAGACAGGGTCTTGCTCTGTGACTCCAGATGGAGTGCAGTGGTGCCATCACAGCTCACTATAGCTTTGACCTCCTGGGTTCAAGTGATCCTCCCGTCTCAGCCTCCCCAGTAGCTACGACTATAGACATGTGCTGCCACACCTGGCTAATTTTTAAATTTTTTGTAGAAACGGAGGGTTTTACTTTGTTGTGCAGGCTGGTCTCAAACTCCTGTGCTCAAGCGATCCTTTCACCTTGGCCTTCCAAAGTGCTAGAATTAGAGGCATGAGCCAAGGCACCTGGCCAGTTGTAACAATTCTTTATATATTTCTGACACTATTTCTTTGTCAAGAATAGGATCTCCTAGTCTGTGGCTTGTCTTTTTGTTTTCATAATTGTGTCTTTGAAGTGCGGAAGTATGTATGTATGTATGTATGTATTTTTTTGAGACAGAGTTTCGCTCTCGTTGCCCAGGCTGGAGTGCAGTGGCGTGATCTCAGCTCACTGCAACCTCCGCTTCCTGAGTTCAAGCGATTCTTGTGCCTCAGCCTCCTGAGTAGCTGGGATTACAGGCGCCCGCTACCATGCCCAGCTAGTTTTTGTATTTTTAGTAGAGATGGGGTTTTGCCATGTTAGCCAGGCTGGTCTCGAACTCCTGACCTCAAGTGATCCACCTGCCTTGGCCTCCCAAAGTGCTGGGATTACAGGCGTGAGCCACTGTGCCCAGTCAGAAGTTTTTACTTTCAGCTCCATTCTCAATTTTCTCATTTTAGCTTATGCTTTTGTAGTTGTATCTAAGAACTCTTTGCCTAGCTCAAGGTCATGAAGATTTTTTTGTTTTCTTCTAGAAGTTTTATAATTTTAGCACTTACATTTAGGTCAATGGTTCATTTTGAATTACTTTTTATGTATGCTATAAGGTAAGGATCTAAATAATTTTTTTTTGCATGTGGAGCTACAGTTGTCTCAGCAACATTTGTTGAAAAGACTATTGTATTAGTCCATTCTTGCATTGCTATAAAGAACTACCTAAGACTGGGTAATTTATGAAGAAAAGAGGTTTAATTGACTCACAGTTCTGCAGGCTGTATAGGAAGCATGGCTGCGGAGGCCTCAGGAAACTTAAAATCATGGCGGAAGGCAAAGGGGAAGCAGGTACCTCTTTCCATAGCAGAGCAGGAGAGAGAGAGAGAGAGAGAGAACGAACAGGGAGGTGACACAGGTTTTCCAACAACCAGATCTCATGAGAAATGTCTCACAGGAACAGCAAGGGGGAAGTCTGCCCTCATGGTTCAGTTGCCTCCCACCAGGCCTTTCCTCCAACACTGGGGATTACAATTCGACATGAGATTTGGGTGGGAACACAGAGCCAAACCATATTAACTATGTTTTTCTCTACTGAGATCTTGGCAGTTTTGTTAAAAATCAGTTGACCAAGGCCGGGCGTGGTGGCTCATGCCTGTAATCCCAGCACTTTGGGAGGCCGAGGTGGGTGGATCACCTGAGGTCGGGAGTTCAAGACCAGCCTGACCAACATGGAGAAACCCTGTCTCTATTAAAAATACAGAATTAGCTGTGTGTGGTGGTGCATGCCTGAAATCCCAGCTACTTGAGAGGTTGAGGCAGGAGAATCACTTGAACCCAGGAGGCGGAGGTTGCGGTGAGCCAAGATCGTGCCATTACACTCCAGCCTGGGCAACAAGAGTGAAACTCTGTCTCAAAAAAAAAAAAAAAATTAATTGACCACTGGTGGCAAATTCAGACTACTTAAAAAACAAAAAAGCAAAAATCAATCGACCATAAATCTAAGAGTTTATTTCTGGACTCTCACTGTCATTCTGTTGATCCATAAGTCAATCCTTATGCCAGTTCCACATTGTCTTTTTTTCTTTTTTTGAGACAGAGTCTTGCTCTGTCACCAAGGCTGGAGTGCAGTGGTGTGATCTCTGCTCACTGCAACCTCTGCCTCCCAGGTTCAAGCGATTTTCATGCCTCAGCCTCCCCAGTAGCTGGGATTATAGGTGTGCGCCACCACACCTAGCTAATTTTTGTATTTTTAGTAGAGGTGGGGTTTCACCATATTGGCCAGGGTGGTCTCGAACTCCTGACCTCAAGTGATCCACCCACGTCGGCCTCCCAAAGTGCTGGGATTAAAGGCATGAGCCACTGTGCCTGGCCAGTTCCACATTGTTTTGATTACTATGGCATTATAGCAAGTTTGAAACTGGGTAATATAAGTCTTTATTTATTTATTTATTTATTTATTTATTTATTTATTTATTCTTTGAGACAGAGTCTTGCTCTGTTATCCAGGCTGGAGTGCAGTGGCATCATCTTGGCTCGGCTCACTGAAACCTTCACCTCCCAGATTCAAGCGATTCTCCCGCCTCAGCCTCCCGAGTAGCTTGGATTACAGGCATCTGCCACCATGCCCGGCTGATTTTTGTGTTTTTAGTAGAGACAGGGTTTCACCATGTTGGCCAGGCTGGTCTCAATTCAAACTCCTGACCTCAGGTGATCCACCCACCTTGCCCCCACAAAGTGCTGGGATTAAGGCATGAGCCACCGTGCCTGGCCTGGGTTGTATAAGTCTTTTAACTTTTTTCTTCTTCTTCTTTTTTTAAATTATTTTCACTGTTCTGGGCCCTTTGCATTTCTGTATGAATTTTAGGATCAGCTTGTCAATTTTTACAAAATAAAAAAAATCTTCTGGGATTCTGACAGGGATTACATTGAGTATGAAATCATCTTCTGATGCATAAATTTTGCCATCTGTTGATGAGCATCTGGCTCTTTTCTTTTTTCACTACATGGACGATGTCGCTGTGAGCACGCTTGGTCACGTCTGCTGGTGCCCATGTAAAGCTTTTCTCTAGATAAGAGCCTATACCTAAGAGTAGAACTGCTCTGTGCCTCTTCAGCTTTTCCAGATAATGCTAAGTTATTTTCCGTAGTAGCTGTGCCAACATACGCTTGTAGTAGTATGTGGGCGTGTGAGAGTCTGTGCTATTCAACATTCTACCACCATTTGGTATGAGCAGATTTTCTATTTTAATTTTTCCAGTCGTATTTTCTTGTGGTTTTACTTTGCAGTTCCTCGTTTACTAATAAAAATGAGCATCTTTTCACATATTTATAGGCCATTGGGGTTTCCTTTTTTGTAAAATGCGCTTTGCTGATTTCTTTTGCCCATTTTTCCATTTTGTTATCTGTGTTTTTCGTACTGGGTTTTGGAATTTTTAAGATGTATTCTGGATAGTAATGGTCTACTTCTTTCCTTCCTACTCAGGTCATGTTTGAATGTATGCATTTGTTCTGGCTATTCAAATTTTTTTAACCTTTTTTTTGAGACAGATTCTTGCTCTGTCTTCCAGACTGGAGTGCAGTGGGGCGGTCTCGGCTCGCTGCAACCTCTGCTTCCCTCGCTCAAGTGATTCTCCCACCTCAGCCTCCTGAGTAGTTAGGGCTACAGGCACACACCACCATGCCTGGATAATTTTTGCATTTTTTGTAGAAACTGGGGTCTCACTACATTGCCCAGGCGATCTTCCTGCCTCAGCCTCCCAAAGTGCTGGGATTACAGGCGTGAACCACCATGCCCAGCTGGGATTTGTATTGTTAACACATACCTGGGTTACCTGATTCTTATCAGACAAGTTTAGGAAGTGGCACCAAAGCTTTAAAAACTGTGGCATCTTCAAAACAGTAATTTAAAAAGTAACTTCAATTTATAAGATCATTATAGCTTTAACTCTGGATTAAAAACAAAATCTTGTTCCTGTTGTCCTTTATAAAATATATGTTCTATGAAACCAGCTTGGGAGAAAATCAATGCACAGATGTTTGGGAAGCCCCAGCTGTGTTTAATTTGAAATCCTCTGTTTAAATTCTCTCTCTCTCACCTCACCAGTGGGCAGTAACTCATCTCTGAGAGACTGTGCAAGGCCAGCTCTGGGTAGAACTCAGAGATGTCACATCCCTAGGAACCGAGAACTGTGTATTGTAAACAGTCTCCAAGATTTGGAGTTGTTAGCTTTTTCCAGCCTTGAAATCTCATGGGGCAGTTGTTTAAGTTGGAACTCTCACAAAGGGCATATGAAAATCGCAGAGCGAGGTGTCAGGAAATGGAATTCCACATACATCCAATTGCCACGTTTGGTGTCAGCACTATTGTTTTTACAGCTTACATTCCCCGCCCCCAAATAACATCTGGGCTGTAAGAGGATGTTTCGCAAATCAGACACGTTGTTTACTTTTAGGCCTGTAATGCTATGGAGAAACTTGGTGACTCTAACAATTTAGATGTTGGGTAACAACACCAAACTGAAAACACATGTCAACCTATCTCTTGACATGGTGAACGTTCTCACCATTCTCTGCATATTGGAATTGCATATTAAATAATCCTTTCTAAATGTCTGAACATCTTTTTTTCAATTTTTAAATGACATTTTTCTTTCTGAGGGTCAACCATTGGGATGATGAAGTGTAGCAGTTATTTAATTCCTTATGCTGACTTTTGAATTTGTAAGGACTTCAGGGCATGGCATTAAATTTAGTTCTTCAAAGTAGAAAGAGCTTTTCTGTTTCTGATGATGAAAGATAATCTAAGGTGTTTGGGGCCACATTGTGTGACTGCGGTCTTCCATTAAGAGTCCTGAACACTAAATAGCAGACGAGTACTCAAAAAAAGAGTTCTGAACATGTTGGCCGGGTGCAGTGGCTCATACCTGTATTTCCAGCACTTTGGGAGGCTGAGGTGAGAGGATTGCTTGAGGTCAGGAGTTCAAGACCAGCCTGAGCAACATAGTGAGAACCTGCCTCTATATAAAATTAAAGAAGAAAAATTAGCCAGCCATGGTGGTACATACCTGTAGTCCCAGCTACTCGGGAGGCTGAGGCGGGAGGATTGCTTGAGCCCAGGAGTTCATTGCTGCAGTGAGCTATGATTGCACCAATGCACTCCAGCCTGAGGGGCAGAGCAAGACCTTATGTCTAATAAAATAATAATAAAATTTAAAAAAATTAAATAAAGAGTCCTGAACATGGCTGTGACCCTTTGGCATGAATGAGAATGTAGAATTCAGCAATTCCCTGCAAAGCTGAAATGTTTTCAGCATTGAAGGTCTTATTTCCAGAGTAACATGTATTCATTGAAGCTTATGTTCCTTTTAGGGGGAAATTTGGGACTGAGTATAAATAATCAGTGTGAGTTTATGAAGCCTTGGGGATTTACTTATGGGGTCATTTCTTAGAAAAGAATGTTTAAGGATGCTGATCACCCTGAAATCAACAGAAGAAGCCAGTCTGCAAAGCAGTTGAACAAAGATGGGGCCACAGATGAGGACTGTGATGAAAGAGATGTCATTCACTTCTCTCAGTGATTTTGAGTGCTTCCTGGTTCAGTATACAAGCAGGATCCTTTTGGATAAGGCTTTCTTGAAGAAGGTGATAGTGTATTTCCTTAAGAGACTGTGTTATGGGCTGGGTGCGGTGGCTCACACCTGTAATCCCAGCACTTTGGGAGGCTGAGGTGGGAGGATCACTTGAGGTTGGGAGTTTAAGGCCAACCTGGGCAACACAGCGAGACCCCATCTCTACAAAAAAAAAAAAAAGGAAGGGGAAAAAAAAAAGAGGTTCTGTTGTGAGCAGAGTCCAGCGCTCTCTGTCAAAAGCACAGTGGTTTAGCTTGTCATTGTATGCTCAGCGCCTCGCACAGGCCTTGGCACATAGTAAGTATCTCAACTTGTTTATAGAAACCATTAATTTTTCAGATCTGGAGTGTCCTACCCACAGCAGACATGCCAGAGTGAATTTTCTCTTTTTTTCTCTTTTTTTAGTGTTCAAAGCTTCTTTCAGACACCAGTGTTATTCAGTTCTACCCAAGCAAATTTGTCCTCATCACCGACATACTTGATACATTTGGTAAGTACCTGTCATAGGCATCTCAGATCTAGGAAATGTGTTCGTTTTGTCAAGAATTGGGTGGTAGAGTTACTGTAAATTAGGTTCTGCTGTGGTTTAAGTTATTAAGTAAGTCATGAGAGAGATCAAACCATCCCCCCCATGCCCATTAATAAGGGTGCTATTTTTGAAACATTCTAAAATTTCTAAAATTTTATTTTTTCTTCTTTTTTTTTTTTTTTTTTTTTTGAGTCAGGGTCTTGCTCTGTCATCCAGACTGGAGGGCAGTGGCTCAGTCATAGCTCACTGCAACCTCAAACTCCTGGGCTCAAGCCATCTTCCTGCCTCAGCCTCTTGAGTAGCTGGGGCTACAGGCTCATGCCACCGTGCCCAGCTAAGTTTTTTTTTTTTTTTTTTGGTAGAGGCAGAGTCTCGCAGTGTTGCCCAGGCTGGTCTCAAACTCCTAGCTTCAAGTGATCCTCCTGCCTTGGCCTCCCAAAGTGCTGGAATTATAGGCATGAGCCACCATGCCTGGCCTGTGTTTCCTAATCTTGTGATAGACTAGTAAAGTGAATAAGTGAAGCAGGGCAGGCTGGGGGCACTAAGCAGCATGGGTCCCTTGCCGTCTCACAGGCACCTGAAACTGAATTTGGCATCTGTTCCCAGCCCTTTCCCTTTTCCCACTGAGTTTCTGTCTCCAGGAATGGCACCACCATGTACCCAGTTGCCTGAGCTGGGAATCTGAGCATCTTCCCCCACGTGCCCACGTCCAGTCACCAGATTCTTCGGTTCAGCCTCCTAAAGCTCTCCCCAGCATGTCTATTTTTTTCTTTCTTCACTGTTAAAAATTTTTTTTTTTTTTTTTGGAGATAAAGTCTCTGTCACTCAGGCTAAAGTACAGTGGCGTGATGTCGGCTCACTGCAACTTCTGCCTCTGGGGTTCAAGTGATTCTCCTGCCTCAGCCTCACCAGTAGCTGGGATTACAGGCACGCACCACCACGCCTAGCTAGTTTCTGTATTTTTAGTAGAGATGGGATTTTACCATGTTGGCTAGGCTGGTCTCAAACTCCTGACCTCAAGTGATCTGCCTGCCTCGGCCTCCCTAAGTGCTAGGATGACAGGCATGAGCCACTGTGCCCAGCCTCACTGTTAAAATTTTAATCCTAGCCACAGTCCTCTCCCACCTGGATACCTTCCTGCATCACTGTGGCTGCCCCAGTCCCACACACCTCCTCACAGGTAGAGAGACCTTTTGGAGCCAGGTAGAAAGGTTTAGACTGAAGAGAATAACCTGGAGGAGCAGGATGCCCCTGTGCTGCTTGTCAGTGGTTGGTTAGGCCAGAACATCGTGCCATTAGCAGTTTGCTCAAACCATGCAGCCCTCTAAGCTGTATATGATGTGCCCCACAGCGAGGCACCCCACCAGAACTAGGAAATAGGGGCGCCTTCTGAGAGCTGAACACGTGGAAGATCAGAACAGAGACATTCACTGTCTTACAGGGACCAGTGGGCTCCCAACCCAGCAAATCTTATCTGTAACCCATTGAAAGATATAATGTGTCAGAAAGCAAACTGTCAATCTGAGAGACTCATTCATTTCTGTGCATCCCAGTCCTGTCCAAGACATTTCTGTGCATCCCAGTCCTGTCCAGGAGACCGGAGGCCTGAGTGCGCTAGCTAAAACAAGTGACAGGAAAGCTAACTAACCTTGAAAAAGTGGGTATTTATTGGCTTATGCTGAAAAGTCCAGGGGTAGTTCTGGCTTCATGTGCAGCTGGATCCAGGAACCCAAACAGTGTCATTAAGACCTTGCCCTTGGGCCGGGCGTGGTGGCTTATCACACTTGTAATCCCAACACTTTGGGAGGCCGAGGTGGGTGGATCATCTGCAGTCAGGAGTTCAAGACCAGCCTGGCCAACATGGCAAAACCACGTCTCTACTAAAAATACAAAAATTAGCTGAGTGTTGTGGTGCGCACCTGTAGTCCCAGCTACTTGAGAGGCTGAGGCAGGAGAATCGTTTGAACCCAGGAGGTGGAGACTGCAGTGAGCCAAGATCACGCCACTGCACTCCAGCCTGGGTGACAGGGCGAGACTCCGTCTCCAAAAAAAAAAAAGAAAAGAGAAAAAAAAAAGACCTTGCCCTTGGGTTGGATGCATTCTCGAGCTTCACAAGCTGTCCTCAGCTTCTGCTAGCTTTACTGCTAGTGGTCCTAGGGTTTGGAAAGAGCTGCTTTCTCCAAGTATTCCCACAGAAGTTTCAGAATCCCATCTTATTGGCCTGGCTTGGATCACATGTCAGTTCCTGAGCCAGTTGTGTTATCTGGGGGATGAAATGCACTGATTATCCAGGCCTGGGTCACCCCAAAACTAAAAGAGTGATACAGTTAGCAGAAGAAAGGGGGAGTGGATGCTACCTGGGCAAAAAGAAGAGATATCCCAGCTGACAGATGAACCCTGATGGGTTCAGATGGCCCAGAGAGGTGGTATCAGGCTCTCTGTAGGCCACTAGGGAGGTGTCAGCAAATAGAAGGAATAAAAATCCTTGCCTTGGCTAGGCACAGTGGCTCATGCCTGTAATCCTACCACTTTGGGAGGCTGAGGCGGTTGGATCACTTCAGGTCAGGAGTTCGAGACCAGACTGGCTAACACGGTGAAACCCCATCTCTACTAAAAATATAAAAATTAGCCAGGCGTGGTGGCAGGCACCTGTAATCCCAGCTACTCGGGAGGATGAAGCAGGAGAATCGCTTGAACCTGGGAGGTGGAAGTTGCAGTGAGCTGAGATCGTGCTGCTGCACTCCAGCCTGTGCCACAGAGCTGAGATTTCATCTCAAAAAAAAAAAAAAAGAAAAAAAAAAGAAAGAAAAGAAAAAAAATCCTCGCCTTTGTGGTGCTTATGTTTCCAAAAAAGAGAATTTACAAAACAATTAAGTTAACCCAATTGTATGTTAGACAATGATCCATGCTATGGAGAAAACCAGAGTGGGGTGAGGGGGTGAAGAGGAATGGAGGGAATTAGGTGAGGGGGTAGGGGTGCAATTTTAAGTAAGGTGCTCAGAGGAGGCCTCGTTGAGAGGTTACCTGAGCAGGTGCTTGAAGGCGGTGAGGGGAGAGGTGAGCCCTCTGGGTCAATGGGGTGGAGGCCAGGGGCAGAAGAGGCCAAGGAACAGCTTGTGTGGAGATCCTGGGGTGAGAGCATTGGGAGCATGCCAGGCAGGCCTGAGAACCAAGGAGGCCAAGAGAGAGGCGATGAGATGAGCCTGCGAGAGGGGCAGAAACTGACACGGTCAGAGATCATGGTGGCCTTGGGGGCCACTGGAAGGACTTGGGCTTTGACTCTGACTCTGAGGGCAGGAGGGGCCACCAGAGGGTGTTGAGCAGAGGAGGGAGGTGATCCCACGTGGGATTTAACAGGCTCTGTGTTGAGACTAGACTGTAGGGCGGGGGTAGAGCCCGGAGCCTGTGGCAGCACTTGCGGTGAGAGGCAGGAGTGGCGTGGCCCCAGGAGGCAGTGGAGGTGGTGAGGAGAGACCCAGGATGGATGAGGGCTTTAGGTTCTCAGGTTAGATGTCAAATCATACACTGCTGGTCCTTGACGTGTACATGCACACGGCTTACCTTCAGCGAGTGTGAGGCCCTCATTGGTGGGGAGAGGCTGGTGGCTGTGTCTGTCTCTCCTGGCAGTCTCATTCCTCCTGTGAATTAACCTCTTGGCCTTCTGGTTCCCTCGCCAGCCTCTTCTAAGTTTCTTTTGTATGAGTCAGCTTTCCTGAGCAAGATTAGCTCTGAGACACTGATTAAGCTCTATCCTGCAAGCCTGGCCAGACCCAGACAGCTCACTCACCTTGCAAGAACTCTGGGCAGCCACTCTGCCAGCTCCTGCCAGCAGCGCCCCAGCCCTGTCCTGGACTCGCTGGGCTTTAGTGCAGATGCTGCCGTCCTTGTTGCGTCCCAGAAAACAGCTGGGCTGGGAGTTGGGAACAGCAGTGGTAAACCTTCAACAGATGATGACCTTGGGCACACTGTTTAGGTGCTTTATAGATATTAAGTCCCGGCCAGGCGCAGTGGCTCACGCCTGTAATCCCGGCACTTTGGGAGGCCAAGGTGGGTGGATCACAAGGTCAGGAGTTGAAGACCAGCCTGGCCAGTATGGTGAAACCTCATCTCTACTAAAAATACAAAAATTAGCCGGGCATGGTGGTGGGCGCCTGTAGTCCCAGCTACTTGGGAAGCTGAGGCAGGAGAAAAAAAAAGATATTAAGTCCCATAATCTGCATAACAGCCCTATGAGATGGGTCTGGTTGTTATCCCCATTTTATAGATGAGGAACCTGAGGCTTGGAGAAGGAAAGTAGCTTGCCCAGGGTCACGTCATAGTGAATTGCAGAGCTGAGGCTCAACTAGCTCTCTGCAGTCAAAGCACCTACTTTATTTCTCTTTATACATTGCTTATGGGGGAATGCATATACCATTTTTTTTTTTTCAGACAGGGTCTCACTTCATTGCCCAGGCCACAGTGCAATGGGGTGATCATGGCTCACTGCAGCCTTGATCTCCTTGACCCAAAGGATCCTCTTGTCTCATTCTCCCAAGTAACTGGGACCACAGGTGTGTGCCATCATGCCCAGTGAATTTTTTTTTTTTTAGCAATGGGATCTCACTGTGTGGCCCAGGCTGGTCTCAAACTCCTGGAGTCAAGCCATCCTCCCACCTTGGCCTCCCAAAGTGCTGGGATTATAGGCATGAGTCACTGCACCTGGCCTAAATGCATACACATTTAACCCAACAGTTTCACCTCTGGGAATCTATCCCACCTGTAATAGCAAACTATAAGAAACAACTCAAGTGGCCATCAGTAGGAACTGGCTAAATAAATTATGATGTGTCTGTATAGTGGAGTACTAGTGGCTCTATGAAATGAAAAGCCTGGGCATGGTGGCTCACACTGGTAATCCCAGCACTTTGGGAGGCCAAGGCGGGCAGATCACTTTGAGCTTAGGAATTCGAGACCAGCCTGGGCAACATGGTGAAACCCGTCTTTACTAAAAATACAAAAATTAGCTGTGCGAGGTGGTACACACCTGTAATCCCAGCTACTCGGGAGGCTTAGGTGGGGGAATTGCTTGAACCCAGGAGGCAGAGGTTGCAGTGAACTGAGATCAAGCTACTGCACTCCATTCTGGGTGATAAAGTGAGACTCTGTTTCAGAAAAACAAACCAACAACAACAACAACAAAACAACAAAGAAGGGAAGGAAAGGGCCGGGCATGGTGACTCACACCTGTAATCCCATAATCCCAGCACTTTGGGAGGGTGAGGCAGGAGGATAACTTGAGTCCAGGAGTTCAAGACCATCCTGGGCAACATAGCAAAACCCCATCTCTACAAAACATTAAAAAAAAATAGCTAGGTTTGGAGGTACAAGCCTATAGTCCCAGCTACTCAGGAGGCTGAGGCAGGCAGATTCCTTGAGCCCAAGAAGTTTGAGACTGCAGTGAGCTATGATGGTACCACTGCACCCTAGCAAAAGTAAGACCCTGTCTCAAAAAGAAGAAAAAAAAAAAGAAAGGAGGAAAATGTAGACTACATGTTGGTATTCACTTGTGTCTCCCTAAGGAGACATTAAAAGGATACCCAAGAAACCGATAGAAGTGGTTTCTCTCAGGGGGTGTGCGGGGCAGTGAGGTGGATGGGATGGGCCAGGAGAGAAACTGCGCTCGGTACCCTCTGCAGCCTTTTTGAATTTTGAACCATGGGAATATTTTACCTATTCAAAACCAGACATTCACACAGAGTAGCTGCTTTCAGCACTTCCCATGGTCCCCGTCCTTCCTCTCCACTTCAGAATGGTGTTCCCAGGGTGCTGTTGTTTAAGTCTATTGTGAATAATATTCCTCAGGACTGTTGAGGCAGCCTGCATGGACAGGTGCTCAAAGAGTTTTTATTAAGGTTTGGGGCTAATGAGTGTTCCCTTTATAAAAAAGGAGTGAAACCCTGACTTGCTTGGTGGAAATGTGGAGTGCTGAGCTCCATTTTTCTGCACATGGTCATTACTCTGCTCTAAAAGAAGATGCCTGACAGTATAGGGACAGGTGTTTCATGGTTGTTGACATCATTGACAAGAGGGTCAGAGCATCTTGCTGTGCCAGGGATGCAGCTAGGGCCCTAGCATCCACAGAGACTGGCATGCACAGTGGGAAGACGTGTGCCTAGTTTCTGCTGTGTCTAGTTTCTAGAGGCATTGGGTACAGAGGTGGGCTTCTGGCTTCAATGCCTGCGTCTCCTGTTTCAGGGTTGTGTGAACTTGAGCCTCAGTTTCTCCACCTGTAGAAGGGGGCTATCATAGACCCTGCCTCCAAGGGTTTCTGGAGAGGATTAAATGAGAGGATTTATGGGAAGTATAATGTCTTTCCTTTTCTAAGAGCTTGCTGGCAGGATTAAAGTAAACAACCTTGAATAGTGCTTGGCACAAAGTAAGTGCTCAGAAAATGCTGTTACCACTGTTATTATTTATCTCTTTTAGTGTCTTTGATTTGTAAGAAAGCAAATCAAGACAGGAAATAAATCTAGGATCAAATGTTATTTCTCAAAATCGTTGTCTACTAGCTTAATGGACAAATCGCTTTTTTCAGTAAAACTAATTTTGTAGTCAAAAGATCCTTAAAATATGAAAGTGAGGCCCAGTACAGTGGCTCATATCTGTAATCCCAGCACTTTGGGAAGCTGGGGCAGAAGGATTGCTTGAGCCCAGGAGTTCAAGACCAGCTTGAGCAACATGGTGAGACCTCGTCTCTACGAAAAATTTAAAAGTTAGCCAGGCGAGGTGGCGTGCACCTGTGGTCCCAGCTACTCAGGAGGCAGAAGTGGGAGGAGCCCCTGAGCCCAGGAAGTTGAGGCTGCAGTGAGCTGTGATTGCTCCACTGCCCTCCAGCCTGGGTGACAGAGCAAGATTCTGTCTCTAAAAAAAGTGAAAAAGAATGTGGAGATGAAATTTTTAAAAAAAAAAGAAAGCTAGTTTTAGAGAGATGGCAACTTTTGTGTAGGAGATAAAGGTGTTTTGTGCTGGCTTCATTCCGTGCACCATGGGAGGTGAGAAGTTATGCAGCCGCCTAGCCTGGTTTGCTGTGTGATGGTCTGAGGTAACATTGCATGCATCCCTAATGCCAGGGTTCTGGGGTCATCACAAGGGAGGCCTCTCTCTACACGAGGTGTGGCTGCTATAGGGAACCCAGAGCCCCTGATAAGGAAAGCTTGTTCTGCCAGGAGGAAAAAGGCAGGTGGCTTTGAGAACTGGGGCTTGTTCTCTAAGGCCTTCCAGGGGCTTCTAAATGGAGCCAGTGGTTTGGAGCAGTGCTTCTCATACTTGGCTGCACATTGAAATCACCTGGGGGGCTTTACAAACACCCACAAAGTCCCAGCTGCATCCAGACCATTTATATGAGGACCTCTGAGGATGGACGCAGACGTCCACATATTTTCAATAGTCCCAGGTGCTTGGAGTCTGCAGCCCAGTTGGAGAAGCACTGGCTCAGAGGGAAGAGGGAAGTTTGTTGCTATTTCTGTAGATTCCAGAGGCAAGGCAAGTTTTAGCTCAGAGACCCACTGGTGTCTGCCTAAATCAGTGGTTCTCACACTTCAGCATGTATAAGGATTTCCCAGCAAGGTTATTCAGAAATCCATATTCCTAGTCCTCATCCTCCAAAATACTTTTTTTTTTTTTTTAAAGACAGTATCTCATTCTGTTGTCCCAGGCTGGAGTGCAGCGGCACAATCATAACTTCTATCTCTGCCTCTCAAGTAGCTGGGACTACACGCATGCACCACCACGCCTGGCTATAAAATATTCTTTTCCAGTAGCTATAAGGTGGGCCCCAGGAATCTGCATTTTCAACAAGTGCCTTCAGGAAATTTTAATGTCGGTGGTCCAAGGCCAGGTGTGGTGGCTCACACCTATAATCCCAGCACTCTGGGAGGCTAAGGCAAGCAGATCACTTGAGCCCAGGAGTTCAAGACCAGCTTGGGCTGGGAACATAGGGAAATCCCATCTCTACAAAAAAATAATTAGCCAAGCATGGCAGTGCATGCCTGTGGTCCAGCTACATAGGAGGCTGAGGTGGAAGGATTGCTTGAACCCAGGAGGTGGAGGCCATAGTGAGCTGTGATGATGCCACTGCACTGCAGCCTAGTGCCAGAGTGAGACCCTGTCTAAATGAATGAAGGAATGAAAGTAGATAGGTAGGTATTTAGGTACGTGGCTCATACTAGGAGAAGCACCTGGGTGGTACCTCTTGGCTTGGCTGGCCTCCTTCACTTAATCCTGACATTGTGTCATCTCTTGATATCACTTGATCCCACGTTCTTTAACCTGAAATGATCTTTGTATTTTCCTGTCTCTTTTTCCATGTATACACAAGCTGTGTTGTTCTTTATTGCCCTGAATAAAGGGTTATGAAAAAAAAAAACCCATAGAGGGAAATACTTTCACATTGAAGGTGACTTAGGAGAGCTTAGAAAATGAATAAGAACTCTAATTTTTTACTTCCACATATTGGTAACATTTTGAAAATACATGCACAGAATAAATAAAACTTTTGGTACCAGTTTAGGGGTCCAGGCTGCCCACCTGTTGTGTAGAGTTTTATCGGAACACAGCCACATCAATTTGTTTGCACATTGTGGCCACTTTTGTGCTACAGTGGCAAAGATGAGTCGTCAAGAAAGTGACCCATGACCTGCAAAACC
This sequence comes from Pongo abelii, assembly GCF_028885655.2. Taxonomy (NCBI): domain Eukaryota; kingdom Metazoa; phylum Chordata; class Mammalia; order Primates; family Hominidae; genus Pongo; species Pongo abelii. The sequence goes on from NC_072003.2 coordinate 22,072,055, forward strand.
TCTAGTATGTTCATCCATCCGACAAATATTGAGTACCCCCTGTGTGCCAGGCACTGATCAGTACTAGGAATATGTCAGTGAACAAAACAAACACAAATCTCTGCCTTTGTGGAGCTTGCATTCTAGTTGAATCTCAAATTCTGAGGCTTCTAGGGACCAGGCAGGTCACATAAAAGAGTGAAAAGCACGCTGATGATGAGAGACAGTAGGGGGTGGTGGAGACTGTGGTAAACTGGTTAGTGTATATGCCATTTCAAGGGGCAGCTACTAATTTGCTCTAGCTGTGTTATCCTATAGAGATATGGCCACATTTTTGGCATATTTTATGTGAAGAAGGAGAAAATATGGCATGTGAGTTCTCCCAAGTTGTAGAGTTCGTTTTAGTTTTTGTTTTTGAGACAGGGTCTTGCTCTCTCACCCAGGCTGGAGGGCAGTGGGCGATCATGGCTCACCGCAGCCTTGAACTCCTGGGCTCAAGCAATCCTCCCACCTCAGCCTCCCAAGTAGCTGAAACTACAGGCGTGCACTGCCATGCCTGGCTAATTTTTAAATTTTTTGTGCATACCCAGTCTCACAATGTTGCCCAGGCTGCTCTTGAACTCCTGGGCTCAAGGAATCCTCCTGCCTCGGCTTCCCAAAGTGCTAGGATTATAGGTGTGAGCCACTATGCCGAACCTCTCCCAGTTTTTACCTGTTGGTAACCAATTCAAAAAATGTTAAAACACTTTGTGGGCTGTTGTGTGTTGTGGTGTGGCCACGCACAACTGGTCACAGGCTGGATTCAGCCCACGGGCTGCCCGTTTTCACCTCTGGCCTAGCATGGAGTGTGGACCATCGTCTGAGTGGATGGAGATACTTGAGACTCCTTTAGACTCCAAAGGGTAAAACGATCACTCTTCTGCCTTTCAAAGAAAGTAAAAGTCTACTGGAAAAACTAAAAACAAAACAAAGTGGCTTAAAGTCTGTCCCACCAGGTGGCAGCACACCATCACAAGTTAAAGCCTGTCTGGGAGATGATAGCTCTGGGTCCCTAATTAACAAACATTTATTTACTGTTTGCTCCTGAAGAGCGTGATACTAACACCATCTGTCCTTTTCCTCCCAGGAAAGCTCGTGTATGAGCGCATCTTTTCCATGTGTGTGGATAACCGCAGTGTCTTACCAGGTAATGTCACAGCTGTTCCTGGGGTGTCATTCTGCCCTGGAGTCAGGACTAGAAGGCTTTTATTGAGTCAGGATTCATTGAAGCTTGATAAAGGTTTTAATTTTGGGTGTGTTAAAGTAAAAGAAACACCTTTGAAGATTTCTGATTATCTCAGTCTTCTAAAAACATTAGAAGATTTCTAAATGGCCTATGTAGGAACTCAAGCAAGTTATTTGAATCTGCGAGAGTGAAAAGGCATCACAGTTAGATTCAGCCAAAGTTTCACACCAACATATTTTCCTCTGCTGCTTGACTTTAATATTTTTTCTATGTATCGTTCCCTTCTAAGAAGCAAATTGCTTGGGAAAAAAAAAACAAAAACGACTTTATGTATATATTAAAGAATGATGTCAAATAGATCAATAGTAATTGATGCTTTGAATTCACAATCTATACCCAAATGATTTTGCATTAAATTGACTGTCAATCAAGTTTAAATTCCTAGGAGGTTATAATGGGGCAAGTGGATGATGAATTTCTTTTGTCGTATAAATGGTAAGAATGATGTGCCTGGCAATGCAGGACTCTCAGCTGCAGCATCCTTTGCCTTTATTCCTCTTTTTAACTTCCGAGCACTGCTATGAGGAAACGTTCTCATCTGTCCAAGCTAGAGCAACCAGCTTGCTCCATTGCCGCTCCACTTCCCTCTGCTCCTGCAGTGGGGCTTCCTAGGAGGTGAATAGAAAGTGTTTGTGACAGTAACCTGTAACCTGAGCTATATTCTTCCTTCATTCCTCTCTCCCTCCCCTTCTCTCTTTTCCTCTCCCTCCTCCTCCTCTCCCATCCTCTCCTTTTCTCTCTCCTTCTGCTTCCTATCTGTCCATCAATCGATCTATTTATCTTTATTTATTTTTTTTGAGATGTACTCTTGCTCTGTCACCCAGGCTGGAGGGCAGTGGCACAATCTCAGCTCGCTGCAGCCTTCGCCTCCCGGATTCAAGCAATTCTCCTGCTTTACCCTCCTCAGTAGCTGGGACTACTGGTGCCTGCCACCACACCTGGCTAATTTTTGTATTTTTAGTAGAGGTAGGGTTTTTACCATGTTGGCCAGGCTGGTCTCAAACTCCTGACCTCAAGTGATTCATCTGCCTCGGCCTCCCAAAGCGCTGGGATTATAGGCATGAGCAACCATGCCCGTCCCTTTTTTTTTTTTCTATTTAATATTTTTACTTTTTCATCTTTGTAGACATGGGGTCTCCCTATGTTGCCCAAGCTGCTCTCAAACTTCTGGGCCCAAGCAGTCCTCCCACCTTAGCCTCCCAAAGTGCTGGGATTATAGGCATGAGCCACTGTGCTTGGCCTGTCTTTTTAATACTATTTAATGTGCACATTTGTCAGAAAGAAAGAGACAGAACTCAACAGGCTTTTAGGTTTTTTAAGTCTCGAAGTGCTTTAGGTCTTGAAGGCTTTTTAGGTCTCGAAGTGCTTTTAGGGCCCATCTTGTTTCATCAGAGATGGGCAGACCCAGTACGGAAGAGTCTTGCCCAGGGCCCTGCCATCAGCTGCTGAGAGCCTTGCTCTTTCTTAGTGCTGCATCTACGTTGTCCAGTACAGCAGCCACTGGCCATGTGTTGTTCTTGAGCGCTTGAGATGTGGCCAGTCCAAATTGAGATGCAACGTAACTATTAAAAAAGACACCGGATTTCAAAGACTCAGTACAAGTAAAAGACGGTAAAGTAGCTCACTAATAGTGTTTATGTTGATTACATGTTGAAATGGTATTCTGGATGAATCGGGTTCAAGTACATGATTAAAATTAATTTCCCCAGTTTTTGACCTTTTTAATGTGGCTCACGTGGTTTTTCTTTGGGACCCTCCATGCCACTGTGTCACACCTGTGATGATGTTTTTTCAGCAGCTCTTCCCATGTTCTGGCCATCTCAGGGTTGGAGGCAGTGATCTGGGAAAGGCAGGCAGAGGCCAGCCCAAGTGGAAAGGAAAGGCCTTCTCCGCTGGCTTGAGGATTTGGGAAATCTGAACTGTTTATTTATTTATTTTTGAGACGGAGTTTCACTCTTGTTGCCCAGGCTGGAGGGCAATGACACAATCTCGGCTCACTGCAACCTCCGCTTCCTGGGTTCAAGCGATTCTCCTGCCTCAGCCTCCCAAGTAGCTGGGATTACAGGTGTGCACCACCACACCCAGCTAATTTTTGTATTTTTAGTAGAGATGGGGTTTCACCATGTTGGCCAGGCTGGTCTTCAACTCCTGACCTCAGGTGATCCACCCACCTTGGCCTCCCAAAGTGCTGGGATTACAGGCATGAGCCACCACGCCCAGCCGAATCCATTTATTTAATTCACACTGGCCAGCATGTAGCATGCTATACCATTGGCAGCAAACTTGATCCGACAGGTGGGACTGAACCAAAATAGGGTTTTTTTTGTTTTTGTTTTTGTTTTTTTGGCAACAACAGCATTTTAAAAAAAATGACTTTTGATACAGGCTCTAGTTCTTCCTATTGTTGTATACCCAACCTCTTAAAAATTTTCATATTTACCTGCCTGGCCCCCAGAAGCATTTGAGTTTGCCTCTACTGCAATAATCTTCCTTTCTCCCAGTCTTCAGTGACTATACAAACAACATTTTAGGGCCAATTAAGGAAAAATTACTAATAACTAACTCCTTGCCTAAACTTAAAAGTTCAAAACAACAGATCAGTTGTTGTTTAGATATGTTAATTATAGCACTTTTATCACTAAAATTCTTCCCTCTCCAAATAACTATTTTTGACCTTGAGTAAAACAAATCATTTGTTTTTTTTTCTTTAAATGATATCATTGTTTGTTTTCCTTTTAGCTAAAATCTTCATCTGCTTGTGTTCGCTCCAGTTCCAAGAACCTGAAAAGAACAGTAGATTATGTTTTTCAAAGTTGTTGGTGATCTAAGAAATGACTCTTAAGTATAATTATCATGAAAGCTTTAGAAATCTCCTTTGCAGAATTCTGCCCAAAGAGATTATGTGTGAAGAGAAATTTGGTGGCATTTGTACTCATTCTTTCCATTTAAATCAAGTTCTGTTGGGTGAATTTCATACTTGAGCCCTTTGCCTTCAGGAATTTTAACTAAGGTATAGCTCTTCGGAGTTGAGAAATATACAGTGTCTTTTGGGTTCATGAAAAGCACACACTACTAGATGTGGTCATTTTTTCCCAACAGTTCTTAATCCAGCTTATGCATAAAGAGGCCATCGACTCTGAGAATTCAAATCATTTTATTTCTAGCTTGGGAGAGATAATTTGGGTTTATTGTATTATGGTTCCCATCACCATCTTCTCAGCATTCCCATCTTCAGTTTTCCCCTGTGGCTGATGTGGGCCACATCGGGATAAGCAGTGGCCTTAACTGACCTGGCCTTTCCAGCACATGCTAACTAAGATGGTGCCAATCCCTATAACACTGTTACATAAAGAGACCTCTCACTGCTAGGGTAGAGACTTGGCAAATAAATGAAAGAACTAGACTCATTGGTCTCTTGCCTCCTCTTAAAATACCCACAGAAGTTCAGGTTTAAAAAAAAGCAGCACCATAAAAGAAAAATAAGTGGGAGCTAGAAAGAGAATCTCTGTTCTTTGTTATATTGAAGCGTCTTCTGAATTAATTTCCAGATTTTGAAGGAGTCCCCATGTAGCAGCCCAAGTGCTACAGTCTAAACCATGTCATGTCATTGCCATTCCTGTGCTCAGAACCCTTCAGGGGGTTTCCATTATGTTTAGAAAAACTCTCAAACTCCTCACCAAGGCTTCAGCCCTGTATGAACTGGCTTGTGATGCTGGCTGCACCCCTTTCTGCTCAGCAAATTGGCTTGCTTTTTGTTCTTTGACCATAGTGAGGTTATACCTACCTCAGGGCCTTGCACTTGCTGTTTTCTCTCCCTGGAATATATTTCTTCCACATCTAGGCATGGCAGGCTCCCTTTCGTAATTCAGGGCTCAGCTCAAATGCCGCCTCTGTGGGAGCCTTCTCTGACCACTGCATCTAATGAGCCCCTTCCCCTAAATCTCACTCAAGTCACTCTTTATTCCAATACCTAGTTTAGTATCTTTAATAGTACTTACTGCTGTTAGATATTATCTTATTTGTTTGCCTGCTTATTCTCTTTCCTGTTTATCATTTGTCTCACCCCACTGGAATGTAAGTTTCATGAAGATAGGATCTACCTTGTGCACTGTTATCTCCCCAAAGCCTAGAACACCATCTTTAGTTGGCCCTTAAGGCGTTTGTGTTGAGCACGTGAAGTAAAGGAATATAATATTTAGTTTTCTGTAAGATCTTAAAGTCCCGCATAACATAATCCTTTTCCTAAATTATCTCTTGAGCTGGAAGGAAAGCCTAAAGATTCTGTATTGGTGTATGCAGATTGTCGTATAGCTTGTAGTCAATGTGTGTATGCAGGGCAGCCTGCCTTTAGCCTGATTTCCAACTCTCAGGCAACCTGAACCAGTTTGTTTTAGCCTTTGCCGAATCTCAGTTCCTTCAACTAGACAGTGAGAGATTTTGTAGGTGACCTCAGAGACCTATTTTTGCTTTTGGATTTTAAGCCACAAGATTCAGTCATATGAAGGGAAATTAACACTGCTCTTCCCTCTCCCCAAAGAGAAGATTGACAAATGAATGTGAGAATAACTGCTATCTTTTCCTGTCTGGATCTCTTGAAAGTAGAAAAAAAAGTTACTTCGTGTGTAGAGATCTAGGCTGGAAAGGGGAAAATGGTCATTTCCCATCCTTTTGAAAATGGTAAGCAAATAGTTCTCAAGTGAGTGAAGCATGCCAGACATCCAAAAATAGAGTGAGGAGATTGCAATTTCAAAATATCTACAGTTGTGATTAGTGACTGTTCTCTGCTAGAGAAGTACCTAGAGGTTTATCTTTTTTTGCTGATTCTGTGGGAATTTTGATCACCTTCATATACTACCAAATGACAGAATCAGGGATGAAAATGACTCATTGCAAAACAGGATGAAAGCCAACAAGCTAAGAATCATTTGCTATATTCTAAAGTAATTAACTTCTCCCTTTTAATTTATTTATTCATTTTTTAGAGAATAAATAAATAAGGTCTTGCTCTGTCTTACTCTGTCTCGCTCTGCCCAGGCTGGAGTGCAGTGGCTCGATCGTAGCTCACTGCAGCCTCAAACTCCTGGGCTCTATTGATCCTCCCACCTCAGCCTTCCAAGTAGCTGGGGCTACAGGCGTGAGCCACTGTGCCTGGCCAGCTTCTCCCTGTTTGAATTAATCCTAAAAGTATAAAACATCCAGTGGTGGGATAGAGCTCTAATCTTTGCCGAAATCATTTCCATGTGAGAGGCTAACAATGGCCTTCATGGTGTTGGTAAGTTTTGTGTTTTTTCTTTCATTTCTCCATATTCTCTTCCTTTCCTTAAGATGTATGTCAAGTCCAGAACTGTGAGAAATAAATTTCTGCTGTTTAAAAATATGTATGTCAAAATCAAGCTTGGGTACCAGTTCCAGAAAACTCAACAGTAATGAAGGTCAGGGCTGATGGGCCAGCTAGCCCCTGGTACCAAGGATCCTCACTTCTGTCTTGTTGCTCTCATGGTCATTATGGCTGCAGAGGTTCCAGCTGTCATGTCTGCATTCCACTCAGTGAGCAGGAAGAAGGAGTGAGGGAAGGCAAGCCCCCTCCCTTAAAGATACTTCTCAGAAGTTGCCCTTCTATTTATATATCCTGGGACCAGAACTTGACCCACGTGACCACACCTAGCTGCAAGGATGGCCCTGTGCCCTGCAGGAAAACGCGAGTTCTTTTATTAAAGAGGAAGAGAATAGCTAATGGAGTAAACTGGCAGTTTCACCAGATGACTGGTCTTGGAGGCAGTCGTGAGCCGGCAACATAATTCTGGCTGGTTTCTCACCTCAGGGGCCTTGCTTTACCTTCCTCTGGCCCACTGTGATGTGTAGAGCAAAAGCTTAGATCACATTTCATGTTGCAGTCGCAGGTCCGTAAAGCATCTGGAATTCTCAACAGTGTTGTCATAGTTACTGGTAGGTAACCAAGAAGCTCTGGATTATATTAGAGGCAGTGGCTAAGAATGTCGGCCGCAGGGCCAGAGTGCCTGGGTTGAATTCTAACTCTTAAATTTGCTTGCTGTGTGCCTTGGGTGAGTCACTACATTCCTCTGTGCCTTGGTCTCTGCATCTGTAAAATAAGATAATAAAAGTACATACCTCAGAGGGTTGCTATATGGGATCAGGTGAGCTATCTGTAAAGCACTGCAAACGACACTTGGCACTTAGAAAGCCTGTGTTTGTGTCAACTATTGTTATCATCAGTTACTTCCTAATAGTGATATTTGGAAGGAAAGACACAGGCTGAGTCACCCCCTTTTCTGCTCCAGGGTAATGTGTTTCCATCAGGGGACTCACACAGATCCTGAGATTTAGGAGGGCTGATGGGTCTTGTTTTTGTATTACAGATCACTTTTCTCCAGAGAATGCAAATGACACGGCCAAGGAAACATGCCTAAATTGGTTTTTCAAGATTGCCTCCATCAGGGAACTCATTCCAAGATTGTATCCTTTTTTTTTTTTTTTTTTTTCTGTCTGATGATTTTAAAGATAGGCTAAAAGAGTTGTACTGTTAATAGAAGCCATGTGATTGGATACCCTGACGTTCTTATTGAAAGTTTGGTCCTGTTACGGTTGCTAGCCTGAAAACACATACAGGGCAAGCCACATTGTAGAAACTCTTGGACTCTTGCTCTTTCCAGTTTTTTGTCTTTTACTTTGAATACGATGCCATGTGTCAAGCACGCGTTTCCTTGAGGAACATTCTCACCTTAATTCTCTCAATTAAAATGCTTCATATTTGTGTTTTCTCTGATTCCAAGAACTTGAAGGAACAGGGTCAAGCTTTGCAGGGCAAATGCCAATATTGAAGAACAGAGAATTTGACTTATACATAAATTGCATCTTAGTTATCTAAAGTTCTTTCTTTCCCCATAAAGCATTGATTAGAAATGCTCAAAACCCAGTTTATATTTCAGCATGCAACTATGAATCAACGTGTGACATTTTCCACAATTTATTTTAAATAAGTATGAAACTTTGAAAACCATATGTAGAAACCATAAGCTACTTTAGTTCGCTGGATTGTTGAGGGCCACTGTGGTCCCCGTCTCCTAAGACCTGCCTACTTCTATTCGTGGATAGTTTAGTCTTTTCTCCATAAGGAGTAGACCTTCTGGAAAACATCTTCCTTAACAGGATGTTTTTGTAGTTACGTGGAGGCATCCATCCTGAAATGTAACAAATTCCTCTCCAAAACGTAAGGCTCTTCGGTAAAATCTAGAACCATAAAATTTCTAAAAATCTCCCGTGTGTACACAGATAGTAATGGCAATGTAATAGTAGCCATTATTCACTGAGTACTTAATGTGTGTTAAGCACCTTCTGTGCTTTTTCTCATTGAATCCAAATGAAAACTGAATGAAGTAGAGACACCATCCTAATCCCCATATTAGGGAGAGGAAAACTCAAGCCTGGAGAAGTTGGTTGAGGAGGTCATGGAAGATCAGCTCAATTGGATTTTAATCTTAGCTGTACTGGTACTAGCTGTATGGTCTTGAGCAAGTTATTTACAGCCTCAGAACCTCAGGCTCCGTGTCCTGGGAACATGACCCTAAGAAGAGATCTGAAGGGATCCTTTGGGTCACACATGCAACAATGGGAGTCACACCTGGCACACGGTGGGCCTGTCCTCCGTGTTGGCTGCTGCTGTTGATGATGATGAAAATGATGTCAGAAGCAGAAGCCTTTGCCCTTAGTGGCTTAGGTCCGTGCTACTCAATTTATCACAATGTTTTGAGAATAGTTACGGGACATGGGGGACCCAGATCTGCTTTCTGCAGAGCAGGTGAAATGCTGAGTCATGTTAGATAGCTAGATAATAAATTCCTTGAAGCCTGGGAGTGACTGATTCATGGTGCTTCACAGATAGCTCTTCTGATTGGATTTAGAATGTATCTCAAATGTGTTGGATTTGGATCTAGGGATGCCTGGAGTAGTTTGGGGAAATAACATGGGTGCTGAAGAAACAGTTATTTTGCCTCACCAGTTGGAGGAGGATAATGCCTTAGGCAGAGGGAAGACATACGTTGCAGGAGAAATAAATTGTAATTCACATTGTTGGCGGTTGGAGGATGTCAGATGCCAGCCTGAGATTCACAGAAGGAACAGGATACGGGACAGTAAATCTGTGGCAAACGAAAATAGATGTGGAGAGAAGATCAAAGGGTGCCCAGTTGATGGAAAATAATTGAAGACAAAAACTGTTAAAATTAATAAAATAAATGTGACCTCGACTGGGGAAAAAATGTGGTTAGCCTCTACCACTGAGCAAACGATAACAATGAAAGAAATCATTCAATGAATGAATTGTATCAGAAGAGAAAGACTGTTGTTACATTGCCTTAGAAAACTGAAACTTTGACCTTGGTTTGTTACTGAAACTTGATTTTTCTTCCCCCCCTCCCTGAAATTTAGGAAGTTTTTATCTTTATTTTAAAAATAAAAGAACAGCGAGTTCTCACGTTGAATATAATGCTGGCCTTTTTTTGTCTCTCACAGGGGAATTTCAGAGTGCCTGCCCCGGTTGACATGCATGATCAGAGGGATCGGAGACCCGCTGGTGTCGGTTTATGCCCGTGCCTACCTGTGCCGGGTAGGCCATGCGAGTCACGGCCCTTGACAGCACGGCTGCCGCCCGTCTCCTTGAATGTTCACACAGGGCCCTCCTTCACCACCACCCCACAAGTCATTGAGAGAAGGACTTTATTAGCGGCTAATTTTAGATCATGGCTCTGCCACAGAAAGTAGAACTGTAGGGTTTCTTTTAAAAATTAATTTTAAAGTAGACCAACTTACCATAGCTCTAATTAGGGGATGTTTAAGGTCATCTTCTTACAAATGAACTGGTTTTCAGAATTAATTGTTTCTCAGTTCTTGCTGGGAAGGAAGTTCCCAGGGCCTTTGGGCTAACAGGTTGCTTTTCATTGACTTCAAACATGCTCTTCCTTTGTCTTGACTTTGATTACTTTATTAGTTTTCTGCTTGGCAGGGGAGCAGTGTCCCACATGATGGCAGGCCTCAGGGTCTGTGTGGCCTGGCTTAGGTGGCTGCTGTGAAAGGGGATAGAGGGACTGATTAGAAATTACTTGTCCATGCCCTGCTTTAAAGCACCGTGAGGCTTCAGCTAAGCTATTAAGTTTTTTGTATATGGAAAAATGTAACCAATGGAGGCTGTATGTTCCTTCTTTTTTTTGGAGATGGAGTCTCACTGTGTCGCCCAGGCTGGAGTGCAGTGGCGCCATCTCGGCTCATTGCAACCTCCACCTCCTGGGTTCAAATGATTCTTCTGTCTCAGCCTCCTGGGTCGCTGAGATTACAGGTGTTCGCCACCACGCCCATCTAATTTTTGTATTTTTAGTAGAGATGGGGTTTCACCATGTTGGCCAGGCTGGTCTTGAACTCCTGACCTCAAGTGATCTGCCCACGTTGGCCTCCCAAAGTGCTGGGATTACAGGCGTAAGCCACTGCGCCCGGCCAGTATATGGTCTCTCCATAGTTTTCTTCAGCTCACATAGGGGCTTTGCCTCTGTCAGGACTCCCCCAGCAATGAGAATCTTCCCTATCATCCCATCAATATTGCACATCCTTAGAGAGGGATCATTGCACCTGATAAGCCCCAGACTTCCTTGAGGACAAAGCTGCAGTTAGAGCCTCCCCCATGAGTTTGCGCCTTATTAAATCAGAAGGCGAGAACATGTAGCCTGTAATTTGCCTCTTCTGCATGACAGGCAGCAAATGTCGGAAGCCCTGTGGTCTCTCAAGTGTCATGAAAAACTAAGTCAGTGCCCTCAGAGTGAGGAGCAGATATCCATTAGGAAGGGCACTTTTTATAGGTCTGTTTCTTGATACTGAGAATGAAAGAAAAAGCTTTTTGTTTAAGGGCATCCTCTTCCCTCTTTGCAGCAGAGGCCAAAGTGTGTATGCGTCGCCCACTGCTTGAAACCTGGGGGGGATTTTCCATCCAGAGATATCAGGTGTGTTTCCAAGGACAACTTTTGAATATATTAAAGCTTGAATACTCCTCCAAAGTCAGTGTTTGCTGAGGCCCTACTGTGCACAGAACACAATGCCACATCCTCTGGGAGAGATGCAAAGATATTGTTTGCATATTTCTTTTTCCTTTTTTTTTTTTTTTTGAGATGGAGTCTCGCTCTGTCGCCCGGCTGGAGTGCAGTGGTGTGATCTCAGCTCACTCTAACCTCTGCCTCCGAGGTTCAAGCAATTCTTTTGCTGCAGCCTCCCAAGTAGCTGGGACTCCAGGTGTGTGCTACCACGCCCAGCTAATTTTCGTATTTTTAGTAGAGACGGGGTTTCACCATGTTGGCCAGGATGGTCTCAATCTTTTGACCTCGTGATCTGCCTGCCCCGGCCTCTCAAAGTGCTGGGATTGCAGGCATGAGCCACCACACCCGGCCTTTTTTTGTTTTGTTTTGTTTTTTTGCACCAGAGTCTCACTCTGTTGCCCAGGCTGGAGTGCAGTGGTACAATCTCAGCTCACTGCAACCTCTGTCTCCTGGGTTCAAGCAATTCTCATGTCTCAGCCTCCCCAGTAGCTGGGATTACAGGCACCTGCCACCATGCCCAGCTACTTTTTGTATTTTTAGTAGTGACGGGGTGTCACCATGTTGGCCAGGCTGGTCTTGAACTCCTCGCTTCAGGTGATCTGCCTTCCCCGGCCTCCCAAAATTGCTGGGATTACAGGTGTGAGCCCCCGTGCCCAGCCTTGTGTATGTATTTCTTCTCTGCTGCCTTTCGCCTTGTAGAACATAGCAAATGCTTTGAACACACCTTGACATCATTTGAATAAGGCCTGATATCGGAGACCTGGTGATAAAGACTTAGAATCATGCTAATGATTCTAAGTCTCTTATGCAAATAATTCTGGTTATTAAAGAGAAATCAGAATGTGGGGAAGTATGTATTTTTTGCAAGCCTGTTCCCTTTTAATGTTTGAGATCAGATACGTGAGTTAGGGTACACAATCATGTTTGTTACATATAAAGGGCCTTTGAATGGCAGATGCAACTTGAAACACGGTGACGATGAGGAGAAGATGCAGAGGACAGAGCAGACCCCCCAGCAAGATTGGTAGTAGAGTGCCCTACGTCTGTTGAAATCATTTTTGTCAGTCCAGGCAATGCATTGATTCCCCTGGTTGGGTAGTTTCTAAAAGTCTCTTTAACATTAAAAGAGTAAGAGAGACCAAGCGCGGTGGCTCATGCCTGTAATCCCAGCATTTTGGGAGGCCGAGGCGGGCAAATCACTTGAGGTCAGGTGTTCAAGACCAGCCTGGCCAACATGGCAAAAACCTTTCTCTACTAAAAAATATAAAAAATTAGCCAGGTGTGGTGGTACACGCCTGTAGTCCCAGCTACTCAGGAGGCTGAGGCATGAGAATCACTTGAACCCAGGAGGCAGAGGTTGCAGTGAGCCAAGATCGTGCCACTGCACTCCAGCCTGGGTGACAGAGCAAGACTGCCTCAAACAAACAAACAAACAAAAAGAGCCTGTGTGTTAGTAAGATTTCTTTCAGTTGCAAGTGGCAAAAACCCAGTTCATACTACTTTAAGCAAAAATAGGAACTTACTGGCCAGTGTCTGGAGAGGCCAGGAGTAGTGCAGGCATGGCTGGATGCAGGCCCTCAAAGGGTGCTGTCAAGAATCAGCCTCTCCCCACATCACTCAGCTCTGTTGTTCTTTGAGTTGGCTTCATTCTGTGGCTTGCTTTTTTTATACGATGGCCCATAGCGGCCTCTGGCTTCCATCCTACCGCCTTAGGAACCTTATTGGAAAGTGTGTCTTCTAGCCAGTAGATCTAGCCAGAGCCTCAGGGCTGATTCTTAGTGGATTACCTCCGGTTGCTTGTCCACCCCTGGACTAGTCATGTGGCCGTGGGTTGGGGTCTGGGGTTGGTGTCTGGGTGCTTACTGACTGGGTCACATGCCCTTGCGTGGAGCTCAGGGTGAGGTGGATCTAGCTCCACCACAAACCTCATGGTCCCGGAGGAAGGTTTGATTCCCCAGAGACAAATCTAATTTGCTGATACCAGCAATGGGGGGGATGAATGCTGGGCAGGCCGAAACAGCAGATGGGAATCATGAGCAATACCCTTGCTGCTCTGGGTAGAAATCTTTTAGACCCAAGCAGATATCCAAGCTGCTCATTTGGCCCGATGAGAAGAGAAAAACAGAAAACAAAAGATCTGAGTGGGTAGAGCGTGGGGGGAGCTTGAAGCTGTTTATTAAAGGAAGGTATGATTAACTCCTAACTCACAGCCGCTTCAGCTCATCTCCATGGCTCAGCCACCAGGCCAGCCTTTGCTGTCACCTAACAGATAATTATTGTCTTTTCTACAATATGATTAAGTGGAAGGAGAATGAGAACACTGTAGAACTGGATCCGATATTTCTTGTTAGCATATATATATATATTTAATCTATGTGCTTGTCCTTGAAAACAGCACTTCCTGTACCCAGCAGTCACAGAGCTGCTCTTGGAATTTAACGCCCTGGTGGTTCTCAAATGCCATCTGAAAAACATTATTATTGTTACCCATCATGACCTCCGGGTAGTGGAAGGTGAGTGGGAGAAATCTCTCCCCATTTGAAGAGGCAGGAGTGCAGTGGCACAGTCTTGCTCACTGCAACCACCACCTCCCGGGTTCGAGCGATCCTCCCACCTCAACCTCCCAAGTAGCTGGGTCTACAGGCGTTCGCCACACGCCCGGCTAATTTTTGTGTTTTTAGTAGAGACAGGGTTTCACCATGTTGGCCAGGCTGGTCTCAAACTCCTAACCTCAAGTGATTGGCCCACCTGGGCCTCCCAAAGTGCTGGGATTATAGGTGTGAGCCACTGCAGCCTAGCCTACGAAGTTGTTTTTGCGGTTAAGCAGCAATTTGGAAATGAAGCGTTTCTGAGGAGCTCAGTTTAAGAAACGCTGTGATGTTGTGTTTTAAACCTATGAACTCCCCTCCGTAGCTCATCCCTCTACTTTTCCATCTAACCCCAGTACTGGCACCTTCTCTATGATTAGTAAATTTCTTCAGCTAGAAATGTTACTGTCTGTTTTTTAACAATGAAGTCAGGACCCAGTGGATTATAGCATTGTTACACTTCATGCTCATCTTATATAAAATTGCATAAAATGTATTAAAATTTATGTCTGCTCTTATCTCTGCCTTGCAAAGAATGGATTTGTATAGCTTTTAACTAAACATGTAACGGGGGCAGCACCACATCTGGTATTCAAGCTGACTCTCTCACGTACCGTAATCTTTGTGCTTCATCTAATAAGTACAACCACATGTGTGTTTATCTTTTTTTTTTTTATTGTATACACAATCTTGAGAGTACATTCCTTTTTAGTTCTGTATTGATTTGTTCTCTTGGTCATCTGTTCAGAAATACATTCAATACCTTTGGGGAAGGGCAAAGATGATTTCTGCAAATATTGCCCTTTTTTATTAAAAGTAGCTTCTGTGGTCTTTCCTATAAAAGCAATACATGTTTATTGAAAAAGAAAACAGGCTGGGCATGGTGGCTCACACCTGTAATCCCAGCACTTTGGTAGGCCGAGGCAGGCAGATCATCTGAGGTCAGGAGTTTGAGACCAGCCTGGCCAACATGGTGAAACCCCGTCTCTACTAAAAATACAAAAAATTAGCCAAGTGTCGTGACACATGCCTGTAATCCCTGCTACTTGGGAGGCTGAGGCAGGAGAATTGCTTGAACCCGAGAAGTGGAGGTTGCAGTGAGCCAAGATCGTGCCACTGCACTCCACCCTGGGCAACAGAGCAAGACTCCGTCTCAAAACAAAACAAAAAACAGATAAGGAAAAAAAAAAAAATAGGCTGGGCGCTATGACTCACACCTGTAATCCCAGCACTTTGAGAGGCCAGGGTGGGCAGATCATGAGGTCAAAAGATCAAGACCATCCTGGCCAATGTGGTGAAACCCCATCTCTACTAAAAATACAAAAATCAGCCGGGCGTGGTGACACATGCCTGTAATTCCAGCTACTCGGGAGGCTGAGGCAGGAGAATCCCTTGAACCAGGGAGTCGGTGGTTGCAGTCAGCTGAAATCGCACCCACTACACTCCAGCCTGGCAACAGAGCGAGACTCCATCTCAAAATAATAATAATAATAATAATTTTCTGGACTTTTTCTATGTCTATAAACATAGGTATATATATTTTTTAATTTCCAAAAATAAAATCATACTATAGTTATTATTTGCAACTAGTTTTTCCATTTGTCTGGCTGCAGGTGGGAATGGAAGTGGCCCCACATCTCAAAGAAACCCTAAATAAGAACTTTTTTGACTTCCTCCTTACGTTCAAACAGGTAAGAGAACACTATCAGAATAGCTCATCGATATAACAGTTCTATGATAGCAAATTCACAAAACCCAGTTGGTTTTCCAAGTTGAGAATGCCTTAAAGCTCTTTAAATGTGCAAGCCCTGGAAAATTACACTAGCTTCTGTTGTAGACAATTAAAATGTGTTGATTGTACTGAATAAGCAGAGAAAGTTAATATGCATGTGTTAACAGGAAACGTCTCCAGTCGATCAGCCTTGCTTCTGAGCATCTGCTGGCTCCATTTTTATCAGGTTCCTGCTTTCCACAGCGCTCATTCCCAAAACAGCTCAGCTTGGTGACATGAGAAACTTTCTGTGTTTTTTTTTGGTTTAAAAAAAAAACAACTGAGAAACCAGGCTATTTCTCTCAGGGCCGTCCACATGCTTACAAGTATGCACAGTCTGTGAGTTGTGTGTGTTTTGTTTGTTGTTTGATTTTTCCCCTCCTTTTCTAAGTGTTTGTTTGGCCTCCTGTAGATTCATGGGGATACGGTCCAGAACCAGCTGGTGGTCCAAGGAGTGGAGCTCCCATCATACCTCCCCTTGTACCCGCCTGCCATGGACTGGATCTTCCAGTGCATCTCCTACCATGCCCCCGAGGTAACTGCCAGGTGGCTTCAGTGTGACGCTCACCTCCTGTATAGTGACAGCCCCTGCCTGCTGTGCCCTTTAATGTTAACGGGACCCTTTCATAACAGCTATAGCAATGTTAGCACTAGCCAGCCTTTATAGAGGGCTTGCCGTGGTGGCTGGTTCTGTGCTGAGTGCTTTTCTGAGACTGTCCCATTTTAACAAGTGTGGGAGGGGAATGTGGTGGCTCCAGAGGCCATGTACCTAAGTGAGGCCACACAGCTAGAAAGCAGTTGGTGGCTGGGTGTGGTGGCTCATATCTGTCATCCCAGCACTTTGCAAGGCCAAGGTGGGAGGATCACTTGATTTTAGGAGTTTGAGACCAGCCTTGGAAACATAGCAAAACTCCATCTCTCCAAAAATTACAAAAAATTAGCCAGACACGGTGATATATGCCTATAGTCCCAGCTACTCTGGAGGCTGAGGTGGGAGGACCACTTGAGCCCCAGAGTTCAAGGCTACAATGAGCTGTGATTGTACTACTGCACTCCAGCCTGAGTGACAGAGCAAGACACTGTCTCATTAAAAAAGAAAAAAAAGGAAGATGGTTGGTGACTTGATACAAACCCATAGAATTGGGCTCCAGGGCCAACAAGCCTTATTGCCTCTTCACTTACCTTCATGTACCCCTTTTGCGTTTATAATAATCCAGTAAAGTCTGTAGAGCAGGTATTTTATGGAAGGAAAACAAAACTCAGATGCTTAATTTCTTTTATAAGATTATTTTTCTTTTCTTTTTTGCCAGTTGAAGTATTGTCAGGAATTGAAGTGACATCAGAATCATAGCAGACACATATTTTTTTTCTTTTCCAAGACTGAGAAGCAGTTTTAGTAGAACACCAATTCAAACTGTCATGAAGACTGTGATAGGCCGGGCACGGTGGCTCATGCCTGTAATCCCAGCACTTTGGGAGGCTGACATGGGCAGTTCACTTCAGGCCAGCAGTTCGAGACCAGCCTGGCTAACATGGATATATAGGTATATATCACCATGCCTGGCTAATTTTTTGTATTTTTTTGTAGAGATGGAGTTTCACTATGTTGCCCAGGCCGGTCTTTTGTAGAGACCCTGTCTCTACAAAAAATACAAAAATTAACTGTGCGTGGTGGTTTGTGCCTGTAGTGCCAGCTACTCAGGAGGCTGAGGCAGAGAATCGCTTGAACCTGGGAGGCAGAGGTTGCAGTGAGCCGAGATCACACCACTGTACTCCAGCCTGGGCAACAGAGCCAGACTGTCTCAAAAAAAAAAAAAAAAAAAAAAAGACTGTGATGGATGAAGCTTTCCTTGTCTTTATTTGATCGTTGAAAAGAAAAGAGAGACTACAAAACAAGGACATAAAGAGCAAAGCAAAGTTGAAAGACATCTGCCTTTTCCTAGATCTTGCCAACACATGTTGAAAGCTGTACAGAAAAGAAAAAAAAGGACATGACTTTAACTGAGCAATCCCACTTTTAAGAATTTATCCTGTAAGTTAGACGAGTGCATAAACATTATAAACACACACAGAGATGCACACACGGTTTGTTCACAGTAGTGCAAAATTGGAGGCAAGCACCAGAGAGGACTGGTTATGGTATGTGCATTCAGTGGGGTGTTAATGGGGCCATTTAAAATGATGGAGACTCCTGATGGTCTGTACATACTGACGTAAGGGTATTCATGGTATATGGCTAAGTGCAAAAAGAAAGTTACACACATTGCTGTGTGTGCTGTAAGTGGCAGTGTGGCCCAGTGTTCAGGTGTGGGCTCTGGAGTTGGGGTGCCTGGGTCTGCATCTCAGCTCCGTTACAGCTGTTGTGATAGAGTAGGGAGCAGGTAACTTGTTCCTAACCACTCTGAGTCTTCTCTCTTTATCTGTAAAATGGGAGCAATATTAATGATTCCTATTTTCTAGTCTGTTGCAAGGATCAAAGAAGTCACTGTATCTACAGTGCTTAGTGTAGCGCCCCACATCTTAGTACTCGCAGACATGATTTTTATATCTGTGCGAGAGAGTTGGGAAGGAGAAATGACAGAACATCACTGGAGTGTGAGATTTGGGACCATCGTAACTTATTTTTCTTTGCCTATCTGTTTTTTTTTTCTTTCTTCCTTTGAGACAGAGTCTCACTCTGTCTCCCAGGCTGGAGTGCACTGGTGCAATCTCGGCTCGCTACAACCTCCACCTCCCAGGTTCAAGCGATTCTCATGCCTCAGCCTCATGAGTAGCTGGGACTACAGGCATGCATCACCACACTCAGCTAATTTTTGTATTTACGGTAGAGGCGCAGTTTCACCTTGTTGATCTCGTGCTGATCTCTAACTCCTGGCCTCAAGTGATCCTCCCGCCTCGGCTTCCCAGAGTGCTGGGATCACAGACAAGAGCCACTGCGCCCGGCCGCCCATCTCTCTTTTCTAACTTTTCAATAAGTATGCACTGCTTACATTTTTACTTTTTGAGATTCTAAATTCTGAGGAGAAAAACTGGGACATCTTGTACTTCAGGTGAATAGTCTTATTAAGTAAATTGATTTTAAATCAAGCCAGTATAAGGGGAAGATTGTTTGAAATTTTGCTGCTGGTTCTCTATGGTCCTCAGCATAGTTTCAGCAACCATATGCTGTCCCCCGCTTCTGGGAAGGGTACCATGAACTCGACTGTTTTCTTGGTATTCCACTGAATGACGGAAACACACAAGCAGGATTGACGTGGTGAAATGAGAACGCTTATTTTTTTTTTCTTATTTTAGCGAAAGGGAAAATCAGATTAAAAACAAAAGGTACATGTCACAAGGCAGTCTTCTTTTTATTTTAAGCCCCAGTCATCTCAAAGGATGGCAGAAGCTGGGAATAGAGCTTTCCTGGGAGTAAGCTCTAGGAAATCATTATTGCACTAGAATAAGTGATTAAAAAATTAGGTCACCTGAATAATAATAAACTCTGATTCTTGGGCACACTTAAATAAGGGACATACAGTGTCTTGTTAAAAAAAAAAATCATTTTCAAACTGCAGAAGAATTGATGTCGGTATGGAAGGTAGTGTTAAAGGTGCATGTGACAATTGGGTGCCTAAAAGCTGTTTGATAGTGGTCACTATGAGTCACCTGCAGAGTAGAGCTGTGTGTATCCATTAGAGGCCAAGACTTCAAAATAGGGGACGGTAAAGTTCGGCTGCAGCAATTGGTAATATACAGGGCAGGCAGGTGAGAGAGGGAAAGGAGAAATACCTTTAGTTGTGAATATCTCATCTGCAGAATTTCAAATCGAAATTGAAATCCAAGGTAAAAAATCAAGGCATGTCTTAGTCCGTTCGGGCTGTCATAATAAAGCGCCATAGAATGTTTAAAATAGAAATGCAGCCTTGGCCTGACTTCTCTTCTCTCTTCCTGTACTTTTGAAGTGGGTAAATAATTATAAATAACCTAATCTGGAGATCACCTTAAAAAATCCAGCGGTTAAATATGGTTGTGGTTCTCCAACTCCATATATATTGGTAAAATGGTCATTGAATTAGACACAAAGACATGCTCTTCTTCCCCTAAAATGTATGCATGTAAAACTTGGTGAAATTGTCTAGTTAGTTGTGTTATACCAGTGTCAATTTCCTAGCTTTAATAATACATTATAGTTATGTAAATGGGAGAAGCTGGGTGTTGGGTACCCAGGACTTCTCTCTACTGTTTTTTTCAATTACTGACGAGTCTGTAATTAATTCAGAATAAAAAGTCTTTTAAAAATCTTTCAATTGGGATGAATACTCCATTCTTCATGATGTGATTATTATGTATTGCATGCCTATATCAAAACATCTCATGTACCCCATAAATATATACACTTACTATGTACCCACAAAAAATAAAAATTAGGCCAGGCGTGGTGGCACATGCCTGTAATCCCAGCACTTTGGGAGGCCAAGGCGGGTGGATCACTTGAGGTCAGGAGTTCGATACCAGCCTGACCAACATGGCGAAACCCCGTCCCTACTAAAAATACAAAAATTAGCTGAGTGTGGTGGCGTGCGCCTGTAATCCCAGCTACTCGGGAGGCTGAGGCAGGAGGATTACTTGAACCCAGGAGGTGGAGGTTGCAGTGAGCCAAGATGCACCGCTGCACTGCAGCCTGGGTGACAGAACAAGACTCTGTCTCAAAAAAGAATAAATAAATAAAAATAAACAATTAAAAATTAAACAGAAAACAAAAACAGACATCTGCCAGTTAGGGGCAGTTTGAAAAATGATGTTATATCCATGGCATGGATTAAATAGCCATGGATTAAAAGAGTGAGGTAGAGTTGTGTAATAACATGGAGAAGAGAGGGCCATCTAGATTCTCCATTAAAAAAGGCCATATTTAAATATCTCCAGCCCAGTATTTATAAGAGTATCCCATGGTGTAAAAACTAAACTAGGCTTCTGTAATAATATATATCCATAAAGCACAGGCAGAATTCTAGATAAGAGCGTCAAAGTCCTAGATAAACACCAAAGTGTTGACAGTGGTGATTTCTAGGACGTGGAAGTTGGGAGGGGGGGACATTCGCATCTTTCTTGATGCATGTGGGTGTTGTTGGGACTTTTGTTTATAAAGCATTTCTTATTTTTACAATTTTTAGAAAAACAATGAAATGTTACATAAATAAATGGCATGTAGGGCCAACAGCAACAATAACAAAAGCCTAAAAAACAAACCAGCACGTCAGGCAAATGCCTGCCTTGTGAATCTTCTGAATCTTCAAGTTCTGGTGTGTGTGAAAATGAAAGAAATATGCTGAGCTGCTTTTTCAGTGGTTGATCCCAGCCAAAGGGCTTGTTTCGATCTCCGTCTGCTTTGAGTTGTTGTTCATCATGTTCTTGCCAAAGATAATCAATTCTGTCACTTCTTAGAGGGGAAAAAATCAGTAACCTCCAGCAGACCTGCCCGGGGATCTATAACATTTGGCTTTCTGGACACTTACATGTATTCCCAAGTTCCTTTATGACAACAGAGCCTTTGGCTTTTTAAAGTTATATTCTTGGATGCATTTTTAATGCATTCATCTTTTGTGAGAGAGGGAACTTTTTAAGCATTTATCTTGTCTTAGTGGTAAGAATCTTTTGTCCATATGTTGGGATTTGCCCTAGTTAATCTTTCCAGAGTTGGTGGGCCAGGAGGTCTCATTTATGTGTGTGTGTATGTGTGCGTGTGTGTGCATGTACATGCATATGAGATAGAGTAAACCTCACGAAGGCATGGATTTCTGTCTGTTTTCCTCTCATCTTACTCTCAGTGTCTAGAACAGTGGCTGGTATAGTCATCCCTTGGTATACTTAGGGGATTGATTCTGGGATCTCCATGTATATCTTTTTTTTTTTTTTAAGACGGATTCTCGCTGTGTTGCCCAGGCTGGAGTTCAATGGCCCGATCTCCACTCACGGCAACCTCTGCCTCCCGGGTTCAATCAATTCTCCTCCCTCAGCCTCCCAAGTAACTGGGACTACAGCCATGCCACCACGCCCGGCTAATTTTTGTATTTTTAGTAGAGACGGGGTCTCATCATCTTGGCCAGGCTGGTCTTGAAATCTTTACCTCAGGTGATCGCCCGCCTCAGCCTCCCAAAGTGCTGGGATTACAGGCATAAGCCACTGTGCCCAGCCCCGACGTATATCAAAATCCATGCATACTCAAGTCTCACAGTCTCACAGTTGGCCCTGTGGAACCCACGTATACTTGAGTTTGGTATCTCACAAATACTGTATTTTCGTTCAGCATATGGTTGAAAAAAATCCGTGTCTAAGTGGACCCACGCAGCTCAAAACCATGTTGTTATTCAAGGGTCAACTGTACACTAAAGTTGCTCGTTAGGTAGGCGTTGAATGATTATTTCTGTGTGTCAGGGAATGTCAGTGTGATGATTACACAGAATCTCTCTTTTCCTTTCTCAGCCTTTTCCAAAGGCCACTTTGCTATTGGTCTTTAAGCGTGACTTTTTAAATGCAAATACCCAAGAGTGGGTTAGGGAAGCCATTTATGATGTGGTCAATTTTGTCACCAGCTAGGGTGCTTTTGGCGGCAGGGAACAAACATCTAACTAGTCTGGCCTCCACATATAATTCCATGTGTCCTCCTCCACAACAAGTGGAGGCTCTCGGGTGGGCAGCTTCAGTGCATCTTTTTGCTCTACTGTCCCTGATTAGTAGCAGGGTGGGGGCAACCATTCCAGGCATCACGTCCAGAGCCGACAGCATCAAGGGAATCTTTGATTCTTGGGTCCTTGTTTAAGAACAGGAAACCTTTCTCCAAATCCCCCGAAGACTTCCCATCCTGTCTCATCAGCTAGAAATGGATCATGGGCAAGGGGAACGAGACCCACTATGATTGGTTTGGGTCTGTATTAATCTGCTTGGGCTCCCATAACAAAATACCACAGACTAGGAGCTTAAACAACAGACTTTATTTTCCGGTAGTTCTGAAGGCTAGGAGACCAAGATCAAGGGGCCAAGCAAGGTTGGTTTCTGGTGAGGCCTCTCTCCTTGGCTTGGAAACTGCCACCTTCTTGCTGTGTCCTCACATGGCTTTTCCTCTGTGTACATGCATCCTTGCTGTCTCTTCCTATAAGGAGGTTAGTCCTGTGGGATTCGGATCCCACCTTTATGACTCCATTTAACCTAGAATAGTGATATTAGGGGTTAGGGCTCCAACATAGCAATTTAGGGGAGATATAATTCAGTCCATGACAGAAGCCAACCTAGTTTATGTGAGGCATAGATGGAAATCTGAATAAAATCCGGGTTTTGGGGGTAGGGATTCCAACAGTATCTCCAACGTCAGCTCTCACTTATTCAGGCAACACGACAGAGAGGGGTGCCACCAGAAAGGGTGGAAATTGCACTTAAGAACACTCCTTTTATTTTTTACTTTGGGTCCAGACGTAGATATAGATCCCTTTTGTTTTTTTCTTTATTTTTTACTTATTTATTTATTTATTTATTATTATTATTATTATTATTTTAAGACAGGGTCTTGCTCTCTTGCCCGGGCTGAAGTGCTGTGGTGCAGTCTTGGCTCACTGCAGTCTCGACCTCCCAAGCTCAAGTGATGCCCCCACCTCAGCCTCCTGACTAGCTGGGACTATAAGCACACACCACCATGCTTGGCTAATTTTTAAATTTCTTTTAGAGATGAGGTTTCGCCATGTTGCCCAGGCTGGTCTTGAACTCCTGAGGTCAAGCCATCTGTCCCCATTAGCCTCTCAGAGTGCTGGGATTACAGGCATGAGCCATCGTGCCTACCAGTTCTTTTTTTTTCTTTTTTTTTTTGGAGATAGGGTCTCACTCTGGTGCCCAGGCTGGAGTTCAGTGGCACAATCACAGCTCACTGCAGCCTGCACTTCCTGGGCTCAAGTCATCCTCCCACCTCAGCCTCCTGAGTAGCTAGGACCACAGGCATGTACCACCACACCCAGCTAATTTTTTTAAAAATTTTATGACTGGGCACGGTGGCTCACTCCTGTAATCCCAGCACTTTGCGGGGCTGAGGCAGGCAGATTGCCTGAGGTCAGGAGTTCAAGACCAGCCTGGCTAACATGGTGAAACCCCATCTCTACTAAAAATACAAAAAAATTAGCCAGGCATGATGGCACACACCTGTAGTCCCAGCTACTCGGGAGGCTGAGGCAGGAGAATCTCTTGAACCTGAGAGGCGGAGGTTGTGGTGAGCCGAGATTGCGTCACTGCACTCCAGCCTGGGCGACAGAGCAAGACTTGTCTCTCCGTCTCAAAAAACAAACAAACAAACAAACAAAAACACTTATGTAGAGATGGGATCTCACTATATTGCCCAGACTGGTCTTGAATTCCTGGGCTCAAGCGATCCTCCCACCTCAGCCTCCCAAAGTGCTGGGATTACAGGCATAAGCCACCACCCCTGGCCTGCACAAATCCCATTTTTACCACTTATTAGGAAGTGGCTTAACCTATCTGAGCTTTGGCTTTTTCATCTGTAAAATGGGGATAATGTTCCATGGACCTCACAAGGACATGGTGAAGAGCAGGAGAGTAAAGGGAAGTCAAGGACTTAGCCGGAAACCTGGGCAGTGCTCAGTGTCCTGTAATTACCTCTGGTCTTGGGCTTCACCTTCCCCAAACCACTACCCTAAATGATCCTTCTTCCATTGATTTTCTTAAAAACAGGAGCTCTTTTAAAGATATGTAATTGTCTTAAGATAGCTCCAAAGCCATTAACAGTATTCCAATGAGTTAAAAAAAAATCTACTTCCTTTGGGGGGTGAAAAATAGACTTCAAACTGTGTTGGAGAAGAAATGTATTGAAGAACGTGGCCTTTGATCCCAGTCTGCCCAGGTTCATGTCTGCCTGCCATCACTAACTGTGCGACCTTGGGTGAAAAACGCTGCTATTCCTGGCTTTGTTTTTCATCTGTGAAATGGGAGAATAGAGCCCCTGCTTCAAGGGTGGTTGGGAGAGGTAAGATCGTGAGTGCAAAGTGCTTCTCACCGTGGCTGGTGGGCACTAAGCTCTAGCCCAGTGTTGCTGATATTACTAAGTGCACCTTGGGCACCTCTTGAAATGGGGAAGAATGTGGGGTTACAGAAGAGGTGGGGAGCAGAGTAATTATCATTCTTATTCATGCCCTGGAGTGCAGGAGTTACCTCCCATCATCCTGTAGTGACCCCACAGATGAGATGGTACCACTTGTAGCCTTCCAGTAGGACAAGGAGACCCAGGTTCAACAGAGTTGGCAACTCTTCCGAAGTCTCATCGTTGGTAGTTGGTGAGGCTGGATTTGAATCCAAGTGTGCCTGATGCCAGGGCCCCAGCTTCTGTTGATTGATCAATTGATTGATTGAGACAAGGTCTCCCTCTGTCACCCAGGCTGGAGTGCAGTGGCATGATCTCAGCTCATAGCAGCCTCCACCTCCTGGGTTCAAGCGATTCTCCTGCCTTAGCCCCCTGAGTAGCTGGGATTATAGGCACCCGGTATCACACCTGGCTAATTTTTGTATTTTTAGTGGAGACGAGGTTTTACCATGTTGGCCAGACTAGTCTTGAACTCTTGACCTCAAGTGATCCACCCGCCTCGGTCTACCAAAATGCTAGAATTATAGGTGCGAGCCACCGTGCCTGGCCCCATCCTTCTATTTATTACACTAAATGCCATGAAAGTGAATTTTTTTCTCCCCAAGCCTCCCCATCCCTGCCAGACACTGAGCATTATCTTAATGGACATGTGGCTACATTCATTTTAGAGTTTGACTTTGGAAATCTCTTACAAATGTTACTTTAGCTCCTCCAACCTGATTTTTTAATTATTATTGTTTTTAACATAATATAGGCCCTGCTGACCGAGATGATGGAAAGGTGTAAGAAACTAGGAAACAAGTAAGTATTTTAAGATTTCATAAAGCATGAATTTGAAAATGGCGTTGGCTGCTATTTTTGAGCTTGGCCTGCTTACCTGGGTATGAGCTGAAGAGAGAGAGGCAGGATTGCATGGAGGTTTAGAATGCTGGAGTCCGGTTGCCTGGCCTCAGACCTTGGCTCTGTTCTGTCTTAGCCCTGTGACCTTGGGCCGCTTGCTTGACCTCTCTGTGCCTCTCTCTCCTCATCTGTAAAATGGGTGTAATAATAGTTCTTTCCAACTGGGCATGGTGGCTTATGCCTGTAATCCCAGCACTTTGGGAGGCTGAGGCGTGTGGATCACCTGAGGTCAGGAGTTCGAGACCAGCCTGGACAATGTGGCAAAACCCCATCTCTACTAAAAATACAAAAACTAGCTGGGGTTGGTGGTGTATGCCTGTAGTCGCAGCTACTCAGGAGACTGAGGCAGGAGAATTGCTTGAACCCGGGAGGCGGAGGTTTCAGTGAGCCGAGATCATGACCCTGCCCTCTAGCCTGGCGATAGAGCGAGACCCGTCTCAAAAAACAAAAGAAAAAAGTAATAATAATAGTTATTTCCCCATGGGGCTGTGGTAGGTGGTTGGGCTAGGATGAAGTTGATCTCCCTGACTCTCACGAATATGAGATTGTCTCTCTGCTTTCCTTTTAGTGGTAGATACATGGAAACAGTCTTGCATGGGCTTTGTTTACCACTGTGTCCCCTCTGCCTGGTGCCTATAACATAAGATCTCTTTCCTAAGAAATCTCTTGCATAAACTGGCCAGACACAGTGGTGCACGCCTATAATCCCAGCACTTTGGGAGGCTGAGACGGGTGGATCACCTGAGGTCAGGAGTTCGAGACCAGCCTGGCCAACATGGTGAAACCCTGTCTCTACTAAAAATACCTAAAATTAGCCGAGCATGGTGGCACATGCCTGTAATCTCAGTTACTTGGGAGGCTGAGGCAGGAGAATCACTTGAACCCGGGAGGTGGAGGTTGCAGTGAGCCAAGATCGTGACACTTTACTCCAGCCTGGACAACAAAGTGAGACTCCATCTCAAAAAAAAAAACAAAAAAACCAAAACTCGTGCATAAACTATGTGGATATATATTTACAACATGGATCAATATTGTTACTTAATGTTCTGTCTCATTAGTGCGCCAGCTTATTGAATGCTCGCTCTTCTTCTTAAATGAACTGGATCACTTGCGGATCTGTCTATCCACCCTGCCATCTATCCATCCATCCATCTAAACATCCAGTTAATTCAACATTTATTGAGTTGCAGATATGTACGGGACACTGTGTTAGTCTCTCCAGTTTCCCTTTTTACTCTGGTCTTTTTTTTTTCCCCCAACCCTACCACTAAAGAGCTGTTAGTCATCCTTCCTGGCAATATATATCCAAAAATTAAAGCAACTTTGATTGAGGAAAAGCCAGGCTGACTTGGGGATCTGTGTCTTGCAGTGCCTTGCTGTTGAATTCCGTGATGTCTGCCTTCCGGGCTGAGTTCATTGCCACAAGGTCTATGGATTTCATTGGCATGATTAAAGAGTGTGATGAATCTGGTTTCCCCAAGGTAGGCTCTTGACTTCATGCTCAGTGGGACACAAATAAGCGGTGTGTATCCGATAGCTCTTGAGAGACAGTCCGGTTTTGGGAACAGCGTGGGCCAGCAGGAACACAGGCGAAGGCTCTGTTTCTGAGGAACGCAATGGAAGATGAGTTAAGAGATTGGGATTGTCAGACACCATGTGATTGCTATGCTTCAGGCCCCCATGAGCCCTAAATCTTATCAAACTGGCTCACTATGAAGGATTTAAGAAAGACTTTGGTCTAACATATTTAAGAATATATCAGGCTGGGCACGGTGGCTCATGTTTATAATCCTAGCACTTGGGAGGCCAGGGCAGGAGGATCACTTGAGGCCAAGAGTTTGAGACCAGCCTGGGCAACATAGCAAGACCCCATCTCTACAAAAAATCAAAACTTAGCTGGGTGTGGTGGTGCATTCCTGTAGTCCCAGCTACTTGGGAGGCTAAGGTGGGAGAATCGCTTGGAGCCCAGGAGGTCGAGGCTGCAGTGAGCCATGATTATGTTATGAAGCCTGGTGACAGAGTGAGACCCTGTCTCAAAACAAACAAAAGGATATGTCTTCATTCATTATTTATGAAAAACTTTGTCCAGTAGAATATTATGGCCCCAAATTAGACCAACAGATGGAGCTAACACTGTGTGAGCGTCTCAGTGTAGCTGGGGCAGATATGTGTGATTGAACTTCAGAAGGAGGTTGTTGGAAGATTAGCCCCAAAAAGGATTAGACATTACAACCTTTTCTCTTTTCTTTTCTTTGAGCTTCAAGTTACTTTGATTTAAAATTTCCATAACATGATGGTTTGACTTGTTTCTTAGCATCTCCTTTTTCGATCACTGGGGTTAAACTTGGCCTTGGCTGATCCTCCCGAGAGTGACCGACTTCAGATTCTCAACGAAGCTTGGAAAGTTATCACTAAGCTGAAGAACCCACAGGTGAGTGGCCATTTTTTTTTTTTAATTTTTATTTATTTATTTATTTATTTTGAGATGGAGTCTTGCTCTGTCACCCAGGCTGGAGTGCAATGGTGCCATCTCGGCTCACTGCAACCTCTGCCTCCTGGGTTCAAGCGATTCTCCTGCCTCAGCCTCCCGAGTAGCTGGGATTACAGGTGTGTGCCACCACACCCAGCTAATTTTTGTATTTTTAGTAGAGACGAGTTTTCACCATGTTGATCAGGCTGTCTGAAACATCTGCCCATCTCGGCCTCTCAAAGTGCTGGGATTACAGGCGTGAGCCACTTTGCCTGGCCTGCCATTTAAACTTTAAATCAAACACTTTTTGTCCAAGTTTTGGCATCTACTCTTTTAAAAAATTACCCTTCCAAGCCGAACATGTGGCTCACACGTATAATCTCAGCACTTTGGGAGGCTGAGGCAGGAGGATCACTTGAGGCTGGGAGTTTCGGACCATCCTGGACAACATAGCAAGACCCCTGTCTCTATATGAACTAAGAAATAAAAATTATCTTTTCATTAGTTATACATTTTTCCCTAAAGAAATCTATTTATTATAATTGTATTATTTGTTTACCTGTAATGGAGAACGGATAGCTTTAAAGATGTAATTTCTTTGATTTTTTAAAAATTCAATTCTCACAGCCTTAAGATGTGCTTAAAAGTATAAAATTACATGATCATGCATTCAGAACTGCCATAAAAAATAAAACTTTAAAAAATGCACAAAATTACAGATATTTGAAACTTTATAAAAGATCAGCTAACTTTATAGTGGGCATCCAAAATGTAACAGTTTGTAAGATTTAGGTTTGAAAATATCATTAGTAGGGTATTCCTAAATAAAAGATCAGCCTTTAAGCCAGTAATTAGCAAAAGGAAATTCCAGTTTCCGACCATTGAACGGAGCCAGCTGAAGCCTCCTGTTTGCTGTAATGCATACTATGTTGTACTTAACGTTAAGATGTTTTCCTTTTTCTTTGTAGGACTACATTAATTGTGCCGAAGTGTGGGTAGAATACACCTGCAAGCATTTCACGGTATGTGTGACTGTGGTATTGTTTTTGAAATAACTAGATTTTTTCATGTTTATAATAGTGAATTAGCCTAGTTTAGGTATTGAGGCATTTGACAATGGTACTTGCTCTTGTAATTTATAAAAATTGCATTCTTCATTATAAAGCATGATGGAGCATTAATATGTGTACTATAACAAAAAATAACTGTTCCATGTTTACATTTAAGTTTGGAAAATGCAGCATTATACAAAGTTAAACCATTTTTTTTTTACCATAGGATACCTTAGATGCTTTTATGCTAACGTGCATTGCGACTCTACATTGAAGTCTAGTAAGCGGCATTTCCCAAACAATTTGACTGGCATGTAATTTTTTTCCTAAGCAAATGTTTCTTTCCCTAGGCACAGACTAGAACCACAGTTAGGGGAATACTGCGCTTCTCAAAGAGCAGAGACTTTAGAAGCAGATAGAAGTGGGTTCAAAACCCTTGCCAGAGTAATTTGTTTATTTTAAACAAATCCTAAAACAATTTTTTTTTTTTTTTTTTGAGACGGAGTCTTGCTCTGTCGCCCAGGCTAGAGTGCAGTGGCGCAGTGGCTCACTGCAAGCTCCGCCTCCTGGGTTCACGCCATTCTCCTGCCTCAGCCTCCAGAGTAGCTGGGACTACAGGCCCCACCGCCACACCCGGCTAAATTTTTCGTGTTTTTAATAGAGACGGGGTTTCACCGTGTTAGCTAGGATGGTCTCGATCTCTTGACCCCATGATCCGCCTGCCTCAGCCTCCCAAAGTGCTGGGATTACAGGCGTGAGCCACCGCGCCCGGCCAAGTCCTAAAAATTTAAGTATAGCATTACTCTGGTCTGAATGTCTGTGCCCTCCCAAAATTCATATGTTGAAATCCTAGCCCCCAAGATGATAGTATTAGGAGGTGGAGCCTTTGGGAGGAGATTAGGTCATGAGAGCAGAGTCCTTATGAAGGGGATTAATGCCCTTATAATAGAAGAAGCCCACCAGCCTGGCCAACATGGTAAAACCCTGGATCTACTAAAAATACAAAAAAAAAATTAGCCAGGTGTGGTGACACCTGCCTGTAGTCCTAGCTACCCAGGAGGTTGAGGGAGGAGAATCGCTTCAATGTGGGAGGCAGAAGCTGCAGTGAGCCAAGATTGCACTGCTGTACTCTAGCCTGGGTGATAGAGCGAGACTCTGTCTCAAAACAAAAATAATAATAAAATAAGTCCAGAGGAGCTCACTGACCCCTTCCACCCCATGAGGACATGGGGAAAAGATGCCATTTATGAGGAATGCGTCCTCACCAAACACCAAATCTGCCTTGATCTTGGACTTCCTAACCTCCAGAACTGTGAGAATTACATTTCTGTTGTTTACAAGCTTCCTGATTTATGGTATTTTGGTAGAGAAGTCCAGACTGACTAAGCCAAGCACACATGCAAAAAAGTGCACGTATCATAAGTTTGCTCCTCAATGAATTTTCACAAGGTACAACCATGTAATCACCGTCCAGAGTAAGAAATAGGAAATAAGTGACCCCGCAGAACCCCCCAGAACTGTCCCTCCCCGTCACAACTCAGCCTTTGGGGAGATGAAGGTAGACACCATCTTGGCCTCTGACACCAAAATTGATGTTGCCTCATTTTGTGCATTAGGTAAATGTTGGCGCATTGATTTTTGTGGTTTTTTTGGTCCTATTTTTATTTTACATTTTATTATAGTAATTTAAAACATATGCGCTCCCTTGTACCCATCAATCAGGAATTATCAATTTATGACAAATCTTGTTTGATTTATATCATTACCATGTCCCCTGACCCCTGGAATATTTTGAAGCACATCTCAGACATTGTATCATTTCATCTGTCAGTATTTCAGCACGCCTGTAAAAATATAAGGATTCCATTGATTGATTGATTGACAGACAGGATCTCACTCTGTTGCCCAGACTGGAGTCCAGTGGTGCGATCGTGACTCACTCCAGCCGTGACCTCCCGAGCTCAGGCAATGCTCCTGCCTTAGCCTTCTGAGTGGCTGGGACCACAGGCACATGTGGAGATGTAGAGATGGGGTCTCGCCATATTGCCCAGGTTGCAGGGTTCCCTTCCTTAAACCAAATCTAAATACATTATTCTAAGGAAAAAAGTTACTAATTTTTTTTTTCTTCTTTTTTTGAGATGGAGTCTCACTCTGTCACCCAGGCTGGAGTGCTATGGCATGATCTCAGCTCACTGCAACCTCCGCCTCCTGGGTTCAAGTGATTCTCCTGCCTCAGCCTCCTAAGTAACTAGGACTACAGGCGTGCGCGACCACACCCCGCTAATTTTATGTATTTTTAGTAGAGACGGGGTTTCACCATGTTGGCCAGGCTGGTCTCGAACTCCTGACCTCAAGCAATCCACCTGCCTCGGCCTCCCAAAGTGCTGGGATTACAGGCATGAGCCACTACACCCAGCCGAGTTACTAATTATTTAATATCATAAATACCAGTCAATATTCTGATTTCCCCAATTGTCTCATTTTTTTTAAGTTTATTTGTTGAAATCCAGTTGAAAATAAGGCTTCTCCGTTGCAATAGACATTTTAGGATACTTTTGATGTATAAGTTCTCTCTCAAACTGTCTCCTCTCCTTCCCCTTTCTTTCCCTGTAATTTATTTGTTGAAGAAATTGGGTCTTTTGCCCTATAGAGTTGCAAAGACTGGATTTTTCCCATTGCATGCTTGTGATGGTGTCTGGCATGCTCTTCTGCCTTTTGTATTTTCTGTAAATCAGCAGTTAATTATAGAGACTTAAAAGCCATTCTTAGCTTGTGGGCCTTATAAAAACAGGCCCTGGGCTGGATTGGGCCGCAGTTGGCTGGCTCCTGCTATAGGTGACAAAAGTGAACAGTGAGCAGTTAGGTCAGACAACTTGTAAGGGTGAGCCTGCGCTCTGCCACAGTGCTTCACTGTTCTCTCTGCAGGCACCTGAGGGAGGGCCTGCGACAGGCAGGCGGAAAGAGGCATGGCCGCTTTGACCATCGCTCAGGGAAAGCAGGGACAATGTAAAGCCCCAGAACCTTTGAGAACAGCGTTTAGTCCTGACTAGGTGTGGGGCTGTGGTACTAGACCAGGTGACATGAGTGAAATTTCCTCCCTTCTGTTATTTTCAGCAGAATATTGAAATCGATTTCCTGGAAGATGTGTGATATATTCTGAATACGTTAGTCCTTTCCCCCAGGAACATGGTCAGCAATTGCCATACAGTGTCTAATGCAGGTTTGGTTCCTTTTTCCTGCTTAGAAACGAGAGGTGAATACCGTTTTGGCGGACGTCATCAAGCATATGACTCCAGATCGTGCATTTGAAGATTCCTACCCCCAGGTAACAGATTTGCATTTCTCATTTCAATGTTGTTAATTATTTTGTTCTGTTGAATTAAATAGGCGTGTTGCATGGGTCAGGCTATAAAGGCACATAATCCTGTGTTTGAATCATAGCTCTGCCATATCCTAGCCATGTGCCCTTTGATCAGTTACTTAACCTTGTTGTGCCCCAGTTTTCTCACCTGTGAAATGGAGATGGTAATAGTGCTACCTGAGAGTTTGTGAGGATGAAGTGAAGCCCTCACACAGTGGCCTGGCATGTGGTAAATGCTCAATAAGCGTTGTCTTCGTTGTTGTCACCAGTAAGTAAATTGCGAGTATTTTTAGTTAAATCAACTTTTTTTTTTCCTTTTTTTTGAAACAGGGTCTCGCTCAGTCACGGAGGCTGGAGTGCGGTGGTGCGATCACGCTTAGCACAGCCTCGACTTCCTGGGCTTAAACATAACTTTTTTATGTGGAAATAAATTTAAGCTTATTGGAAAGTTAAAAGAAAGCACAAAGAATTCCTGTTATTCTTTACCCAGATTCACTAGCTGTTAACATTTCTTTTTTTTTTTTTTTTTTTTGAGACGGAGTCTTGCTCTGTTGCCCAGGCTGGAGTGCAATGGTACGATCTTGGCTCATTGCAACCTCCGCCTTCTGGGTTCAAGCGATTCTCCTGCCTCAGCCTCCCGAGTAGCTGGGACTACAGAGGCGTGCCACCATGCCTGGCTAATTTTTTGAATTTTTAGTAGAGATGGGGTTTCACCATGTTAGCCAGGATGGTCTTGATGTCCTGACTTCGTAATCCACCCGCCTCAACCTCCCAAAGTGCTGGGATTACAGGCATGAGCCACTGTACCCAGCCAGCTGTTAACATTTTACCACGTATGCTTTATCATTCACACATTCCACACATATATACATGTATGTGTATACATTTTCTTCAGAATTATTTGATAATAAGTTGCATACATTATATCACATTTTGCTTCTAAAGAGTTCAGTGAGGCAAGGTTTGGTGGCTCATGCCTGTAATCCCGGCACTTTGGGAGGCCAAGGAGGGCAGATCACTTGAGTCCAGGAATTCAAGACCAGTCTAGGCCATCTCTACAAAAAATACAAAGATTAGCCATGCGTGGTAGTGCATGCCTATAGTCCCAGCTACCTGGGATGCTATAGTAGGAGGATCACCTTAGCCTTGGAGGCCGAAGTTGCAGTGAGCACTCCAGCCTGGGTGAAAGAGAGACACGGTCTCGAAAAACAAAAAACCCACTAATGTGAAATACCCATGTGAAAAGGGTATAAGAGCAGCCTGAAGGGGCTCTCACTTGCTCCCAATTTGAGGATCAACTGGAATTAGAACAGTAACGGATTATAGCCCATTGAGTAAAATAGGAATCCAAGAGTCCCTCCTTGTGATGAACAGATAAATAGATGAGCGGATGGAGAAATGTGAAAGAAATGGTAGAACTGGAAAAATCACCATTTTGCAGCCATCACAGTAAAGACAAGAATTGTCTTCCTTTAGATAAGAATTATTGGTGTATGCTAAACCTGGGAAGAAGAGTTTTGCATGCATTGAGGAGGAGAGAGATTTTGAGAGTTTGATGAGGAGGAGGATATTTGCATATCTCAAAAGGTCTTCCTACTGAGCAGGTATCAGTTGCAATGGGGAAAATAGTGACTATACAGCAGAGACACTGGACAGGCCAGTTAATAAGAGTTCATCTCACCAATGTGGAGCAAAAGGCCATCATGTGCCTGCGGATGTAGTACCCTAAGAAAGACACAGCATCACCTGTATAGCATTTCAGTTGAGAATGCACAAGGGAATGTCACACATGCACAGATTGAGAAGCATTTTATAATTCTTCAGAAATATCACCATGGCCAGGCTCCATGGCTCACACCTATAATTCCAGACTTTGGGAGGCTGAGGCAGGAGGATTATTTGAGGCCAGGAGTTTGAGTCCAGTGTGGGCAACATAGCAAGACCCTATCTCTGCAAAAAATTAAAAAAAAGAAATTTGCCAGGTGTGGTGGTACATGCCTGTAGTTCCAGCTATTCAGGAGGCAGAGCTGGAAGGACTGTTTGAGCCCAGGAATTGGAGGCTGCAGTGAGCTATGATAGCACCACCGCACTCCAACCTCAGTGACAGAGTGAAATCCTGTCTCTAATTGAACTAAACTAAAAATAAAATAAGTAAAATGAAATAAAAACCCAAAAACCCCAGAAACATCATTGCCATAAATGACAGAGACAGACGGAAGAACTTGTGAACTAGCACAGACTAAAGAGACGTGAAAATGGAATGCAGTGTGCAATCTCAGACTGGATCCTGCACAGAAGATGGAAAAAATAATGTCAGAAAAAACTAATTGAGACAATCAACAGATTGGAAATGGGTGATAGATGAGATCAAATTAGATTGGATTTCATTATATCAGTGTTAACTTTCCCGATTTGATAACAGCAAGTGGAAATGTCAAAGAATATGATTATTCTTAGGAAATAAAAAATGAAGTGTTAAGGGGTAAGGGCATGATTCATGCAATCTACTCTCATATAGTTCAGGGAAAAAATAGTATGTTTTACGTAGAGACAACCACAAAGCACATTTGGCAAAATATTAAAAATTGATGGATTTGGGTAAAGAATATACGGGAGTTCTCAGTACTATTCTTTCAGCTTTTCTGCAAGTCTGAAATTATTTCAAAATAAAAAGTTAAAGCCAGGTGAAGTGGCTCACGCTTGTAATCCCATCACTTTGGGAAGCCAAGATGGGCGGATTGCTTGAGCCCAGGAGTTCGAGACCAGCCTGGGCAACATGACAAAACCCTGTCACTACCAAAAAAATATAAAAATTAGCTGGGTGTGGTGGCATGCACCTGTGGTCCCAGCTACCCTGGAGGCTGAGGCAGGAGGATTGCTTGAGCCCAGGAGGTCAAGGCTGCAGTGAGCTGAGATCATGCCACACTGCACTCCAGCTGTGCAACAGAGAAAGACCCTGTCTCAAAAAAATAATAAAAATAAAACAAATAATGATAGAATTGTTTACAAATTCTATCATTAAGTGGATGGGTAAGTGAGATGATAAAGTAAATGTATTAAATTGCTAGCTTTTGTAAAATCTAAGTGGTGAATAAATGGGTGTTTGTATAATTCTTTCAATATTCTTTATTTTTGAGCATTTTTATAATGAAATATTAAGGGGAAAAAATCCTATCTTTTAAAATCACAGTTTATGTATAGCTGTGCTTAAGTGTTAACAAAAAATTTCTTGTTCTAAAGGGATTAGGTGCTTTGTGCTTCAGAAACTATTTTAACCAGACAGCATTGCAGCGTCTTACAATGGTATGCCTTGGAGCATTGTTTATGATGAAGTTTTGAAGTCCTTTATTAGTTTTTTGCTTGACTGACCTAGTAAGCTGCCTAATTATGAAATGGGCACATAACGTTCTTCATGTTCTGTTTTTAGAACATGAGAGATTTTCTTTGGAAATTATTGAAACAGCAGTTTTTTTAGTGTAAACAAATTGTCAGTACATTTTCTTGATAGCAACCAGAGGTAGAGAAGTTCTATTTTATTTAGAAACAGCATCTCCTTGGCTCTCCTGGACTAAGGCCCTGTCAACCTTTCAGTCTGGATGTGCATCGCAGAGTGAGGGGCGGTAACCATCAGTATCTGGGCATTTTTGAGGCAGACCTCACAGTCTGTGCCACCATCCTTGGGTAATACCTTGGCCTTTAACTCTACCAGCAAACTCTGTCCAAATCCTCTCCAGTGAATAATCAAGAAACACAGGGCCACACGATGATGCAGAATAGGGATTGGCCAACTACAGCCCATAGGCTATATGTAGCCTGCCACTTGTTTTTGTGAATAAAGTTTTATTGGCACAAATTCATTTAATGCACATTCATTTAATGTTGGCAATGCCTGCTTTTGCACTACAATAGTGTTGAGTAGTTGTGGTGGACTGTAGGACATTTATAGAAAAAGTTTGCCCACTATTCAAGGAATAACAGTAGCTGACATTAATGGAGAACTTTCTAAGGGTGGGCACTGCACTCAGGACCTTCCACAAACCATTCCATTGAGTCGTTACTGTTTTGATCTCCAATTCACAGATGAGGAAGCTGAGACTGAGACTCAGTTACTTCCCCAGGACTGCAAAGTAGGATGTACAGAGTCTCAGATTGTGACAGAGCCTACCCTAAGCCCAGTTCACCATTTGTCGAACAATCCAGGCTTACCTTATTGTAGTTATAATTGCAAATTATGAAAGGTGATTGCCTTTTTAAAAAAAAATTCAGGTTTTCCTGAGAGAATGTGAACCAGAAAGAAATTTTTAAAAATTAAGTTTTTAAAAATAAGATTTTTGTTTGTTTGTTTGTTTTACAGCTTCAGTTAATAATTAAGAAAGTTATTGCCCACTTCCATGACTTCTCAGTTCTTTTCTCAGTGGTAAGTAGCATTTCTTAATTATCTTTGGAAATTTGTACCTGGCTCAGAGGTTCTCATTGTCTCAGTAATGTTTTCATGATGCCCCAGGCCAAAAGAAATATTCAGCAGTTCCTTTTATAAAGTAGTTAAGTCTGATCAACTTAAGTATTTATGTCCTAACAGATTAAGCAGTATTTGAAAAAATAATACACAAAAACTGAAAGAAAAATATTATTTCTGTTTCATTCCTTACTTATGGGATATGTGCTCCGTTGGGCATTACACAACTTCTCAAATCTTCAGAACACTTTGGACAGCCTTCTCTTACTTTGCTCTTCCACAGTGATTTTCCAGGGCACTTGCTTTTTAATCACACAGCCTAATGTTGAAACTATGAAATACAATGAGCTAGTAGTTGTTTCAGTGTCTGACAGTTGAGATTTACCATGATTCCCTCAAAAATTTAAAATATCCTGCGATGTCTGTTCGAGTTTGCTCAGTGCCCTGGGCAAGTAGGAATCTAGATTATTCCCTGTATAGTAACATTCTCTGTCTCTCCCTTCGCTTCCCTCTTCCAGGTTCCATTTACGTGTGCTCACAAGATTGTAAGATTTTTTATTTTAATCATAGCAGCTAATATTTATTGGACGTATACCACACTCCAAGCACTGTTCTGGGACTTTACATGTATTGCCTCACATTAGTTTCATACCACCACGGGGAAGTAGGAGTTATCACTGTAGTATTGCCTTCTTATCCAGGGGGAATATACGTTCCAAGACCCCCAGGAGTTGCCTGAAACCGCAGATAGAACTGACTCCTGTGTATACTATGTTTTATCCTATAAATACATACCTATGATAAAATTTCATTTATAAATTAGGCACAGTAAGAGATTGACAACAATGGCTAAAATAGAACAGTTATAACAATATGCCAGCATCGCTACTCTTGCACTTTGGGAGCATTATTAAGTAAAATAAGTGTTCTTTGAACACAAAAATGCTGTGATACCATGACAGTGAATCTGATGACCAAGACAGCTGCTAAGTGACTAACAAGCGGGTAGCATCTACAATGTGGAGATGATAGACAAAGGGATGACTCACAACCTGGGCAGGACAGAACAGTAGAGTGTGAGATTTCATTACACTACTCTGAGTAATGCACAATTTCAAATGAATGAGGCTGGGCATGGTGGCTCACACCTGTAAACCCAGCACTTTCAGAGGCCAAGGCAGGCAGATCACCTGAGACCAGGAGTTCCAGACCAGCCTGGTCAACATGGTAAAACCCTGTCTCTACTAAAAATACAAAAAATTAGCCAGGTGTGGTGGTGCATGCCTGTAGTCCCAGCTACTGGGGAGGCTGAGGTTGCAGTGAACCGAGATTACACCAGTGCACTCGAGCCTAGACAACAGAGCGAAAATCTGTCTCAAACAAATAAAATACAATAAAAATAAAAATGAAAATGAATGAATTGCTTATTTCTAGAATTTTCTATTTAATATTTTCGGATTGCCGTTAACCGAGGATAACTGAAACTATGGAAAGCAAAACCGCAGATAAGGGAGCAACTACTGTATTCTCACTTTACATATGAGAAAACTGATGCAGGAAGAGGTAGAGTAACTTGCTTACAGCCACACAGTCACCGAGGTTAGGATTCAGAGCCAGGCAGTCCAATTTCGAGGCCATCTCTGAACAGCTCTACTCTGACTCTTCTTCCATTGCTCATCAATATAATCATAAAAAGACTGAAGTCTGCCTTGCCCGGAAAAGCTTGTGATCATCAACGGTTGCCTGGATGGCTCACCAAAGTGTTAACTGGTCCCAGCACCAATCCCTGGAATGCATATAAGTTGTTTTAATAGTAACAGCTTTTTATTTTGTTTGTTTGTTTGTTTGTTTGTTTTTGAGACAGAGTCTTGCTCTGTTGCCCAGGCTAGAGTGCAGTGGAGTGATCTCGGTTCACTGCAACCTCCGCCTTCCTGAGTTCAAGCAATTCTCCTGCCTCAGCCTTCCAAGTAGCTGGGACTACAGGCATGCACCACCATGCCTCGTTTATTTTTGTATTTTTAGTAGAGACAGGGTTTCGCCATGTTGGCCAGGCTGGTCTTGAACTCCTGGCCTCAAGTGATCCACCCGCCTCAGCCTCCCAAAGTGCTGAGATTACAGGTGTGAGCCACTGTGCCCGGCCCAGTAACAGCTTTTTACAAGCCCAGTCAGGTCCTCTCCCTGATTTCAGGAGTCCTCATCTGACCCGACTCAGAGAGATGAACCTCTGTTCTGCTTCTTTGACCTCCACAGAAAAAGAGACCCACAGATTCCTTCCTTCCAATAATTTGTGTCATTTGCATATAGAGTGCTTGCTTTATTTATAGGAAAAATTTCTGCCGTTTCTGGACATGTTCCAAAAAGAGAGTGTGCGGGTGGAGGTTTGCAAATGCATCATGGACGCCTTTATCAAGTGAGTGCCACGGCGTGCAGCAAAAGCCTTGATTCCCAATGCCCTTGTGAAACCTGTTGATAAAAAATCAGTTCTTGCACTTTGAGGCCGAGTGATGTGTACGTATTTCATACAGAAAATCACCCTGGAGGGAAAGCCACATTAAAAGCAGCAGTCTGATAAAAGTTTGTAATTCGTGTTTAAGAAGACAGAGTAGCAAGTGTTATCATGAACCTGGCCAGCATCTCCATTTTACTTTGATATGTTTTTAGAAGGAGCAGTCTTTTAATAAATTCCCTCAAGAGTAACATTTTTAAGGATACAAATCAGGGCATACATACTTACGAAGAAGGCACCGGTGCTAGAAAGGTTTTCATCTTCAGTGTTTAGTTATGTAGGTGACTAATTTGTGATCAGTTTTCAAATTTAGCTCTTTAACAAAAAAGAAAAAAAAATCAAATTTAGTTCTTTTCATTTTTTTGATTAAGTCCGTGTTTCACAAAACTGCCCGACTGC
Organism: Pongo abelii; assembly: GCF_028885655.2. Taxonomy (NCBI): domain Eukaryota; kingdom Metazoa; phylum Chordata; class Mammalia; order Primates; family Hominidae; genus Pongo; species Pongo abelii. The sequence goes on from NC_072003.2 coordinate 22,112,034, forward strand.
TAGTGGTACATGAAATAATTTTAAGGTGGTGCGTGGAAAAAAGGTGTTTTTGTTTCTGTTTTGAGACAAGGTCTCACTTTGTCATCCAGGCTGGAGTGCAGTGGCACAATTACGGTTCACTGCAGCCTTGACCTTCTCACGCTCAGGTGATCCTCCCACTTCAGCCTCCCAGGTAGCTGGGACTACAGGTGGGCCCCACTACAACCCAGCTGATTTTTGCATTATTTGTAGAGATGAAGTCTCTCTATGTTGCTCAGGCTGGTCTTCATCTCCTGGGCTCAAGCCATCCATCCACCTCAAAGTGCTGGGATTATAGGCATGAGCCACCTCGCCTAGCTAGGGTTTTATTTTTATTTTATTATTATTTTTTTAATTTATTTTGAGGCAGAACCCTGCTGTGTCACCCAGGCTCAAGTGAAGTGGTGCGATCTCAGCTCACTGCAGCCTTCACCTCCTGGGTTCAAGCAATTCTCCTGCCTCAGCTTCCCGAGTAGCTGGGATTATAGGCACCCACCTCCACGTCCGGCTAATTTTTTTGTATTTTTTGTAGAGACAGGGTTTCGCCATGGTGGCCAGGCTGGTCTCGAACTCCTGGCCTCAAGTGATCCACCCGCCTCGGCCTCCCAAAGTGCTGGGATTACAGGCATGAGCCACCACACCCGGCCTGTTTTTATTTTTAGAGTTATATATTGATTTTAAATGTGTTAGGCAGTTTATAACTAGTTTAATGTGATTTCATGTACAATATATTATTTTTTAGGACAGGATTAAGAAAAAAAAAAGCTAGTTACTTTAAATATTAGGTGTATAGATATGGTGCACTTTGGAAAATTGAGTTTGATATTGCTCAAATGTTTTAAGCTTTTCTTGTCATCTTTCTAAAAGATTAATTCCTTCCTAAGGATTAATATTAATTCCTAATTAATATGCTTGGAATAAATATACCTAATTTACTTACCTAAAGATTTGTTTTAAGAGTTTGTCCTTTTATATTATTTGAAAAACCAAATGAGTAATTTTGCCTGGCAAAATTCACCGGTTAAGAACACAGTGACAGACGGGTTGTGGGCAGCTTCAGAAGGTATAAGAAGCATAGTTAAAAACAAACAAACAAACAAAAATTTGCCCTTAGCCCACCTGGTTTAGGAAGGGGAACAGTTTTTCTGTGATTTTGCAATTAGGAGAAGTTATCATGTGTGTAGAAGAGCAAACTTGTTATTTAAAGAATTCTGGGCCAGGTGCTGTGGCTCACGCCCGCAATCCCAATACTTTGGGAGGCTGAGGCAGGCAGATCACCTGAGGCCAGGAGTTCAAGAGCAGCCTGGCCAACATGGTGAAACCCTGTGTCTACCAAAAATACAAAAATTAGCGGCTTGTGGTGATGCACGCATGTAGTCCCACCTACTTGGGAGGCTGAGGCAGGAAGATCACTCCAACCCAGGAGGCAGATGCTGCAGTGAGCTGAGGTCACACCACTGCACTCCAGCTGGATGACAGAGTGAGACTGTCTCAAAAGTTTAAAAAAGAATTCTGAGACAACCAGAGAACGTGGCTTGTTACTGGTAAACTGGGCTGCATGAAATGGCAGCTGGATAATTTGCTGCTTTTCAAGTGTGTACAGTGGAAGAGAACTGAATCCACTCTTGCAGTGCTGTCAATGGACAAAACTTTGACTTTTATCTTTAAATGTCTCCTAGGCATCAACAAGAGCCCACCAAGGACCCGGTCATCTTGAATGCCCTTTTGCACGTTTGCAAGACCATGCATGACTCCGTGAAGTAAGCCATGCTTACAGCTGAAATATAACATGGATTGGGTCTTAATGCCACCTAATAGAACATTAGGGAATGACTGCTTTAAGCTGCCACTGTGAATAATATTACTTTATTGGGAGTATTAAGATTCTTGTTAACAAGGACATTCTAGTCCAGGAGAGGAAGGAGGCTGAGGGTAACCTTGAGAAAGCGATGTGGCAGATGTTGTTAGAAAGGAATTTATGTTGTGGGTAAAAAGCTGGTTTCATTCAAATGAACTCAAACTCCATGTCTCTTGGAGATTTCTGAGAGCAGCAGATAGTATAATAATGAGCTCACTCATCCAGTAATATAGCCTTTTTATTTCATCTCTATATTAGCCAATTATTTGAAATTCAAATGAAACTGCTTGAGGCTGAGACCTATCCACAGGCATTACCTTTCAGTCAAAGGCTGAATAGTCACTGCTTTGCTTTCTGGTTTTTGTTTGTTTATTTTTAAAATACGTTTTCATTTGACTGTGCTTAGGGCAATTCCTGCTTATTTGTGGCTGAAATTTTAGTCCCCAAAGAATTTTTAAACACAGCCGCTTGATTTACTGGAAAATGTTACAAGAGTGGAGAAAATTGTTTTGGAACTTAACCATCAACAAGATGAACTGTATTTCTTCTTTGTTTTCTCTGCATTTTAGAATCTTTACTTCCATGATTTTTTGTGCTTTCAAATTCATGGGTAGTTACGAAAATCAAAGTGTCGAGCCATTTCATAAAAATGGAACCAGTAGACTTTAGTTAGAGAAAATAGAAATAAAAACACAAAAAGCATCCAGAAAGGCACTTAGATTCGTGAGATATTGGGTTTTGGCTTAAGTAAAATAGAATGTTGATTTCTGTCTTGTTAAAATTGTGCGTAGTAGACAGTCCAGAAGGTAGGGGTAGGGCAGCTCTTCTTTCAAACATCATCCAGGTTATTTCTGTCTTATTGTTCTCCCAGTCTATCTGGGGTGTTGTCCTTGTCTTCTTCCTGGAAGCTGATGTGCCTCAACCATGTCCATGTTCCAGCCTGTGGGCATTGGGGAACAGCAGCTTTCTTTTAGGGACAAAGCTGGGAAGGCTAACACATCACTTGTGTTCACATCCCATTGTTCAGAACTGTCCCATAGCCACCCCTAGCTGGGAAGGAGGCTAGGGAATGTTGTTTTAAGAACGAAGTGGGGCTGGGCATGGTGTCTCACACCTGTAATCTCAGCACTTTAAGAGGCCAAGATGAGTGGATCACCTGAGGTCAGGAGTTTGAGATCAGCCTGGCCAACATGGTGAAACCCCGTCTCTACTTAAAAAAAAAAAAAAAAATACAAAAAATTAGCTGGGCGCCTTGGCACGTGCCTGTAATCCCAGCTACTTGGGAGGCTGAAGCAGGAGAACTGCTTGAACCTGGGAAGCACAGGTTGCAGTGATCCAAGATCATGCCATCGCACTCCAGCCTGGGCAACAAGAGCGAAACTCCGTCTCAAAACAAAAACAAAAACAAAAAAGAACGAAGTGGGCATTTGTATTGAAGGACAGTGGGCAATCTTTGCCAAAACATTTTCTCCGAGAACAAACCAACAAGCAAAAACCTTGACTCCTGTTTTCTCTGGGCTCCTAAAAAAATTTTTTTAAATAAATTTGGGGAACTATTGATAGGCCTTCACAAGTATAATCAAAACTATAATGACTTTTTCTTATTTATATTTGTGTTACATTTTCTATTAAATAGAAGCAACTGAGACCTGCGATTTACTTTACAATGTATGAAAAAAATAAGATGGATTGATGGATGGAGAGGGGAATGGATAATTATGTGTAAAACAAGTAAAATGGTGATGGCAGGATTTCGATGGTGGGTGTATGGGTGTTTACTGGAAATTCTTTCAACTTTGCTGTACATTGGAAATATTTCTGTTTCCTTTTTGGGGAGAACGGGGTCTCGTCATGTTGCCCAGGTTGGTCTCCAACTCCTAGGCTCAAACGAACCTGCTACCTCTGCCTTCCTAAGTGCTGGGATTACAGGTGTGAACCAGCACACCCCGCTGGAGATTTTTTAAATAAAATATTCAATGAAATTTCCCTGAAATACAAAATTTGACATTAGACCTTGCTGCCCAAGTTCCAAAGAAGTGAAAGTTACCTTTTCTTGTTAATAAATATATCTTGAGAATAGTGTCTTTGTGGGAGATGAGAAACATATTTAAATTATGTTAATTGTGATTATGTATTTTTATCAAAGGAAAAATAAACAGCCTGTTGGGAGTTTTTTAAATCTAGAAAATGCAAAATGTTCTTACGTGTTAAATTACTTAACCCTTGTGTATTTTTTTCTTTAGAAACTTTCATCTATTACCTCCGTGTTAATTATGTACAATTATTGATTTTAGTGCACTCACTCTTGAGGATGAGAAGAGAATGCTGTCATATTTGATTAATGGATTTATAAAAATGGTAAGTATTAGGGAAGAAGTTTCAGTGCACTTGGAAGTGTGATGTAATTGTTTATCCTTATGCTGGCGAAAGCAGTTAACATTATGTTCTCTGGTGCTTTTCATTCTTAGTGAGATAAGATGAAATTAGAAAACATCTTACATTAGCCAGGACTCCCCTGGGGGCAAAGAGAGCCAAGACAAACTGGCTTAAGAGGAAAAAGGTTGGGGGTGGGAGGGTGATGGGAGCGGGGATTTCTTGGCTCATGTGACAAAAAGTCCAGGGGCTGGAACTCTCCAAAGCAGCAGCCGTGCTCAGGGTCTCCGGGATGTCATCAGGACCTGCCTTCCCTGTCTTTTTTTTTTTTTTTGAGACGGGGTCTCGGTCTGTCTCCCAGGCTGGAGTGCAGTGGTGGGATCTCGGCTCACCGCAAGCTCCGCCTCCCGGGTTCACACCATTCTCCTGCCTCAGCCTCCCGAGTAGCTGGGACTACAGGCGCCCGCCACCACGCCTGGCTAATTTTTTGTATTTTTAGTAGAGACGGGATTTCACCGTGTTAGCCAGGATGGTCTCGATCTCCTGACCTCGTGATCCACCCGCCTCGGCCTCCCAAAGTGCTGGGATTACAGGCGTGGGCCACTGCACCCGGCCTCCTGTCTGTCTTTAGCCCTGGGCTCTGCCCTGTTGGCCTCCGGCTCAGCTGGGCTCGCCCCACCACAGCTCCAGGTTTCCATCCCCGCCAGCTCTGTAGCCCAGCAGGCGGGACTCCAGCAAAGTCCTGGGATTGAGTCTCTTTAGATTGACATGGGTCATAGCCCCAAGCACACCTGGGTGACCTGAGTCAGGAGGGCCAAGAGTGGAAAGAAGGTGTGCCCTGAAGCAGCTGATGCAGATCATCAGATGGTGATGGAAACTATGCCGGGCAGGCAAAACGCCAGATATCCACTCCCCATCTGTTTTATTTATCTACTGCTGAGTAACAGCTCATCCCAAAACTTAGTGGCTTTAAATAACAGGGCTTTTTTTCGTTGATTTTTTTTGGGGGGTCAAGACAGGGGTCTCGCTATGTTGCCCAGGCTGGTTTCCAACTCCTGGTTTCAAACAATCCTCCAGCCTCGGCCTCCCAAAGTGTTGAGATTACAGGCCTGAGCCACTGCGCCCAGCATGAGTTTTTTATTAGTTCTCAAACTCTGTGGATCAGCTTGGTAACCAGGCTGCCACAGGGAGTGTTGGTGTGGCACTGGTGTGGCACAATTAGGCTGGAGGATCCACAGTGGCCTTGTTCCCTTCTCCAGCGTTTTGGTGCTGGATATGGGCTGGGGCCATCTTGGTTTTCTTCCACGTCCTCTCTTTCTCACCACTGTTCTCCTCAGTCAGTGGTTTCAGTTGAGTCTCTTACTTGGTGCTGCCTTCTATGAAGGCACAGACAGAAGCAGCAAGGCATTTTAAGGCCAAGGCTTAGAAATCATACCGTGAGGCCAGGCGCGGTGGCTCACATCTGTAATCCCAGCACTTTGGGAGGCTGAGGCAGGTGGATCACCTGAGGTCAGGTCGGGACCAGCCTCACCAATATGGTGAAACCCTGTCTCTGCTAAAAATACAAAATTAGCCAGGTGTTGTGGTGCATGCCTGTAATCCCAGCTGCTCGGGAGGCTGAGGCAGGAGAATCGCTTGAACCCGGGAGGCAGAGGTTGTGGTGAGCCAAGACCATACCACTGCACTCCAGCCTGAGCAACAGAGCAAAACTCCGTCTTGGGGAAAAAAAAAAAAAAAAAAAAAGAAATCACACAGTAAACCCCTGCCACATTCTACTGCAATCTGTGGGTCAGAGCAAGTCACAGAGCCAGTCTGGAGGGGAAGAGGCTCTGCCTCTTGATGGGGGGTGGTCCACAGAGACACTGCAGAAGGGCTAGCAGAGTGGGAGGGTTTCCTGTAGCCTCCTTTGGGAACATCCCACCATTATACTATCCCAGCCTGAACAGTCTTCGCCTTCATTCTGGGTGCTCTAAGCCAAAACACCAACTGCTGCCAATATCTTCTATTTTAATAGAAAAGTCAGGACCAAAGCTGACCCAGATGAAAATGACGAGATCACTTTGCAAATAACCTTGAAATTCTGACTCGTTCAATAGTGCGGGTTGATTAGTCCACCTGACTTTGTGGGTAAAATATCAATTTTGATGAAGATTCAGGATTAGCCTTTCAATTCCCGTGTTAGGAAACAGACATATGGATTTCCCCAGGTCAGTCTCCTTTGCCCTTGCTTTTTGTACTCATCATGTGGTATTTATCTTTTTATGGCATTGTCTGAAAGTTACCAAGTTATTATGGAAAAGAATATAAGGAAATCAGATATGAAACATGATAGCTGTAATGGAAATGGCGATGTTAAATCTCATCTGGACAAAAATGATTGATGTACAGTAAAGTTTTTCTTACTAACCAGCTGTTCATAAATTTGAAGAAATAGGAGAAGAGGGGATGTTTAATGGTGGAAAAACTTCCATCTATGGCTTCTGTAGCCACCAGTGAGCTGCCAAGGTTGGGTCCCCATCAGGAAGCAGAAAGCTATGACTGTTACGATGGCAAACCTTCTGACAAATGGCCCCCAATAACCACATTTATGTTCTGTGAAAAGGCCACAGCTGACAAACAATATCCCATTATTCCCTTTCCAGTGGTTTCCTTCGGAGCCTGGAAAATTCTACTTACACTCTGAGCTTCTGTTTTATACCCTTTGGCTTCTTATGTTCTAGTCCAGTGCCCATGTCATAAAGATGAGGTGGCCATAATAGTATTTCAGTCATACCATGTGCCTGCGTTCCCTCTAACAATACCACTGTCCCCTTCAGTATCTTTCTCCTTGATTGTAGGTTTCCTTTGGCCGTGATTTTGAACAACAGCTGAGTTTTTATGTGGAGTCCAGGTCAATGTTTTGCAATCTGGAGCCTGTTCTTGTGCAGTTGATTCATGTAAGTATTTTCATTCATTAGTTTCTTCTCTCAATAAATATTTATTGATCATCTACATCCCAATCATTTATTTTTATTTTATTTTATTAGAGACAGGGTCTCACTCTGTCACCCAGGCTAGAGTGCAGTGGCGCAATCATAGCTCACTGTAGCCTTGAATTCCTGGGCTCAAGCAATCCTCCTGTCTCAGCCTCCTGAGTAGCTGGGACTACCAGCTCAAGCCACCATGCCCGGCTATTTTAAATTTTGTTTTGTTTTGTTTTTTGAGAGATGGGGTCTCACTGTGTTGCCCAAGCTGGTCTCAAATTCCTCACTTCCAGCAATCCTCCTGTCTTGGCCTCCCAAAATGCTGGGATTACAGGCATGAACCACTGTGCCCAGCCTTAATCTGGGATTCTTCTAGTCCTATTTTGTTACTGTTCTCTATGGTATGAAAGGTGGTTTCTCAAAGGTTAATAAACTTACAACTTTGGTTTTATTGATGTATTTTTCTGTGAGATTTGCATTTTCCCATTTCTGCATGCCAGCAACAGAGTTAAGTGATTTACAATGATTAGTTACAGAAATCTAACCAGAAGGAGCCCCTTCTTACCTAACAAGAGGTTCCCAACTTTCTTGGATCATGGCATCTCTCAGTAACTTTTTATGGTGCCCTCAGACCAAAAGAATTATTAACAACCCTGTTTATTAAGAAGTTAGGTTCAGGCTGAATGTGATGGCTCACACCTGTAATCCCAGCTCTTTGGGAGTCTGAGGCTGGCAGATCACTTGAGGTCAGGAGTTTGAGACCAGCCTGGCCAATATGGTGAAACCCTGTCTCTGCTAAAAATACCAAAATTAGCCAGGCGTGGTGGCAGGCACCTGTTGTCCCAGCTACTTGGGAGGCTGAGGCAGAAGAATCGCTTGAATCTGGGAGGTGGAGGTTGCAGTAAGCAGAGATCGTGCCACTGCACTCTACGCTCTAGCCTAGGCAACAAAGGGAGACTCCATCTCAAAAAAAAAAAAAAAAAAAAGAAGTTAGGTTCAGACAACTTAAGTATTTATGCTGTAACAACTTGATAGCCATTTGAAGAAAGTATATATATAAATTGAAAGAAAAATAATACTTTTTATTTTCTTTTTGAGATGGAGTTTTGCTCTGTTGCCCAGGCTAGAGTGCAATGGCGTGATTTTGGCTCACTTCTACCTCCACCTCCTGGGTTCAAGTGATTCTCTTTTCTCAGCCTCCCGAGTAGCTGTAATTACAGGCGCCCGCCACCGTGCCCGGCTAATGTTTTGTATTTTTTAGTGGAGATGAGGTTTCACCACGTTGGCCAGGCTGGTCTTGAACTCTTAACCTAAGGTGATCCACCTGCCTCGGCATCCCAAAGTGCTAGGATTACAGGCATGAACAACCAAGCCCGGCCTATTTTTCTCTTAACCATAATTAGTAATGATGGGTGTGTACTTATGAGGCATATCACAGCTTCATAAAATTTGGAATTAGATTGGTGATGCTATTCTTATTTCTTGTTTTACATTCACTTTTTTTATATTTATTTTTGCATAGCGATTAAACTTGCTTTTGATCATAGTAGCCACGAAAAACAAGTTTTACAAATATATGATGTGGCTATAAGGGATGTAAAGCAGTCCATCATCAAATCAGCCTTGCACCAGTGCTTTTTACAATGTGCAACAAACAAGTATTGCTGTTTACAATATGCAACAAACAAGTATTCCCTAAAAAACTGTGGCACCCCTGTGAGTTTGCTGCCTTTGCTGCAGCACCCTAGGGTGCCATGGTGCACAGTTTGGGAACCACAGGTCCAAACTTTTTATATCTGTGGAAGGGTTCCCTAAGGCTCTTTCATTATTTCAGGTCTATTCAAGGAGAATAACTTTCATATGTATTTGTTTGCTGGTTAGCAAGTTATTTAGCACAACTAAACTTAAGACCTAAATTTAGAAACTTTATCTGGAAAACAGGGGAGGTAATAGTATCCACCCTGGGATTATGAAGCTTAAGTGAACCAATGAATGTATAGCTCTTAAATAGTGCTTGGAACACTATTGGTGATGATGTGGCTACTATCATTATTGTTCTTATTGTTGGTACTGTATAGCTGAATGGTGTGGTCTGATTGTCTAAATGGTGTGCTTTGGAGGTGTCTCTTAAGATCTCTAAATTCTTAAACTTTGGTGTGGTAGGATTTCTGGAAATGGAGTAAGTGAGCCCCAGCTATTCATTAAGCCAGAAAATGGTCACTTATAATGCTGATCGAAAGGCATGACTAACGTAGCAAACACTGCCTTTTGTTCTACTCTCTTGGAGATGTTTGCTCAAGCCATGATTGGATCAGGCCTGATGACCCCTTGGCATTTAAAGGTTTGGTGCTAACCAGTCTTGGTCCTAGAAAGCTTGTTCTCATTGACCTGTATGTAGTTAATGTTCAGATCTCTATGGAAGACGCTCATCTGAATCGGCCATCACTTCATTACCATTTCTATTTTATTAATAAATTCAGAGTGTGAACCGGTTGGCAATGGAGACAAGAAAAGTAATGAAAGGAAATCATTCCAGAAAGACGGCTGCATTTGTCCGGGTATGTTCTCAAGATAAGGACTGTTGGACTTCGAACTCCAGTGGGCTGTTTGGTTTGCAGGTTGCTAAATTACTCTTCCCAGAAAAAGATGAGTGTGTCATGATAAGAATGGTTTAGTATTGATTTTTCAGATTAATTTTTCCCTGTATCTGGGATGATCTATTTTCTAATGTTTTCAAGAGAAATGGTTAAATGAGTCTGAATTTTAATATGTGTTGTGGGGAAGGTGAATGAGCGATGGATCTGCATTTTTATGTGCCAGCTGAATTAGCTTTCATTTTCTCTAATATACTAATATAACACGTATTTTATAACACTATAAAATATAAAATATTTTTCTAATATAAAAATATGTATAATAATATTGTTCTTGTAACTGAAAGGCCTTTTTTCCTCTAGATAATAATGATGCCCAACTTTGTTTTTGTTTTTCTTGAGATGGAGTCTTGCTCTGTCGCCCAGGCTGGAGTGCAGTGATGTGATCTCGGCTTACTGCAACCTCCGCCTCCCAAGTTCAAGCAATTCTCCTACCTCAACCTCCCAAGTAGCTGGGATTACAGGCGCGTGCCACCATGCCCGGCTAATATTTTTGTATTTTTAGTAGAGATGGGGGTTTCACCGTGTTGGCCAGGCTAGTTTTGAACTCCTGTCCTCAAGTGATCTGCCCGCCTCGGCCTCCCAAAGTGCTGGGATTACAGGCGTGAGCCACCACACCTGGCCTGATGTTAAACTTTGAAAAATCATTTTCAGCTTCTTGAAGCTGAAAATTTTATCAGATGTGATGCTGCTCAAAATTTATTTAGCTATTCATTCATTTATTTTTGGAGACAGGGTCTTGCTCTGTCACCCAGGCAGGAGTGCCGTGGCACCATCATAGCTCACTGTAACCACCATGCCCAGGTAATTTTTTTGTTTTTTGTAGAGATGGGGAGTCTCACTAGGTTGCCCAGGCTGGTCTTGAACTCCTGGCCTCAAGTGATCCTCCTGCCTCAGCCTCCCAAAGTGTTGGGATGACAGGTGTGAGCCACTACACCCAGCCCTGCTCAAAATTTTAAGAAAGAAATATGCGTCTGTGTTTTTAAACATGAAATTATACTGAAAAGATTACAGTAAAAAATAAGCATCCTGGCTCTGCCCTTTGTCACCTTGCTCCTCTTTCCTCAGTCAGCCACCTCAAACTCTTTAGTAACTGTTTCTAATTACCTCCATATTTTTAAGCAATTGGTTTAAACAGCTATTTCTTAGTTTATTAATGTTAGGTGCTACATATTTACTTCCCATAATGATGCGTGAGGATTTGTTTTTCCTGCATTATCACTCACTTCCCTCACACCCCTGTCCTCCTAGAGGGTCATCAGAGCAGAGTTGTACAAGAGGGGAAAATTGGGGCTCAGAATGGGGAGATTCACTGTTGTAAATTTCTTTACTTGGAAATACATGACGGATGAAAACAGGCATATGATTCTGCCACCGTGGCATTGCCAGCGTTAATGTTTCTTCCCTTCTCCTAGGCCTGTGTTGCCTACTGCTTCATCACCATCCCCTCCCTGGCGGGCATCTTCACACGTCTCAATCTTTACCTGCATTCTGGTCAGGTGGCCTTGGCCAACCAGTGCCTCTCGCAAGGTAAGTCCATCATTCTCTCATCTCGGGCACTCCCTTGCTGCTTAGGAAAACTGACTCAGGTGTGTGCGTATGTGTGTAGAGAGAGACAAAGATTTCTTTTTTTAGACACAGAGTCTCACTCTGTCACCCAGGCTGGAATGTAGTAGCGCGATCATAGTTTCCTGTAACCTTGAATTCCTGGCTCAAGCAGTCCTCCCGAGTAGCTGGGACTGCAGGCGCACACCACCACACACAGCTAATATTTTTATTTTTATGTTTTATAGAGATGGAGTTTCGTTTTGTTGCCTGGGCCTGTCTTGAACTCCTGGGCTCAAATGTTCCTCCTGCCTCTCACCTGGGCTCAAGTGATCCTCCCAAAGTGCTGGGGTTACAGGCGTGAACCACTGCGCTCGACCAAGAGAGATTCCTTTAAGGAGGAGAGAAAAAAAAAGATGAATAAATGATGAGTTTTAAATTTGTTTCTCTGCTAGGAAGCACATTGGACACATATGCATTTATAGAGTCAGACAGATCATAGAGCACAGATAGCTTCCTGTAAGAACCTTCTTAAATTTGTCTAGGACAGACCAGGTCATGCAGCTCAGACATCCTGAGCTCAGCACACCTGGAGAATGTGAGACATGAGGACTGCTTCACAGTGGCAGATTCATGTTTGTTTGTTGTTGTTGTGGATGTTTGTGTGTTTGAAACCCCAGAGACACACAAGTACCATCTAATCTGTGGTAGAACAAATACCCTACAGTTTGCTGTTACAGATAAAGTTTCTGCCCAAGACTGATCTTTCCATACTAGACACCAAAGCCATCCATTAGGCAAGGATGTTCAGGATCGTTTATTTGGGAGAAGGTGATCTCAGTGATATCAGAAGAGTGATGTGAAATGAGACAGGGAAGGAAAGGAAGCCAGAAAAACAGTCACCATTGAACAGGTCATTCCTGTGGGCAGCTGAAGCTCATTCCCATCTGGGAGGTGTTGTCAGACACAGCCAGTGTTTCTCCACCTGAAGGGCAAGGAAGACAGGTGATTTTCCCTTTATTCTCATCTGTCATTGACAGAGTGCTGCTTCTGGGATATTAACCCCCTGGCATTCTGGCCTGCTCCACACTTGAGCCAAGAGAAGGCGCTCAGGTAGAAAGCCCAAGTGTTTGCTGCAGGACACCCTGGTTACCTACCGCAACAATGTACGTCAAGGGCCTGCAGGCAGTTTGGCAGCAGGGTACCCACCCTGCAGGCCATAACACAGAGGGTAAAAGAAATCTTTACGTGACATTTATGGAGCATTTGTTATGTGGCAAGCCCTTTGCACAAGTTATCTCATTTCATCCTCCCAGCAGCCACTTGGGGCCAGTGCTGTGGTTGGTGCCTTATTACCCAGGTGAGTAAACTGAGGCAGAGAGTGCCCAACTAACTTGCTTGGGGTAGGTCCACTCCTGAGTCACTGAGCCAGCTCTCAGCCCCTGATCTGTCTGGCTGAAGGCCATGCCCCTTCACCACTGCATTGACTGGGAAGCCTAAAGGAATGCTGGGGCACTTCCATAGCGCCATAGGAGGTGGACTGAGGTTTTCAGTGGTGGTTCTTTTCCCGACACAACTGCACAGATTATGCCAAGGCTGGCACCTCACCACTTGTTGCCATTGTCTTGGTAGGGCATTCTGGGCCAGTTGGAGAGTGATCACTTCTCTATTGTTTGAACCACTGCCATGGAAGTTCTGGGGATCATCTGTGTCATGATTCAACTGGAACAGCTCTGGGCAGTGAAGTCTTCATACATGGTTACTGCCTAGGAACCTTTAAAACTCGGCTTGGTTTTGCTTCTAACTCATGGGGGACTTCAGTAGCTTCTGAGTGCAGCTGAACACTTGCCTCTTGAGTTCCCCTGTGAGCTGGTGCCTGCCCACCTCCATCCTCAACCGCCTGCATCCTCATCTCCCATTTGCTTTAGCCACATAGGCCTGCTTCTGTTCTTTGAACATACTCAGTGATCTTCCCAGTTCAGAGCCTTTGTGGCTTTGTTCCCTCTTTCTACAATGATCTTTCCCCAGATAGTTGTATTTTTTTAAATTACAAGGCAGATGGTGAGAACAAGCCACAGCTCCTTACGGAGGCCTCTGCTGGCCACTCTAGCTAGAGTAGCCGCCCCACCCCACTCCGTCACCTCTGCAGCATCATCCTCATTATCATCATTGCACACTCCACAATCTGATGTTTTCTTACTGTGTTTGTTTACTTATTGTCTGTGATACCCGCTCTCCCCACTAGGACAGGCACGTGTCTTCATTGTGTATAGGTCAACATGGAACTTTCTCCTACTGCTTGCTTTGATAAGAATGATGGGTTATCGGGAGGCTGAGGCACAACAGTCGCGTGAACCTGGGAGGTGGAGGTTGCAGTGAGCCGAGATCGCACCACTTGAGCAACAGAGCAAGACTGTCTTGGAAAAAAAAAAAAAAAAAAAAAGAATAATGGGTTAGTGAGAAACAAAACAAAAATTAACAGTCACCACCCAAAACCTAGTGATGCACAGGATGAAAATTAGAAGACGCTTCCTTGGATATTAGAAATTTTAAATCTGCTTATAAATGAGTTCCTTCTTTAAAAGCTCAGGAATGGTGGACCTAGGTAGGCACACCTGAGTTGGTTTTACCTGCAATACTAGGAACAAATTGTGAGCTGCAGATACCAAAGCTATGACACCACTTACCAGAACTGAAAGTGGAGGCTTTGGAAGCCTAGATCTTTCTTCTTCCCATGTTATAAAATCAGGACCATGGATCTGAATGTTGTGGATCTCGGGAAATTTATAATTAGATCCCATATAGGGCTTTATGGTAATTTTTTTTGAAAAAGTAAAACAAAAATTCTCTACCTGGATAAAGGTATCCCCCTTATCAAAGATTTGGTGCTCCCAAGAACTGTTGAAGGAGAGCTGTGAGTAGTTTCTCCCTGTTGCGCTTCCTATAACGTCCTCGGTCCCCACCGAGGGACAACTGGTGTAAGAACAGCCCCATATGCTGTGCATGGATAAAGACAGCATCCTCGGTGTCAGGACTCTGGGCTCCTCGTCTGCCTCCCCTGTCACTTTTCAGCTACTGCAGGAGAGTGGGAATGTGGAGTCCGCTTAATGTTTAATAATTTATCTGATGATTTTTACTCGAGTCTCTAAATGCTGTGGCGCTAAACCTTAAAAGCCTATTATTTTTCTCCTGAAAGCCACAGGCAGCAATTGCTGGCCAAAATAAATAATGCATTCAATTACTGAGAATGAGAAGGCTAAATATAAATTAAATGAAGCTCATGGAAATGCGCTGCTTTTGTTTGCCTCCCTAAACATCCTCCCCTTGCAGCTGGTTATAAAATGTCCCCATCCCTCCAGTTCATTTTCTTGCCTCCCTTAATCCGGCCTTGGTTGTATCTTCTTTGGCAGGCTGTGGCTTTCCCAAGGCTGGGTCCATCCCGACAAGTAAACTCTTGTTGAACACTCCTGTTGAACTCTCCTGTTGAACTCTCAGGCAGGCTGGCGCAGGATGCTGATGAGGGCTTGTTGCAGGGGAGGCCTGGTTCTGTTCCTTTGTACACACCAGTGCTGCGCATAGACTGGATTGCGCAGGGATTTGGTGCACGTGCTCGTGCCCACCACCCCAGAGTATTTAGGAGAAATTAAGGACTTGCAAGCCAGAGATTTGGTCGATCAGATGCTTCTTAACTGGAGATGGCCTAGCAATGTCTGTTTCTCTTTTCTTTCCGTCCTTTCTCTAGGTAACTTCTTGCCCTTGTTTGTCAATGGCTCTTCCTAGAAAATTATTACCAGGCCACAGCAAGAGCAGATTCTTTTTTCCTTTATTTTTACCTTTGTTTCTTTATCTTTACAGTTTATAATCTAGAAAAGGTGGGTATTTTACAGGCTAGGCGTGGTGGCTCATGCCCGTAATCCCAGCACTTTGGGAGGTTGAGGTGGGTGGATCACCTGAGGTCAGGAGTTCGAGACCAGCCTGGCCAACATGGTGAAACCCCATCTTTACTAAAAATTAAAAAAATTAGGCAGTTGTGGTGGTGTACTACTGTAATTCCAGCTATTCAGGAGGCTGAGGCACGAGAATCGCTTGAACCCAGGAGGCAGAGGTTATAGTGAGCCAAGATATCACCACTGCACTCCAGCCTGGGCGACAAAGCGAGACTGTGTCTCAAAAAAAAAAAAGAAAAAAAAAGAAAATGGGGGCATTTTACAATGGAAGTATGTTTAAGGTGGGTCTTAAAAGAAGAACATGTGTTTATGAGAACGTGGGAAGGGAAGAAGGAAGGATTAGCATTCCTGGTTGAGTAAATGGCCTGAGCAAAGGCATGGAGATGTGGAATTACATGATGTATTTGGCCAACAGCAGAATGTTGGGATGAGGACCTAATTAGTACTGACTTTCAAGTCTTCTGCTTGCATTGGTCCCAATCCTGACTCTGTCACCTACAAGCCAGGTGCTCTTGGATGACTCGGCCTTTCTGTCCTGTTTCCCCATCTGTAAAGTGGAGATGATGACAGTATCTCATCTGTTGAGTGTTAAATGAGAAAATGGTCTTAGAGCACTTGGCCCACTGGCACATAGTAGCTGCTCAGTAAGTATTATCTTAGTATAAAATTCTCTCAAATGATGAAAGTATGCCATGGGTTTTAGGAACTAACTGTATACAGTACGTTGAGAGCTGTTTGATTTTATAGTTTGAAAGCCAGATTATTTTTCATATGCAAAGCATTGTAGGAAACTTCATCTTTGTTTTGAGACAAACTGATGAATTATGCTAAAAAGAAGTGCGGTTCCTCCAAAGCTGAAATAAGATAGAACAATTAAAGAGAAATAGTGGTCAAAAGAACTTTTTTTTTTTTTTTTGAGGCAGAGTCTTGCTCCGTCATCCAGGCTGGACTGCAGTGGCATGATATCTGCTCACTGCAACCTCCGTCTCCCAAGTTCAAGTGATTCTCCTGCTTCAGCCTCCCAAATAGCTGGGACTATAGGCATGCACCACCACACTGGGCTAATTTTTGTATTTTTTAGTAGAGATGGGGTTTTACCATGTTGGCCAGGCTGGTCTCAAACTCCTGAACTCTGGTGATCCACCTGCCTCAGCCTCCCAAAGTGCTGGGATTACAGGCATGAGCCACCATGCCCAGCCAAGAATGATTTTATTATCATTAATAATAATGCTTTTCCCACCTTCTGTAGGGATCTCCCCTGTTCTTTTAAAACTTACTTTCTTTTATTTTTTGCATTTTCATCCTTCAGAGCTGGGTTCATATGTCACGTCTTTAGGAAAACCATCCTTGGCCTTCCCATTTCTGCAGGTAAACAGAAAGTTAGGTCAGGTCATCCTGTACGACATATTATCCGCTCACCTGTGCTTTTCCTCCATTATGCTTATCACTGTTATTTAACAAGTAAATATGTAAGTAGCTTTTCCCCCTGTAAGCGCATCACCTCCATGAGGTCCTGTCTCGTTTACTCAAAAAGTTTGAGATTTTGGAGCACTTTGGATTTCAGATTAGGAATGTTCAACCTGTATATGGAGCCCCTAGCTACCACAAACTATAATGGCTAATGGAAATAGCCAGGGCCATGGTGTGGGAGAGAAAAATTATTCTGCATTTCCTCTTCCTGGAGAGTCAAGAATGGCTTGTGAAGGAGAAAAATGGTTTTCACACATTTACCAGGTCTTGGTGATTTATGTTTGAGTTCATATTTACTAGTTTAGTTAACAGAACATCCTTTGAAGAATGTTTGATTTTATTGTTTTCTCCAACCCTGAGGCCTCTTTGATGAATGCAGACAAAGTAGGTTATTTTAGTTGGAACAGTTCACAGCGGGGCAGATGGCATCAAGCTTGTTGCCCACGCTCACATCTGTCCACACATGATCCATCCATCTTAGGGAGTGTCAGGGCCTGGGTTGGATGGCAGCTGCTCATGGAACCCACAGAAAAAGGGCAGGGCAAGTCTCTTCCTGACGATCTCTCGGACCCTTATAATAGTTAAATTATAACCTGCAGTTTGCTTCCTCCTGTCAGTATTTTCTGGTCATCTTTTACATGTGGTCCACTGTGCCAAGCATTATATGGGCAACAGGAATGCACTTAAAGAGACTACAGGCTGGGCTGGGCATGGTGGCTCACGCCTGTAATCCCAGCACCTTGGGAGGCCGAGTTGGGTGGATCATTTGAGGTCAAGAGTTCAAGACCAGCCTGGCCAACATGATGAAACCTTGTCTCTACTAAAAATACAAAAATTAGCTGGCGGTAGTGGTGCGCACCTGTAATCCCAGCTACTTGGGAGACTGAGGCAGGAGAATCGCTTGAGCCTGTTAGGCAGAGGTTGCAGTGAGCCAAGATTGCACCACTGCACTCCAGCGTGGGCAACAGAGTGAGACCGTGTCTCAAAACAAAACAAGAAAAGGAGACTACAGGCCATTCAGGGAGAGCATGTCTGCCTACATTTATTACACTAGGCAGCACACGATAAAGGTCATGCAGTATGGACATAAAATGTGCTTGGGAATTTTAGAGAAGAGAGAATTAACCTTTGACTTGAAAGAAGAAAACAAAAAGGTGGCATTGAAGAGCCTGGAAGGTCAGGGAATTTCTTATTATACTGAAGTAAGGTGTGTGGCATTGTAGGTTGAGGCCTAGAGGCTGAGAAAACAGTACATCTGGAAGGAATGAGGAGACCAAGTTAAGGTGATAGTTGAGGGCCTAATTGTTGAGAGGTCTGAACTCCTGGCAAAATAGTTTTATTCAGTACGTATTATTAGGTAGGTGGTTTATCTTTATTTTGCAGATGGAGAAACTGAGGCTCAGGCCGTGCTCAGGAGCATCCAGCTAATAAGTGGCCTTATCTGGATTTAACCACTGTGCCTCTCTATATTAAGTTAGTTCTTCTGTATCATAACGCAGAGTTGTATTTCTAATCCCAAGTGCACGTGGTTGCTGGAGGTCAATTATTATGGACTGAGCATTAGATAAACTAATTTAGGAAACAAAGAACCAAAATTAATATAAGGAATAAAGTAATCCTTTCTGCTTAGGGAAATCTAAGCCTACTATTCACAGAGACAATACGCAACCTCAAATGAGCTACTGCGTGGATGAGAGAAAGGTATGTCATCCAGTAGTATCTCAGAGGTGGGAGTTAGGTAACACATGGGCTGAGCGTGCTTGGCTCAGTGAGAGAGCCCTTGACAGTTCAGAGAAAAGAGGGAGGGAGAGTGCAGGAGCCTTCTGATGGTACTACTGAAGCTAAGAAGTAATTTATATGTCCCAAGTAGATTGTTCACATTAAGTGTTGATATTCAGAATGAACTTAAAAGGTATTCTGCATAAACCAGGTGGCAAAATCAAAGTTAGATTAAGCCGTCATTGGTAGCAATTAAGCATTAATGTATAAGGTATTTAATTGTTCCTGGAGATTCATATTTCTTTACATCTTGCTCTATGTACATATCAAAATAGTGGCCCATAAGTCCTCAAACTTAGCTGTTGGAATAACAAGTTCTATTACAAAAACACAGGCTAGTAATAGATAGTGGTGAATCTCTATCAGTGACTTGCCTGTGGATGACTTGGCCATTGAGACCACAAGGCTTTGCCAAAGGCACCCCATCACTTGGTGACAGCACATCTTCATTGCAGACAAAGTTTTCAGGAAGAAGATATGTCTGGATGTTGCATTTTATGTGGTAGTTTCCATGATATTGATATTGTCAATCCAAACCTAAACTCATACAGAGATAGAAAATGTTGAAGATGGGTAAAGATATTTTGCAATGGGGTTTGTATACCTTGAGAGAGAGTGATGATTTTTATAGCCAGAACCCTGCTTTACTAATACATATTCAAGAGATGGGAGTCTTCAACCCCCTGGAACATCTTGTCTTAAGAACTTATGATTTTTGGCTGGGCACGGTGGCTCATGCCTGTAATCCCAGCACTTTGGGAGGCCAAGACCGTGGATCACTTGAGGCTAGGAGTTTGAGACCAGCCTGGCCAACATGACAAAACCCTGTCTCTACTAAAAATACAAAAATTAGTCGGGCGTGGTGGCATGCGCCTGTAGTCCCAGCTACTCGGGAGGCTAACAAGGCACGAGAATTGTTTGAACCTGGGAGGTGGAGGTTGCAGTGAGCCGTGACTGCACCACTGCACTCCAGCCTGGGCGACAGAGTGTGACCCTGTCTCAAAAAAAAAAAAAGAAAGAAGAAATAATGGTTTTTCTATTCTTTGATCTTCCTGGGCTAGGACAGCTGTCAGTCTGAGTTACCTGAGTTACCTAGGAGGGTAGTTACCTAGGAGGGTAGTTGGATTGATGGATTGAAGATCTAGGAGTGAATTGAATTACCTTTGAGGTCTTGTTTAGCCTTAGGAGTTTATGACTGACGAGTGGTAAAGATTTCTATTGGCACTGACCTAATGCATTATTGAAAAAAAAGCAAAATGCTGATTTTGAAGGTGGGTTGGGTTATCACTTCTTGACTGTCACCTATGATTCATGTATTGACTCGTTTTCCATATCACCAATGCCAACGATACAAAAGGTTGCATTTACTCTTGTAGGTCCTAGTTAAGTCTGAATTCCTTTTATCATGTATTGAGGGTGTTTGGTGAGATTGTCCTGTATCCAGTTGAAAATCTAGGCAATCTGTATTTTAAATCTTAATGACTTTCGCTATAAAAATTCAGAATGCTCGTTTGAAAAACTTCCAACCATACAGAAATGTAGGACTCTTTCAAAGTAAAAAGCCCTGAGATAAAAGTCTCCAATAATATGCTGTATCTCCCCACCCCACCCCCAAATCTGCTGTTGTTAACAGTATGGACATCTTGATTTTTTTCTTTTATATATCCATTTTAAAATATTCATTATTCTTATATGCTCTCTGCCTCTCTATTCTACTTTCCTTTCTCCTTCCCTCTCCATTTATCTATATTCTCCTATATATATATGTAGTTCTCTTTCCCCTTTAGCAATAAATGGAATTATGTCTTCTACAGTGTTTTTCATAAGCCTTTTTTGGCTTCTCTGTAAATCTTGGTGTCAATCAATACCCTCTTTGTAATGGCTGTTTGGTATTCTGTTTCTTCTTCTTTTTTTTTTTTTTTGGAAGTGCTACAAATTATTTCTTCAAATGGCTCCTGCCTATTTTTTTCCTCCAAACTCCTGTTGAAAAATATATGAACTCTTTGCAAGTTTTTGCTCTGGCAGACAATAAATAACCTGCATCTTATTTCTGAGCATTTTGAAGCTTTCTGACAGTTGCCCAATTGGTATTTTAGCATTTTAGAATGTGTAACTCTATTGTTCAGACAGAGGCATATTCAAAGCCTCAGTACACACAACAGATGCCAGTGGGGCTCCTCAGGTGGACGTGCCGGTGGGAGGTTACTGCCCCTGAATTATCTACGGGAGCTCGAAGAGGCCCCAGAGCACGGTATGGAGCTTTTTAAAGCCTTGAGAAGAAGAACCCTTGCAAGTGGACTGACTGGGGAGTTTCAAGCCTGAAGTCTGACTCATTTCATGGAGAAGCTAATTAGAGAGGACCCTTCCTGCCCGCCTCATGGTGCAGTGCAGAACAGCATCCCTGATTGGTTCCCCATAGAGTGTGTGTCACCCCTCAGCTAGGTGCTGTGCCTTATACATACAGGGAACTGGTGTGGCCGCCCCTTAGAACAGCAGGAGTATTAGAGTCCATGCAGTGTGTGGCCCTGTCCCTACTCCCATCTCCACCTTGTCCTACTCTGGTTAAATAGGAAGGGAGTACATTGTTGTGCCATCTTTCTGTTTTATACATTTCTAGGACTGAACATTTTACAGTGAACTTGTATTGCCTTTGTATGTTCAAGAAAAATTATTTTTAGAAATTTAAGCCTGGGCAACATAGTGAGACTCCCGTCTGTACAAAATATGAATTAAAAAAAAACTAAAAATAAAAAATTAGCAGGCATAATGGCACACATCCGTAGTCCCAGCCACTTGGCAGGCTGAAGTGGGAGGGTTGGTCGAGGCAGGAGTGAGCTATGACGGTACCACTGCAATCCAGCCTGGGCAGCAGAGCAAGGCCCTGTCTCAAAAAATAATAATAAAAATAGGCCAGGCACGGTGGCTCACGCCTGTAATCCTGGCACTTTGGGAGGCAGAGGCAGGCAGATCACCTGAGGTCAGGGGTTCGAGACCTGCCTGGCCAACATGGTGAAATGTCATCTCTACTAAAAAAATACAAAAATTAGCCAGGTATGCCGGGTCTGACCTGCAGACCCGGACCCAGTGATGGATGAAAGACTGACACAGATATTTTGCCTGTCAGCATGGCTAAGGGGCTCTGGTGCCTGAGTCTGCAGCATTGGCTTTGATAAGCTGGCAAAGTTCGCATTTATTTAGTACAGATTAAATGACAAAGGTCTTGAGTAAACACCACTAGAAGGTAATTAACATTGCTGACCTCCTGAGTAGAGAGCAGTCATACACCCACAGATGATCAAAGGTCAGTCTTAGGACCACATGAGTAAACAAGCTATTTAGATAAACTCCCCCACATTCACTTACTATTTGCTCTTTTCCTATCAACTCAAGGTAAATAGGATTAGGCTGCCTTCAGCCATAACCCTTTCCTAAAGCTTTTGTAAAACCTTCCTGCCTTCCAAGAAAGCTTGCGTTTTTCCTGTAATTTTCTCTTACAATTTCTGCCACCACCCTAACCGAGCTCCTACAGGGGCATGGTAGCAGATGCCTATAATCCCAGCTACTTGAGAGGGTGAGGCAGGAGAATTGCTTGAACCCAGGAGGCAGAGGTTACAGTGAGCTGAAATCGCACCACTGCACTTCAACCTGGGTGACAGAGCAAGACTCTGCCTCAAAAAAAAAAAAAAAAAATAATAATAATAATAATAATAGGCCGGGCACAGTGGCTCATGGCTGTAATCCCAGCACTTTTGGAGGCAGAGGCAGGCAGATCACCTGAGTTCAAGAGTTCGAGATCAGCCTGACCAACATGGAGAAACCCCGTCTCTACTAAAAATACAAAAAATTAGCCGGGCATGGTGGCTCATGCCTATAATCCCAGCTACTTGGGAGGCTGAGGCAGGAGAATCACTTGAACCCAGGAGGTGGAGGTTGCAGTGAGCCGAGATCATGCCATTGCACTCCAGCCTGGGCAACAAGAGCAAAGTCTCAATAATAATAAATTTCAATTAAAATTCCAAGACAGTAGCCTATCAGTAAGTGAAAGATTTGGTGTCCACCTCATCCGCCACTCCAATATTACACCTAATAGTTTGGCATTTATCTTGCCTGACCTTTCTATGCATCTACGTAAGTTTATGTACTTTTTTTCCTTTGCAAAGATAGGCTCACACGTATACAGCTGTGTGACTTTCTGTCATTTTTTTTTCCTTTTTTTCCCCCGCCACCCTCTCCCCCTATTTTTTGTATGTAATATGTCATAGATGTCTTTATACCTCAAATATACCTCAAAACATATAGATCTGCCTTACGCTGTTTATTAGCTATATTACTTGCTTGGTGCAACAGTGCAGTAATTTCTTTTTTTTTTTTTTTTTTTTTACATTTTGGAACTTAAGGCTGTTTTCACTTTTTCTTCAAATGATCTTAGAGTTGATATAAAGATATCTTCATCCAACAGGAACGGTTGACCCAATCATTTATAGTAGCTAGGCAGCATGAATAATCAAAACATACAGTTTACCTAGCATCTTCAAGTAAGCCCTTATTTTCAGCTTCTGTCGCATCTCACCCTTTCCCGCAGCTATTTGCTTGTGACATATATTTTGGAGTCCATCTGTGGGGTTTTAATGGTTTTGTGTTCTGAGTGTTTGATTTCTTCCTGTCCTTGCAGAAGTTTCCTGAATATCATGTTCTTTCAGTGGTCCACAGACCTTTTGAAACTACTCAGGTTGAGAACAGGAGAGCCTGAAACTTCAGATGGAAAATGTCAAATGTGATATTTTGCCAGTGAGCATCCCTGGCTTTTACTCATCATATATACAAAGTGATGAGGTAGTCAGTCCCCATATTTTTAGCAAGGACCCCAACAATTCTTACAATAGAGCACTCCAGGAGTACTACAGTACTCTTACAAATATGGGGGCAGTGGCTATGTTTATGCAGCTTCTCTTACTACGGATACGGGGACGGTGGCTGTGTTGCTGGAGTTTCTCTTACTATGAATATGGGGATGGTGGCTGTGTCTGCTCTCCGCCCAGCAGAGAGCAGTGCCGTGAGATGCGTCAGTTGCTGTGTGGAAAGAACGATAGAATGCTGCTTGAAAAAGTGAAGTCCCTGCCCCAAGAAAAAGGGCTCTCAAATACAGTGAACTGTGGTGTTGGGTCAGCAAGGCCTGAGTGGGGTTTTTCTGGTTTGGTTTTGCCTTTAAGATGGGATATGCTATGATCGTTCTGAGACATTGAAATATAAGCAAAAAAAAAAAAAAAAAAAAGGGATATGGAAAAGAAACATGGATGTCCCAGCTGGGAACAGTGGCTCACGCCTGTAATCCCAGCACTTTGGGAGGCCAAGACAGCCGGATCACCTGAGGCCAGGAGTTAAGACCAGCTTGCCCAACATGGTGAAACCCCGTCTCTACTAAAAATACAAAAATTAGCCTGGCACGGTGGCATGTGTCTGTAGTCTCAGCTACTCGGGAGGCTGAGGCAGGAGAATCGCTTGAACCCGGGAGGCAGAGGCTGCAGTGAGCTGAGATCACATCACCGCATTCCAGCCTGGGTGACAGAGCAAGAGTTCGTCTCAAAAAAAAAAAATGAATGTCCCATGAACCGCAGAGGACATGGATGGAGGAAGCCTAGTCCATATACTTGCTGCTTTTCCCCTTCCTCTAGTGGAACCAGGCCAATATATATTTTTTCCTTTTCTAAAAAAATTTTTGTAGATACTTGGTAAGTATATATATTTACAAGGTACATGAGATGTTTTGATTCAGGCAGGCAGTGTATAATAATTACATCCTAGAGAATGGGGTATCCATCCCCTCAAGCATTTATCCTTTGTGCTACAAACAATTCGGTTATATTCTTTCAGTTATTTTTAAATGTACAATTAAATTATTGACTAGAGTCACTGTGTTGTGCTATGAAATACTAAGTCTTATTCATTCTTTCTAACTATTTTTGTTTTGTACGCAGTAACGATTCCCACTCCCCACCATGCCCCACCATTACCCTTCCCAGCCTCTGGTAACTATCCTTCTACTCTCTGTCTCCACGGGTTCAATTGTTTTTATTTTTAGCTCCCACAGATAAGTGAGAACATGCAAAGTTTGCCTTCCTGTGCCTGGCTTAATTCACTTAACATAATGCCCTCCAGTTTCACCCATGTTGTTGCAAATGACAGAATCTCCTTTTTTATGGCTGCATAGTACTCCATTGTGTATATGTACCACATTTTCTTTATCCATTTGTCTGTTGATGGACACTTAGATTGCTTCCAAATCTTGGCTATTGTGAACAGTGCTGCAACAAACAGGAGTGCAGATATCTCTTTGATATACTGATTTCCTTTCTTTTGGGTGTATATCCAGTGGTGGGATTGCTGGATCATATGGTAGCTCTATTTTTAGCTTTTTCAGAAACCTCCAAATTGTTCTCCGTAGTAGTTGTACTAATTTAACATTTGCACCAGCAGTGTGTGAGGGTTCCCCCTTTCTCCACATTCTCACCAGCATTTGTTGTTGCCTGTCTTTTGGATAAAAGCCATTTTAACTGGGGTACGATGATATCTCATTATAGTTTTCATTTGCATTTCTCTGATCAATGATGTTGAGCACCTTTTCGTATGCTTGTTTGCCATTTGTAATTTTTTTTTGAGAAACATCTATTGAAATCTTTTGCCCATTTTTAAAATCTGATTATTAGATTTTTTTTCCTATAGAGTTGTTTGAGCTCCTTATGTTCTGGTTATTAATCCTTTATCAGATGGGTAGTTTGCAAATATTTTCTTCCATTCTGTGGGTTCTCTTTTCACTTTGTTGATTGTTTCCTTTGCTGTGCAGAAGCTTTTTAAGTTGATCTGATCCCATTTGTCCATTTTTGCTTTGGTTGCCTGTGCTTGTGGGGTATTACTCAAAAAGGGGACAATATTCTTTACTACAGGGAATCTGAGTTCTCCTTTTTCTGTAGGTCTTAAAAAAAAATCCATTATATCTTAAATGAGCTTCCATGGCTCTTAATAGCTACAAAACAAAGTGTTACATGAAGTTGACATGATTATTCTGAACTTTAAACTATAAGGATAAACTGCTGTCACATGGGGTAGGATTTGATTTCTAATTACTAAGATAAGATGGAGAAGTCTCCAGACAATATTTTCTATATGGGGCAAGTCTTCTGAGGATAGAACTAAAAATCTGCTTTGGAACCCCGCATGCCCCAACCTTTAAATAACTGTTTATTTTAGCTCCGTCCTTTAGAGTGGAAACTGGGCGGGGCGGGTGAGAGGAGCCAAGTTCTGGGGACAAAGCTGCTCTCTTTTTAATGAGGCATAATAATAGGCACATTCTCTGGGCCAGTCAGTAACAAACACATAAATAGAAAAAAAATGGTCTTTCAAGTTGCTCTGAGCAGAATTTGCATTCCCACTGAGAACCTTGTTTCGTGATATACTTACTTCACTGTGGGACTGCCGGAGGACTAAGGAAATGAACTGCTTAAAGATAGGGCCTAGGAGATCCTGTGGGTTCCATAAGTAGGGCCATGTCTTTTTTTCTTTCTTTCTTTCTTTTTTTGAGACAGAGCATTGCTGTGTTACCCAGGCTCGGCTCACTGCAACCTCTGACCGATGGGTTCAAGTGATTCTCCTGCCTCAGCCTCCCGAGTAGCTGGAACTACAGGCATGTGCCACCATGTCCAGCTAATTTTTGTATTTTTAGTAGAGACAGGGTTTCACCATGTTGGCCAGCCTGGTCTCGAACTCCTGACCTCAGGTGATCGACCCACTGGCCTCCCAAAGTGCTGAGATTACAGGCG